>NC_092508.1:55624318-55954818 GCF_047511675.1 Marmota flaviventris | reverse complement strand
AATGAGAACTAGGCCAACTAGACCTTTCAACTGTAGGTATAAAGTTACTGCACTGTCTCTACGGCCTCACTAGCATATACATTCAGATGAGCTCTCATTGATATTGTCTCAAATTTCTTTGTCTTGTTCCCTCCCTGCTCTAGACTCCTGCATCCTGGGCATATCCAAAGAGTGCCTCATCTCACACACCTGCCAGTCAGGCCTCCAGGAAGCCCCACTCCTTCCTATCTTGCTCTGATCCCTTCCACTAAGGACAGGCTGGCAGGAAGCTCAGAGTAGCAACAGCTGGTGATGCCCGTGGTGAGAACAAGTGCTTGTAACATGGGCAACATCTTCCTCATCCATCAATCTTCAAGGAGCCAGAGTTGATGGCTACCTCCAAGCAGTAGAGAGAATGGTCCTCACCCTAGTTCTTTGCCATAATTTGATATATATAAGAATCGCTGTTTTGTTGCTTGCCTGTAATCCTGACAGCTTGGGAAACTAAGGCAGGAGAATTGGGAGTTTGAGGCCAGCCTTGGCAACTTAGTGAGGCCCTAAGCAATTTAGTGAGACCCTTTCTCTAAATAAAATATAAAAAAGGACTGGGTCTGTTGCTCAGTGGTTAGCGGCCCTGAGTTCAATCCTTGGCACCAAATAAATAAATAAAGAGAAACCCCCCACCATCAGCAACAAAAATTATATATACTCTCTCCTTGCTCCAAAAACAAGAACTCTTATAACTCATACAAATTTGTGCACAGAATAGTCACTGATCTATTTTATTCCACAAGCAGCCAAATTCCAACCCTTGGTCTGTGCTCAACAAGGGCGTATTCCACTTTCTTGCACAAAGGTGATGCTGTATATGTAGCCCCTGCTATCCACGACTCTGTCCATCCCAGCAGCAGGTACCACCATTTTGCTTATTCACTAAACCTTGCCTGTATTAGACAGTGACACTCCTTGCCTCTGTTCCCTGCTTACTCAGCAGTCCTGCTTGTATATGTATACAACAAACCACCCCCCTCCCCAACTCAGTAGGCTTTAAGAACAATCATTTATTCCCCTGAATCTGTTTGGGTTTGGCTGATCCAGTCTCAGGTCAGCTGAATTTGATTTCAGGCTGCAGATTGGGTTCTTATTTCTTCTTTGTGTTTTCTTCACCCTCTTTAGACCACCAGGCTGGCCATGTCATTTTCTTCTCATGGCAGAAGTTCAAGAATGGGCCCAACTGCACATACACATTTCTAGTCTCTGCTTGTGTCACATGTAACAATATTCCCTCAGGCAAAGCAAGTCAATGACAAAGCCCACCATCAGTGGGGCAGAGAGCTATACTTCATCATGGAGGGACACAGGTGAAACCTGGGGAGGAAAGGGAGGGAATGTTTGCCAAATGATAACCCAATCCACCACAAAGTTTAAATCTAAACTTAGGTGGTGAGTAAACATGCCATCAGATGCAGTGAAGATTTTGCCTGAGAGACAGTCTCTGACAATTTGATGAGAAAAAATCCATCCAGGCCTCCTGTTGCGGAACCATGTGTACACAGATTTCACATCAAAGCATTGCCACTTGGCTTCTTGGTCAGCTCCCAGCTGATTCTGTTTGAAACAGTCATGACTCACTCAGTGAGGGATCCCTGGCTTCCAGCACCAATTCATTCAGCCTGTTACAAGAATCATGCCTTCTTTCTCTGACTTGTATCCTGAACTTCTCTTCTCCCTATTCCCCCATTTCCAATTCTCATGGGTTCAGACTTCTCTCTCTGTTCCAAATATTTCTGGAGAAGCTTGTGATGGCTTTGCAAATCCGAAGAAAGAGGAAAGAGAGGTCCTTCTCTACTACCTTTCTCTTTCCTCCAGTTCAAGTTGCATGTGTGAGTGCACGCACACACCTATGCACATGTGTGTATAGTGTGTGTTTGTGATCTACTTCTTGTTGGCAATGGATCAAGGGTTAAATGAGCAAAACTATCAAAGAACCATACTATGCACATGTGCCCACTTACAGTTGACAGAGGATCCAGTACTCTGTGTGGGCCCTCTATTATTCTGCTTTCTCCTGGATCTGAAATAGACACATAGAAATGTTCTTTCGCAGGGACAATGACATCGTTTTTTAGCCACATGTTTAATTTTTAAAAGTCAATATTTGCAGAAAACATAAGCACAGCATGACATTGCCTTGGAGTTGTTGATTAGTCCCTTCCCGAAGCCTCTTTTCTTTTAAGTTTCTTTTCTATTTTCAGCTCGTCATTAGTCCCGTAATGGGGTGTGTGCCTGTCTGTGTGAATGCATTATCATATTGCCCCAAAGCCTGAAAAGGCCTACCGATGAGCCTTTATTCTGGTTTTAGCATACAAACCTCCTTGTTCTCATTCCGTTCCATAATCAGTAAGAATACTTAGGAATGACTTAACTTGGTGTCCTTGGGAAACAAAGACCAGACACAAATACCTGAGAGAAGTAATGAAGGTGCTGATGTAATCCATAACCTAGATTTGATGGGGATGTCATCAAATTAAGAAGCTCAAATGTCATCTAATATATGGATCTTTGAAAGCCATTCCACATGCAAAGCAAAGGAAGCACAGGGACACAGAAATGACACGCAAGAGTTACACTGTGGAAATTTGAATGACCATTAGGAATCTCTACTCCTTAGGGCAATAAAATCTTGAGGCTGGTCTCAGATCTCAGGAATCGTTCCTGGCTCTAATCCCCTTCCTCACCCCACCCTGGATTTCAGATAGGAGCAAGTAGAACTGGGAACATATTTGAAAAACTGCTCTGTAAGAGAAAGGGGAATGATTTTCAGCCTCCCAACACCTTTCCATCCATTCCTCCTTTCTAGAGGTTTAAACAAATTTTAATCACAAATCCATTGGGCCATTGATTTTCTAACCCATCTGCTGCAATATGAGAAGATTTTCATTTTTCTCTCTGTTTATATGATTGCTTGTGTAGCCTGCAGACTTTCAGAGAGATGTAATATTGGTTTCCTTCAAATATTAGGGCTTTACTCTATTTTATTTTCATTTCCAAAAATGTAAAGTCTGAGTGTCTTAGCTTGGGATCATTAAGTGCCAAGAAATTAGTTGAGTAAAGTGGCTTATAGAATTTGGGACAATTATAGCTTCTTGCAAAAACGAAAACAACTTCTGAGTCAAGGTCACTCAGTAAATCTCATGATAAATGCAAATTCCATCAAGTTTTTTAAAATCTTTTTTTCTGGGGCAAGAAGTAAAAATTAACTAACAAACCATTTGAGAAACATAAATGTCATTCAGATGTCACTGGGCAGAGAGGCCTTTAGCATGTTTCTGCCTATAACTGGAAGCCAAAGCATCAACTGTCCGTTGACTCTTGAGCCCTGCTTCCTCCCCACCCAGAGCTGAGCCCACAGGCCTCACAGTGTGTCTGTTTCCAATTCCTTTGTGCCAGCATATCTGCTAATGTCCCAAGTGGCTTCCTTTACAGCCGCGTGATCATCTGTGTATTATTAACTAACCGCAAATTAAAGTCATTACTTGGTGCTTAATTTTATGTAACATTTCTTTGTAATGTGTACAAAAGAAATTTGTTTTTAACAGGAGTTTGGTAAATAGCATGTGCCATGATTAATTAGAGAATATAATGGGTCTGTTGATTTGAAATTAAATTTAGTGCAACAATTTTCTTAAAAATAATTACTTAAGTGATATTTCAAGGTGTGTGAGTCTTTAAAAAGAAAAAAGGAGGCCTCCTGCATGGATAGGCCCAATGCCCTGTGTCAGATCTTTTTGTTGTACTAGAACCAAAAAGAACTAGAACAGCTAGAGGACTCATTTTTTATTTTTCTCGAGTCTGTGTGTACTTTAAGGAACAGCAACATTCAAGAGCTATTTTAAATCCTTTTTAGAACAAGGTAGAGTATAAATGAATAAACTAACAAAGGAATACATTCTTAAATACCAGGATGTCAATTATACTTGGGTGTCATTCACCCCTACAGTGCTCTTTCCCTTCTTCTTACACCTGGAGCACATTCCGGCCTCAGAGTCTTTGCACTTGCTCCTTCTGCCTGGACACCACTCCCCTTGGGTCTTCATGTGGTTCAAGTCCTGGATCAGGACTTTCTCTGACCATGTAAGCTAAGGAAGTTCCTTCCCTACCCACTCACAGTCACTGTCACATCAGTGAGATATTCACATTCACAGAACAATCACTGTGTACTGTCTGGCTCTGTATTTGTTCATTGCTCTTTTATCTCTGTCTGCTCCTATAGAATGTAAAACTCCTCAAGAGCAAAAGCCTGTCTGCCTTGTCCTCCCTGTATCTCCAGCACCAGGTGCAATGCTTGGCTCACCAGTGGGTCCTTGCTAAATATTCGTGAAATGAATGAATGGATTGCATTGCTCTCACAAGCCAAGCACTAACCGTGCCCTTACTGGAGAGAAAGCATTGTCAGCTTTCAAAGTTTTCTCGAAAGAACAGAAAGAGAATTTCAGTCTTTATTGTCTAGATAATGAGATGCCTTATAAAGAGATGACGAATTAAGATGTAAACAAATTTGATGACAGGAGGCAGAAAGCAAGGTTGTAACCAATTTCTTACTGTGTAGAACACCAAAATCCAGGCTTCAATCAATTGGAACTTCTGCCTTTATAAACCAGGCAACTCGTTAAATTGTTCCCATTTGAACAACTTGGGCAGGTCACTATCCATAAAGATCTAAAGATTCATTCGACCTTCATATATTTAATACTAGATTCTTAGGGGTGATATGGTGCTTCACTGTACAGAGATAAGAGAAATAATTCAATGAAAGTGTCACGTTGGTATCACAAAGTGTGTCTGACCAAAGAATAAAATGTAAGAGGTATCAATCCCCATGTTAGGTGTCATACTTTACTTCAGTTCATCCTCACAATACACTGAAGTCTCTCTTTGTCCCCAGAGACCTTTTAAAGCTTTTCAGCATCTCAACATTAAGTCTTTGTCAAACCACTGGGAACCTGCCTGCCAGTGGTAATAGGGTTCTATTCCTTGGTTATGAGTGGTTTGGGAAATGTTTCTTTTCGGATTTTCTCAATATGCTTAGAGTGAACAGTAGCCTAGGTGCTCCGTGTGCAACGAGTTGCCTTTTCCACAAGTTCAAGTCCCATCCCCACCATTTACTAACTTACAAACTTGGACAAGATACTTAGTGTCTCTTGGTTTCCCATCTGCAAAATGATCCTAATGTAACTCATGTGGATGGAATGTAAGGCACTTGTTTTCGTGTAATTGTTGCGTTGATACTTTTAAATTTCAAGGTGTAATCAAAAGAGTTATCCCCATTCCGTGTATGATTTATTCTTGGTTTCCCTCGCCCTGGTATTTGTGTTTTAATTTATTACACTCTATTGCTCATCCATTTAGAATTCTCCCTGGATTTCAAGGAATATAATATAGAGAGTATACAAGGAATAGCTTCAATTTTATCCCATTCATCTGGCTATGCAGGTATCCTAATACCAGCTCTTAGAAATTCCACTTTTTCCTCACAAATTAGGGATGCCACTTCTATCATATACTAAATAATCATATGCAATTAGGTCTACTTCTGAATATTCTGTTTTTCCCATTTGTCTCATCCATCACTATCAAACTGTTTAAATTTTAGAGGTTTATGATGTTTTAATATTATACCATTGGTCTTCTTTTGGATGAATTTCCTGGCTATTCTTACATGTTCATTCTTTCAAACCCCCCATAAAATCAATTTGTCCAGCTTCAGGAAAAAACATTTGATAACACTTTTTCTGGGATTGCATTAAATATTTGAATAAATATATGAATAGTTCAGATCTTTATGATGTTGGGCTTTTCTATGAACATAGTTTACCTTTTCACTGATTGTTTAAGTCTAATTTTTTATATTCACAAATGTTAATAATTTCCCTCACAGCAATTTTAAACATTTCTTGCTAAATTTACATAGAGATATTTTGTTTTGCTTTTAAATATTAGGCATGAGGTGATTTTCTGTTTTATTTTGGTACTGGGGATTAAAAAATCCAGGGGCACTAAACCACTGAGCCACATCCCAGTTCTTTTTATACTTTATTTGGGGACAGGACTTGCTAAGTTAGCTAGGCAAGTTGCTCAGGGCCTCACTAAGTTTTTGAGTCTGGCTTTGAATTCATGATCCTTCTGCCTCAGCTTCCCAAGTTGCTGGGATTACCAGTGTGTACCATCATGCCTGGTAGCATGAGATCTTTTATTTCATTATATCTCATAACTGGATTTATTTGTGTCTATCAGTTCAGCGATCATGTTATTTTAGTAGCATGAGTATTGATATTCTGAAATTGTGTATATAGTGTGTGGTAAAGCAAAGAGATATATATTTTTAGTGTCATTTAGAACTGGGATTTTCAGCTAGCAGACACAGATGTAAGATCAATGAAGTAAAATATCTGTAGTTATGAAAATAAATCTGAGGCAGCAATACTAACCCACAATGGGTTTTATGTTTATGTTTTGTTTTCTAGTTGTGTCCACTGAAAAGGCCTAGAAACAATGGTCAATCTAATAGCAATGAGCACCACTAGAACCTTGGCTGTGACTCTCACTACTATTTCCCACCAAAAGGAACCAGACCTCTTGGAAAGATGGCTGATTCTAAGTTTGAGGTAAGAACTTTATTAGATGAGTCTGGAATATGTTGGCATCTCAAGTAGCAAGAAAGCTATGGAAAAAAAAAATGTCTAGGATTCTCTCTAAAGTATTCAGGTACCAACTTAAAGAGGTTCCAGCTGACCAAAGATGGGATAATTTGAGCATCTATAGGACAATAAATGAAACAAATTGAAAAATATTAAGTAAATTTAAATCCATAAGTTTAGTATGATACAAAAAAATGAAGCTCATTAATCATTTTTAAAGAATGTTAGAGAAACTATTCATTGTATTATAAAAAAAAAAAAAAAAAAAAAAAAAAACAACTAGTCTTGGTAACCAGAGTCAAGAGGAAGTTTCTCTTTATAGAATTTGCCTAGCTAACAAATGGTTTAGGGATTATAGAATTAGGATATCAGCATTTGGCAACCTCCTAATGAATTAATGGCTATGAGCAATGATCACCAATGACTGCTAACATCATTGTCTCTATCATTAGAGACAATCAAACATTATGTACCTGCTAACAGAAATGTAGTACACTACATACAAAATATTCTTGACAAAACAATTGAACCTTAATCTCGCCAAGTCTCTAAACCTAACTACCAATTTACAGCTTGCAATTACAGAGGAATGCATTAACCATTATCACAAGACAAATTGGGAAACAGCCAATTTCATCAACAGTAGCCTGCCTACTCCCCTCCCACAAACTGCAGGCAAGAGAGATGGTGGAGAAACCTAGATTTTATTTTTCCTTACATGCAAGCTCACCTATTTTATCATATTTATAAAAGCAAGACAGAATCATGTTCATTTATTAATAGTATTTCTGTAAACAGACTGGATTTCAGAGCTCTTAATTCACTTTGGAAACTTTTGTAAAGTTTATCATTAGCAGTCTAACAGGTTTTTCTTCCCCAGTAGATCTTCTACGTTTTCTGTATTTGGAGGGCGAGGATCAGAGTATTGGTGACAACTGGTGCTAAATAAATAGGGTGTGGTTGTGCTTACTAAGCCCTTCCTACTTCTTCTCATAAGTAATGGGTGACTTGGCTTATCCTTTATCTAAAGTCATTAGTAAGCAAGTAGATTATCAAAGACAGAATAGAGGGAAGTTTCCATTTGAGATAATTTCCAAAGCTGGATGAACTTAACTGGAGCTTAATTATCCACTGCTTTCCTTTGCTGACCAGAAAGATGTAAGCTAGTCATGGAGCTCAGATCCTGAGTCCATCCATCAGCATAATGTATTCAGTATCTGTGATCAGAAAGTGTTGGAAAAACCATCTACAGGTGGAGAAGAGAAGTCAGTTACTTACAATGATGGTACCTTAAGAGGCAAATCAAAGCAAGAACTAGCAGGCAGTGATCCTTTTCTCTTAAACTCCAATGATCCGTCCATTTCTGCCAGCTTTACAGTCCAAGAAACCTCAACTAGGAGTACAGAAGGTGGCAAGGAGGCAGAGAAATGAGGAGGCCTTTACTCAGACTTGTAGACCATTCAGATACTAGATTCCTAACATTATTACTTTTGCAGTTGAGGCAGTAATGGGGAACTCAAGGTTTAAGACTTCATTTGCTGTCCAGTGTAAAAAAAAAAAAAAACGGCACAAACCATTGAAGCTTTTGAGGTGTATGTACACCCTCCATAAAATGTTCAGAGACATAGATGACTCCCCACTGATGCTCAACCTCTCTCCAATGACAAGAAGCCTTTATTGAAATATGGGAAACATCTGTCCATCTTTAATTGTTCCAATGTTGAGAAGATAGTTGCTTCCCAAACTTACTGTCTGAACCAGGTCAGAACTGATTTCAGATTTACTTCCGATGTCTGACATTGTCACGCTGTGATGGTAGCCCAGGATTTCTTGTCAATGGTGGTATATATCTCCCGTTTGTGGTCTGGCAACCTCCCAGGCTTGAATTTATTTTGACAGTTATAGCATCCTCCATGGTGACAGGAACATTTCTGACCCCATCAGTCATTTACTACCACCTTGTCCTTGGTAGGGTTATCATTGTACAGTCAAGAAAGAGTATCTGTAGAATTCCGATAACTATCAGGGCATTCCTACTCTCCATCACACAGAATCGGATCCGATTTGCACCTGATAATAACATCATATGGCTCTGGCATGTTTTTTATACTAACAAAATGATGGATTTTAAAGCCATTTTTCTTTCCAAGTAGGTAGAGTAGGTGGGACTGTGTTAAGAGGGAGTAATAAAGGTCTACCATAAGTTCCTCTTTTGGACAGCTATTCTAAACTCACCAAAAATTGTAATGGAGAACCAGATTCCCAGGATTCTAGTTCTAAGATACCAGACTCAGCTAGTTTGTGAAGGCTTTGTGATGCTTTTGTCAGGACTATGCACTTGGTCCCTGCAGCCCAAGAGAGGTGGGCCCAGTTATCCAAGTGAAAGAAACATGCCATGAACTCCAGCCCAGTGTTGGTATAGCTGAAGATGGAAGGGAAGTTAGTTAGTATGCGTGAAGTTCTGGCACTTGGGTGACCCTTGACCCTTCAGTGCCACCAGTACCCTTTGCTTCCCAAGGCAAGCACTGAAAATGTGACTTAGTACACAGACACCCCAAACTTGGTCTTGTCAAACCAGCATGGCAGAGGACAGTCATGCAGGCTCAGCCAGGCTGGGGCATACCTGCCCAGAGTCCCGATCACCCACATGGTGGCTCTGAGTAGCAGCAGTAGCAGCAGTTACAGCTCTGTGCCCTCATCTCAGGAGCCCCAGAGACCTGCAAATTAACAGAGACTTAATTAACTGCTCCTAATGAATGCACCTTGTTTGGGTTCTGATTTCAAGCAAACAGACAACTTTGCTACGCTTGATTTTATTTTAAGGAAAGCATGACCCGAATGGTGTTCCTGAGCTAGATGAGATCTGCTTCAGGACCAAGAACACTGGGGTGAGAAGCTGGAGAGGGAAGTGCAGGCCAAGATTGCTCATGGGTACCTTCCCACTTATGTGATGCTTGTCACAACCTCATTTATTATCCATTGTCTCAAATCTGCCCCTCAGGGAAATAATTTGGTCTAAATAAAATCTCAGAATGGGGATCCAGAAAAAGATTAGCTATATTAAACCATGCACTCCAATTCAACTGGAGATAATAAAACAAGAGAGAAAGGAGACATATCTCCAAATTCAATTCTCCTATCTTCAGTTATATTTTATGGAGAACTTATGTCATTCACAAAAGAGATGTAGTTCCCCAGGGGAGACAGCAGGTGTACATTTTCTCTCAAGGTTATTTAATTGCTGTCAGGAAGACATATGATTAACAAAACCAAATGCTGGAAATATGAAGTATAGACAATTTTAAAGTTGTTTATATAGTTGATTACAGTATATCATACAATGTGTTTATTTGCTATAAACCTGCCTATCACAAACTGTTTCCACACCTGTGCGTTGGCACTAAACAGCCTACTGCTTAGCTGTGTATAAATCCCCGCTGTGAGAATGGCCAGTAGCAGAACATAGCTTTCACCAGTTGGCCTCTCTGAGTTACCTCCCATGCACCAGCTTCATATGGTGATTTGAACATCTCAATCTGGGACAGAGGCCTGCTGACCCATAGTGTCCCCTGCTTGGAAGAGAGACCGCTGAGCCCTATGCAAAGGAGACTGTGTGAGCATGGCAGGCCTTTGGGATTCCCCACTGTCCTCTATGACACTGTGGCTCAGAGTGAGGCACATGGTCTGTCATATCTGTTGGCTACTGTGGAGACAAGCACAGGACTGAGAGGAAGCATTCAGTACACAGAGAGCCATTTGGCAGCAAACATTTATGTCTGCTGAATCTTATAATAAAAAAATGAATCTTGAATTTTATATGCATTGGAGGATTTTATTTCACTTTATGTTACTTTTACTGCACTTTCCCGGATATCAGCAGGTGACAGTTTGAGGGTAGGAGGGGGAGTGACACCTTCCACAGATAGTTTGAGAAGCACCACTTTATAGGAATGGCCACTATGCAGGCAACACCCCAGGCCTTCACTTTGACAAAGAGTCATCCAGTGGCAAAAACATAGGACCCACAAAGATGGCCTTCTAAAAGGTCACTCAAAGGTGAGAGGCAAACAGGCTGCTCTACTGCATATCTGTTAGATCCATGCCAGAGGATGGCAAGTCTAATGAAATCATCCCAGCTGAGCCCTAGTCACAGTAGCTCAGACCTTTCCATATACAAAATAGCCAATGGTCTTCCACTCTCTTTAACGTGATATATATTCTAACCTGCACGTGCACATGGAGGAGTTTAGCATCAAGTCTGCTTTCAAAGATTCTTTACACAGCTGTGAAAATTTATTAAAAACTGATTATTTATTAGAGTATTTTAAGATTTCATGCTGAATATGCTAGAGACAGTCGTTAAGGAAAAGACATGTAATGCCCAGAAAACAAGAAATTTGTGTTCAGATATTGGTTCATAGAATATGAATGGAAAAATTATTAGTACAGAAATAGCATCAATTTTGGAAAATATGAAGATAATTTCACTTATGTTTACATTTTTCGTTGTTGTATTTGTAAATTCTCACACATGAAACAGAGACATATATGCCTATATACATCTGCATCAGAATATAGAAACGCAGTGGTCAGCTTTGTGGCACTATAACAAAGTACTGAGATGATTAACTTATAAGAAGAAAATATTTTGGCTCATGGTTTTGGAGGTTCTGGTTCAAATCGGGTGGACCCACTGCTTTGGGCCTCTGAAGGGCACACCAGATGGTGATGCTGGGGGTTGGGGAGCGTGTAGCAGAACAAACTGCTCACTTCATGGCTAGGAAGCAAAAGAGAAGAAGGAAGGGGCCAGGGTCTCACAATTTCCTTTGAGGCCACACTTCCAAAGACCAAGGGCCTCCCGCTTCTCCCAACCTCCCTATAGTCCACAGCACCTGGCAATAATTCTATCCTGGGGAACAAGACTTTAGCATTCGGACCTTTGAGAAACATTTATCCAAACCATAGTAAGATACTATCCAAAACCAATTCTTTTACCTACTAGTTTAAAGGAACTCCCACCCAAATGTCCTGTAAGACTAAGGAATATTTCAGGTGTATCCATATTTCTTGCTCCAACATTGGGGTTTAATAAATGTTTGAATTTCACAAAGTCTATATTTAAGAGAGTCCCCTATTCTTCTAAGCATGAACCTTCATACACTCTGTATAAGAGGAGCTGCTTTCTCTCCCCTCCTATAACCTCTAGAGTAATCAGAAGTGCCCCCACCACTCTTGGCAACCAGAATGTCTGCTTGGCTTTGGGGTGGTCAAAAAAAGAGTTAATCACACACGGATTTTCAGTACAGGTAGGGTGGGTTTAGAGAAGTCACCCTGGGAAAACACAAATGGTGGTGCTGGATAATTAGCTCCTGCTCCTCTTTCCACGGCCGTGGTCCCTTCTCAGTTTCTGTGGCCAACCTAGTACTCAAGGTTAGGGATAGTGGATGGTTTCAAACCCATGTGAGCAGGGAGGGAAACTTTTCTCCCTACTGACCAAAGTTTCTTCTCCTTCCCTCAAGTTGAAAACATAGTAGTAAAATGGTGAAGTTATATTCCCAACCAATTAATATTCACTGGGATCCTATAACATTCCAGAGTCATGAATCCTGCCCCAGGAGCTTCATCCTAATTAACCATGAATCTCTAGTGAGACTTCTTCACATTGACTCTGAGCACCTTTAGAGGTGAGGTCATGCTCATAGGTCTCCTCCTGACGGTGGAGAATCACAGAGGAGGGAGAAGCCAAGACATGAGCAAAGGCACCAGGTGAGTGCATGAGACGCCAAGAGGAGGACGATGTCTGTTACTTAGGGGGATGATTCCAGGAGAGGCAGTTCCAACTTTCTCTCTCTCTTTCTTTGTCTCTCTCTCTTTCTCTCCCCTCCCCCCTTCTGTGTTTTCATTTTCCTGCCTCAGGTTTATTTGTATGAATGTCACAGGAGGACACCACATTCAGGTGACACCAACCATTCCATTCTCACATGCGTAGACAGAGAACTTTGCTCTGGAGCCTTTGTGGACACCTTGGGAGCCACAGCCCAGGTCTTGGTTTGAACCTGTCTCTGGGCCTCCAGAGAGCAGAGCCAGACATACTTGGCAAGGCTCACATGGACACACTTTGTGATCTTTGGGTGGATGATGGAGAGAGGGCTGATGTCCTCTGGAATTTTGGACTTGATTTCTTTGGGCCTTTGGGAGGCTGGACACCCTTATCACATGTACTCAGGGCCTGATGTTGGTGACCTGCATCTTCTTCAGGTCTTACTTGTACGCCTTAGCAAAATGTATCTTGCTCAGAAAGTTGTGGTGAACTTCACTCAGAAATTAGTATCTTTGTAGTAAGGGGGTTTTGATGCCATTTATGTTGCATTTCCTGGACCAGGTGTGCTTGGTGTTGTTCTTAGGCTTGGCCAGGTCTGCACAACCTCAGCTTCCAAAGCCCCAAGGAGAAAGAGGGCTCACTTTGTTTCTTTGTGTTGTTCTTCATGTCTCTTTAGATATAACAAGAAGTACTACAGATCCTTGTAAAATACCTTCAAAAGATTGTTATTGTATATTCCCAAGCAGGTGATGGGATAGATGCTAATAATGCCATTTTAGAGATGAGTAAACCAAGGCTAGGAAGAGCAAGTTCTTGCCTGAGGTCACACATCGATGGAGCCCTGAGGCTTGTAAATGAAGTTTTTTGCCTTCAAAGCCGAGTGTTCTTCTGTCATTATAGCTGCCTACGTGGTCTTTCTTTGGATTTTTTTTTCTTTTGGGTATTTCATAGTCATCTCAAGTTGAATTTACCCATAACTGACTTCTCGATTATTCCTTCAAATCTTTTCCCTTCTTGCATTTTCTGTACACGATATCTGGGTGTCATTTCTGTCACCTGTCTCTCTCACTTCCCCACATCCCAAACAACACCAGGTCATGGTGATCTCACCTCCCAAACATCCTTCTTGCCACTTCTGTCTTCACCGTTCATACCCTCCAGATACTCATTTGTTAAAGAGGTATTAAAGTGGAGTATGTCCAATTAAGGAAGATACTAAAAAGACAAAGTAATTGGGAGGTAAGCTAGATTTTCTTGTGAAAATGAAGATATTGAGAGATTTCTTCAGAAGAATATAAGGAAAAATTAAGTAAATGACTCACCATATTTGCTTTAATATATCAGGTGATATTAATAGTAATCACAAAAATACTTTAAAGTTTCATTTTAATTTCTCTGAATGCAACTGAGATCCTTTCTGGAATAAAGCAGTTTAAATTAAGCATGGTATAGTTTTAAAACAAAAGAAAATATTAGTTTAGATAGATGATCTAATTTTCCTTTTATAACCACATTCTCAAAGCCAGGTGAACAGATGTTATTATAATTTGTAGATGGAAAAATGAAGTTCAGAGGCGCCATGTGACTTGTCCAAGATCACACAATGGAGATGAGAATCCAGAGTTTCCACGCCACATGGATGCTTCGGCAGTAGGCTTTACCAAGCTCTCCAGTGCATGCTCTCATGTTCCAATGTGAAGGCAAAGGAAAAATAGAGAACAGTACAGGAAATACACTGATTTAGCAGAAGCCTATGGCACGTGCATTGTGACTCAGAAACCAACTTTTTGTTCTTGTTCTTTTTCTGTTTGCTTCTGCTTCTGCTCTTCCTCTTCTTTCTCCTTCCTGTTGTCTTAGAGACAGTGAAAATGCTCCAGAAACCCCCAAGACCTTAATAAATTTTCTTTACGGTTAAAATAACAATTCTGAGGAGGAAAAAAAAATAACCACAATGACCATCATGATAAATTTCTATGACACCTTCTTGCACACTGATTCCTCTGACCTTAGATACAAATCCTTCCTTAAGTGACTTGTTAATATTGCTGGATCCTGCTCTTCAAGTGTTCTTTTCATTTCTGATTCTTTTTGGAACCAGAAATTCTTACATTGTAAAGAAATTCATTCAAGAAGCAATCTAAAGGAATTTTTAACTTTGCTGTTTTACATAGATTAGATGGGGTCACTGAAAAACACCATCATTTTTGCCATATCTCTTTTCTCTCCACATTCATATCACTGAAAAATGGACCATGAGCTTCCCAAAATCCAGATCTCATGCTCAAAAACACTCCTAGAAGTGAGGATAATGAGTTAGAAAATCTCTCGGTGATGTAGATGAAAATGAATGTTGGAGCGATTCCTGGGCAGCAGAAGGACTCCAGTGTTTACATAATCCCAACGTGCAACACATGGCTCCTTCTACATTTTTCTGCTAAAACTCACCTGGCTTTGCTCAAGCCCCCAAATGTAGTGAATTTTAGACAGCACCTAATATTTATTCATGCCATTGTCAAGAGCATCTCTGCAGTTCTTGCCAAGGTCTGTCATTGAATATGTTTATCCAGCTGCGTGGCAAAAGCATAATACACAGTCATCATTTTACTCAGTCACCTACTCAATATTTTCTTCTATGATTAAATTAACTCGTAAATATTACACTTTTAATGCCAGAAAGCCATGGTTCATCCAGCCAGTTGAATGCGTGTTTGTCCATTTTCTAACATGGCCGGGCACTCAGTCATTTCATTATAGAATCTGAAATAATGAAAATCATTGCATTCACTTAACATGCACAATAAACAGAGCAGGATCTTTCCAAGAGCCCTTTTATTATGCAGTGCAAGGCCATAGAAGAAATTTTTGCAAAGAGTGCAGAAGAACTGTGAGGCTGAGTTGCAAATGATTTGGGTCTATAAAAACAAATCTGCTCTGATTATCTAAAAGCAAGGACAGAAATGCCGGCTGTATTTGCAGCTGGCCCAATTTCTTACTTAATCAAGTAGGATTTCGAATAAACCCACGCATCTTGATGTTGTTGTATCCTATTCACTGACAGTCTGTGCTTATGAACCCTGTACACTGTTTCCATGTACTATGGCATTTTTTGAGCCTCTTCCTCTGAACATCCACATCCAGTCTGAATTTTTAGAGCAGCCTACAGAATGCCTTCCACCCTCATCTTCATCTATTTGGATTGCAGCTTGAGGGCAAGAATCTGCCTTTGCCCTCTGATGCCAGCCCTGGTGACACCAGCACAATGTGCATCCACTTAGATATCCAAGCCCTGGAGGCAGAAGCCATTTTCCACAGGATCCTTATCAAATCACCTTCTGAATGAAATGTTTACAGTGGCCGTGCAGGGCAGTTAACTTCTCTAGAATTATGTCCAAATTTGTTTGATCATTCTGGGAATAGCCTTGGTTAGCAATTGTTCATAATGTCAACGCTTTCGAAAACTTTTTACAGTCATTTTATTGTTTTTATTTCAAAAATAAAACTTAAAGGAGCTTGAAAAGTAGGTTTTTAGATGATCACACAATGGCCCGATTTCAGTGGTTTCAGTTCTGTGCATTTTACTTTATGTGCACCCACTGAAATTAACCAAAATTAATCCATATTTGAACAAAGACTATGGATACAAATGAGCCCTAGCTTCCGAGACTCCTCAGTGCAGTGCACCACTGACGCGTTTGGAATGCATTGGCCCTGGGAGGGGAAGAAGTTATAGCAAACAACATATGGGCTTTAAAATCTGGAACCATCCAAGACAGAATAAGAGAGCTATTTTCACTTTACTCCCCCCAACCCCCCTCCTTTTTTTTTTTCCTCCAGAGAATGACTGATTTCTGATCACATTTTATTCTCATCTTTAGCGCTGGATCCTGAAAGAGCCAGGTTTCTTCAAACCTGCTGGTGAGTTTGCAGCCCTGGCCAACGATTACCTAATGCATTTGTGTCATCTGCTTTCCTTGTTGTGAGAAAACACACGGAGGAAATGTGTAAGTCCACTGAATTGTTCCCAACTCTTTTATTCACCTTTCAGCATGCTAGTTCCTTCCCTTGGCGTTGATATCATTATGCATTTGTCAAAGATAGACTGTCACTTCAGAGCCTCTATTATGCGTAAGAATTGGCAACAAATTTTGCCACTGGGATTTGCTTATATCCTCTGTATGTTATTGTACTTCTTTGGCATTCAGTAAATTCCGTACACCCACTTCTTTGATGTTCATTCCAGCCCCTAAATGTGGAAACAATGACTGAAATTTTGGATCAAAGCATCCCATAGATGGCAGGCAGCTCCGCTCTCTGATAATGCACAAGAACCAATAGCAGCACCTCCCCTCCCCCTGCTAAAATCCAGGCCGACAATCCTTCAAGAACAGCTCTGTCTTTAACAGTGCAAAAGCATGTGAGGAAGTTAAAAAAAAAAAAAAAAAGCAACCGCAGGTTTTAGTCAAAAGAAAGAGACTAAACTGGATATCTCTGGTGAAGCTCATGGTCATCTCCTAACATAGAAAAGGCTGACTATTGTTCAATTGTTCACCCATTTATTTTTTATGGTGCTGTTCTATCTAGTGATTGAACTAGGCCAGACTTTTTTTTTTTTTTCCAGAATGGAATCATGTTCAGATATTCTTTCTGTATAATGTCAGCTCCACAAAATGGTCCAGATTTTTAAAATGAATTTTTTGAATAAGAACTAAAGTGTCCATGAATTAAGATATTTTAAAAGTAGTTCCACAAAACCAGAACCACTGAAGTTAACTTTTGCAAACTGGAATGAGCTGTCTGGAACAGTTTTCACTGTTTGCTTTTGCTTTACTCCTGGGATGCCCGTGCAAATAATGACTTCATTCCATTTATTTCACAGGTCAGCTTTGACTCATAAGAGCATTAGAGCAGGTGACCCCCTAGGGGTGCTGGGAAGATGATTGAGCAAATAGATAGGAAACCTTTGTGAGCAATTTGGGGATGGGGAGAGGGCACTTTATAGATACAGGGCAATTTATGGTTTTTTGTTCACTTCTCTCCGTTTGATATTTAGAATGTGCTGGTTACAATTAATACACAATGTTGGGAATTCTATGTAATAAAAGACATAGTAAAGAAATATAGTGTTAAATATAGTGAAGAATTTCTAATTTACTCTCATCCTACGTAAATTTGAACAATTATCAGTAGAGGAGCATAATTGAGAATGGAGCTGGCTGTGCTGAATGGGGAAGAGAGTCATCTTAGCCTGATAGTATGTGTTCAATCAAAAGGTAGAGAGCTGAAGGAAACTGCTCTTAAAATATCAGTTTCAGATTGTCCCACTAGATAGGAAGTTTTTACTGCCAGGTGTGTGCAACAGTGACATCTAGTGGTTGAAGATATAATAACAACTGAATCTCATTTTAAAATATTTTAAAAGTTTTGTATTATAACCAAATATTCTGTATTGTTCAATGCTGTCTGTATTCCTTATCTGGACAATATATATGTCAATAATTCATAATGTGTGGCAAATAAGGCAGACATACTCTTTTTTTACTAAGTAGTTTCCAAAGACGGGGGTTTGGTCATTTTCCTGGTTTTACTTTTGCTAAAATTGCAATAGGTCGGCTTTCCAAGGGTTTCTCTCACTCTGCTAGCACATATATGTATTTTTACAAGCACAAATGATATGGTTTGTATTCTGCACACCCAGGAAAAACAGAGACTGCATTTTCAGCACTGTGCACAGGAAGACATCTGTGACCCTGAGCACTTTTATTGTTACAGAATTACTTAAAGAAGTGAAGTAAGATTTTTCCAAGTTATTGAAGATGAAGAGAAAGACAAAAAGGAAAAGAAGAAAAAAACCACAAGAAAATCAAGAAGAGAAAGGAGAGGAGAAATGAACCAAAAAGCGAGGAAAGAAAGAAATGAAGAAAAAAGAGAAGAAGAAGAAGAGAAAGAAAGAAAGAAAAGAGCAGGATCACTCATGGATCTTTATTAAATTTTAGCAATTGACTCATTAACATACCTATGAAGAAAATAAAAGAGATATTAGCCTCCACTGCAAATAAATAAATAAATAATATAATAAAATAAATTGTTTTAAATTACATTCCTTCTACTGACTGGCAATTCATTAAGTAAAAGTTTTTTAAAAAAATCATTAATAAAAAGTATGAAAACAGCTGCCATTGCTGCTGTAGAACATGCCACTTGAGCAAATATGCTTAAAAAGCTTCTCCAACCCTGTGCTGGGGAGGAACTCTAGCAGAGCCTGTGACATCCTATCAGCCTATAAGCTGTTCACTCCGTGTCAATGCTGAGCGTACCAGTGACCACTTCTGAATTTTCCATTCCTTCAGAGAGACTACCACCAGGCATGCTGCTTCTCAATCTTAAGATTCTGTAAACATCAGTTTCACCTTAATCACCTTCCTCTTTTAAAAAGTTCTGGAGATGGGAAGAACTTTCTTCTCCTTTTGGGGAGCAGGGGGAAATAAAACAAAATAAAGAAACAAAACACCTATACAACTCCAATAGAAAATACTAAAAGTGAGATATAATTCCATTTTTAAAAATCCCCCAAATTTCTTTTAACTATCATTCTCCAAAATGTGTCTGATTGAAAGAAACTGTATGGGTGGAAACTGTTGTATTAAGCAAAGAGCACTAGGACAAAGAGAAGGGAAGGGATGGCTCTTTTTTTTTTTTTTTTTTTTTTTTTTTGCTCTGGGAAATGATTCCCATTTGTGTCAGGGAGAGTTAGGGGAGAGATGCTTTGAGACAGAGCAAGTGATTTTGCAGCCTTTAACCAGTTTGTTTTGCATTTACAAAGCCTTTGAACTGCAGGCTGGATTATGAAGATTCTGGAGAATGCCTCCCTCCTAACACTGCTCAAAGTATCTTTACTCCAAGATTCCCCTGGCTTCCAGCTTCTCAGTCATTTTCATAGCAGGACTTTATCAGGAATATATGGAGGATTAGCGTGCCTGAGTCTCACCTCTCTTTTTAATTCTGCAGGAGTCTGGCTGACCCAGCTCTTATCTCAAGCACCCAGAACCCTGATCAGATGATTTCTGGAATCTATCTGGAGCCCATGCAGAGTGAAGGTGCAACTTTCCCTTAGCACACAAGGGCCTCCTGCATCAATATCACCATGGCCACGCATTACCAGCTCCTGCCAGTCTGAGGAGCAAGAGGCTGGCATGAAGAATCAGTTCCTTCTTTCCTCCCTAAAGGAAAAGACTGTTTTGTAGAGCTTTCTTCAGTGTTTTAGGAACCTAAAAAAAATAAGCAGGTGTATACCGTGTACATCCCTTCCTGGTCCACAGCTTCAGGTATAGTTTTACTACAGTATATAATCTAATAATCCATTTAATTTCTTTAGAGAGATGTTATATATACACGTGGCATTTGGATGGAATCACATGCCATAAACCTGTCTGCCCCTATCTCGAGCCCAGAATACAGAGGAAGAATCTGTTTTACAGGCCTTCTAGAATTTTTACATGGTCAATTGGCTGATTTTTGTATTCTGGAACATATCAGAGCATCTGCAGAAAAAAAAAAAAAAAATATATATATATATATATATATATATATATATATATATATATATATATATATATATATTCTATAAAATGGTGGCAGGATTTCTGATTTACTGGTAGTACTGGCTTGAATTTTCACAAAAATATTTAGCTATAGTACAATGTATTAGGTGTATTCTTAAAGGTAAATAACTGCAGCCAATAAAAGTTCGGCCCATAAAGGGTCCCATCTTCTACTAGTTTTCTGCACCGAGAATTACTACCAGTATAATCATGGCTCCCTGCACACTAATATTTCCTCTGATACAGTATGATCAATGTTGTGGAAAAACATTTATTATATTTCTTCTAGCTACTTAAAGGCATTACTGAATTATGGGCATCGCAAAACGAATCCACTGTGCATTTTTTCTTTATGTGACGTTTTTACAATCTTCATTTTCTGCTTTGCAGCCACTGAGCTATAGAGATCCACACTTCGTCCCTCTTACAACTGCCACTGCGGCCACCCTCTCCTTTCTGCTTTATTACATCTGAAATGCACTTCATATGATAACCTTCCTTTTCATTCTGTGCCAGACTCTTATTTGAAAGGAAGAAGTTATGAAAGAAATTAAACAATCAGTGTTGTTAATAACAGTCCTTAATCCCCTTACTTAACAAAGGTTATGGAGTTTAGACTGAGAAAAGGACGAGGGGAGGAGATGGTATTTTACCAAATCATTCCAGAAGAGCGGATGGGCTCTGAATGGGTGTGGGTTTTGCAGTTTTGACATTTAACAATTTTATTAGCATCTTTGCTTATTATGCACCTTAATCCACAGGGTCCGCAGCTCAGAGAGAGTGTGTCCGGCTAACAGCCCGTGTCTCAGGCCCTGCCAAGGGATGAATCAATTAGCAAGAGAAGCAATGATGCAAATGCTCCGGGGTCACTTGGGATGCTGCTTGCCTTTTTGATAGAGAAAGCATGCTATAAATAACATCACACCTCAGGAAATCATTCTGGGAGGCCCAGATGCCGGCGGGGCTGCTGCTGGGGACGGAAGGAATCATTTGCTCATTGTGTGTATTTCCCCCATCTCAGTCAATGGAAGATTTGTAGTAAAATCAAAGTATTTAAAAGGAGGACAGTCTGTGGTAACAGAGGCATGTTTAGTAATTTTTTTTTTTCGTACCAGAACCCATGATTTATGACCCAGAGTTACAGCCAACTTTATTACAAAAATGACTTCACCCATAATAACCTTATTCAGGGCTCTCTGGAGAATGATGTAGTACCCAACAGCATTATAATATAGCAAATATTCACAAACAATTCCCGCCTCTGTCTCATTTCCCCTGCCCCCTCAAAGGCAGGCTTCCCCTTTTACCTGCTGGGAGAATGGGGGTCCCAGGAAAGGTTTTGTGCTCTTTCTGTGAGAATCTGCTTGCATCAGGCATTTATAATAAGCTACAGGAGAAAGCTGCCTCCTGGGTCTCAGTCTCATCCTCCCTGACCTGTGCCCTGAGGAATAGTTGGTAGAGGACCCCCACTCACCTTCCATTTCCTCCCTGAATGCCTTCTCCCTCCCTGCACTGCTCCCTCGGGTCCCCAGCACCTGAGAGAGCTCCCTGAAGCCCCCTCCTTTTTAATTGCCATGGTAACAGACGGCTGCACTAAAACTGCCAGGGCTGGGTGTCCAAGCAAGGTCCCCTGGGCGTACCAGGATCTAGGAACTAGCCCTCCATCTTATTAAACTCTGGTGTCAGTTCCTAGCAATTGTTTTAAATTTACACCCTCAGAGTGGCTTAGTGGGATTATATGTCCATTTGCATTAAAACAGGTTTCTGTCATTAAACTGCCATACAATAAGCTTCCTTGGGACAAATTAATGAGCTCTAAATATCATCAAGTAGAAGTTCACTTCACCAAGACAGCCAGCAAGGGGCGGGGGGTACAGAAGGATGTGTCTGCTCAGAGTCTTCACCCAGGAGGACTATAAGTGCCAACTAAAGAAGGGTCTTGTCCTGCTTCTTCACTGTGGATTAGTGTCCTGATTTAGAGCTGATTGGGGAAGAGTTGGAGACATCTCCCCATTTACCAAACTCCCACAGCTCATCTCCCATTCCTTATTCCAAATGTGCCATTAGCCTTGACCTTGTCTGCTGAAACTTGCTGATGAACTGCTGGCATCCTCACTCTGTGACAGTGTCTCTGCGTCATTCTCTTTACCCTGTTGTCATTGTCCTTGAAGAACTTGTGTGCATCTGTGTGGCCTGGGACAACATGCATACAGCACAGCATGAGGTTGACCTAGAAGGCACATTCCCTCACGCTAAAATGCCTGTGTGATTGTTAGTGAACTGTCTGGCTTATCAGTAGGACCCTGGAATTCTGGTCCTGGTAAGGAGCATCTTTCCTTGTCATCTGGGAGCAGAGCTGAAACAGGGCCAGTTTTAAGGACTGCATTTACCTTTCTCACAATTATTCCCCATGCTTGCCCTCACAAATCCACATTCATATCAAGTAGAAAATATTCATCAAAACTAAATAAATAACCTTCTCTAATGTAAAGAAGATGAGACTGGCTGCTAGAAAGACTTCCTGATCTCACTTCTGTGTAGCCTTAACAGGGGACAGTAATGTATGATTGAGACACTGCTATATTTAGGAATGACAAGATGGGCATTATTAATAGCTTAATTGACATTAAGGCAATTACCCCTACCCTTATTACAGTTTGTAGAATTACACAGAAAATATTGGCTGAGGCCTTTTTTCCCCTAGAGCTACCCAAGGATACAGCATTTTATTTCATGCCAGATCCCGGCTTTGACATTAGATACTTAGCCATAGAATGATTCCAGTAAATCATTATAAATGCATTATAATAAAGATGTTATGAGCTATCAGATATTAACCCCCAACCCCTAAAGAGAGATAAATAGTCCAGTTGCATGATTCCCACTTTTGTTTCATAAGAAATAAGCTTTTGCAAAGAGCAACTGACTAATGAATTATAAAATGGTGTGTTGAGCTCAGATAATTAAACAATGCATTTTAGTGTCTAGTGCAGGATGAACACTAAATCATACACAAATAAAAAAGGGAAAAACCTCAACCCCCAAGCCCAACTCTTATTTTCAAATACCATTAAGATTGGTCTATAATCCAGAAATGCTTCGATCCTTTTTTTTTTTACCTGATTAGAGGGGCATATCAAGAATAAGATCAAGACACATGTAGGTAAACTCAACCAAGAGGCAGAACAAGAATTCTGGAGGTGCTAATTTCAGATAAGCCCACAAGGTGATTTTAATGGAGATTTTACATGGAGATTGCCTTTTCCCCAAAAGTGCTAATGGGGCAAAAAGTCTAGAATAACTAGAAAGTTCCCCAGTTTTCTTATACTTTCCAACTTTTGATTTGATCTCTGAACTCAGAGTAAAGTTTATTAGTAGGGATTTGAGGAGGCGAGTAAAAACTATGGTATTGGTGGTGGTCTTAGCCTTGTAGTATTGCAAAGACAAATATATGTCCTAAAAATCTCTCTGTGGGACTGAGGATATAGCTCAACTGGCAGAAAGAATGCTTGTCTCACATGCACAAGGCTGGGTTCAATCCCAGCACTAAAAAATAAAACCTCTTCATGTTGGGTTCCAAAAACTAATCCACTGTCCTCAGGTGTGTCCCTCTGCCCCCCAGAGCTCCATCTAGTGGCCAACATTAGATCACCATGGCATTTTCACTGGCAGCCACCATACAGGCTAATTTGCCTTTGACTGCCATTTCCTGGGAGGTTCTGAATTTGCTCCATGATTTGAAGCTGCACTTCGGGATACCTTGAATATGCGTTTTAGTTTTCCAAACTCACAAGGACATAATGATCACCTAAAGGCAGTCTCTTGCTTTTTGGTCAAACTGTACACCATTAAGGACTTTGAGGCCAATATAAAAGATGGCCTTGAATTCTGCATGGCAATGACCACCTGTGATGGTGGACAAGGCTTCCCTAGACACCTGGTGCATGATGTGCCACTCGGTTAGTATTCTGTGCTTCAGTCAAGCTGGACCACACAGCCCCATTCTCCTTCCACATTCTCAGCCACACGTCGGCCACTGCAGGTTAATTGATCTTTCTAAGGCTTATTTTTCTCAAATGTAAAACAGGGATAGTAATAATGTTATGTGAACACTAGATGAGATTGGTTCGGGAAAAATCTATCTATGCAAATGACCTATTACAGAGTAAGCCCACAAATTAAATGTTATCTATTTTTATTTTAGTTATCTTTTATTTTCCCATCTTATTTCTTCTCTCCACAACATTCTTAAATTTCCTAATCCTCTCTCTCTCTTTCTCTCTGTTTCACACACAACACATATTTGCAAATCCCTAAATTGGATACTCTGCCCAATTTACTCAAACATCCTTTGCTGTGTCTAGCATAGTACTTTGCTTGTGATGCACACCCACGACATGCTAGCTGCCCTGAACAATACTAATAACAACAGCAACTGCTAAGAGTTAATGTCTTCTGACTACTCAGTATAAGCCAAGCACTATGCTAATATCATCACCTCATTTAATTTTCAGAAGCATATGAGGCAAGTACTATTTTAATCCTCATCTTATGGGAAATTAAAGCTTAAAGATGTTATATAACTTGCCCAAGGTCACCCAAGCTCCTAAGTGGAAAGTTAAGACACAAATGCAGAATCAACATGAGTTTGAAGTCTCGGTTGTTAACTATCACAGTGTCAGGCTGATTTTATCAGCTTTCTCCTCTTTTTAGAGTGGGCCCTAAATGGGGGCCCATCAGTCATGGGATGTGCCCACTGTTTACTGGATGACCCTTAGGATCTTTATCCTTGGGGTTCCAGGAATTCCAGAAGTCTATGCTGATTACGTTATAGCTGCCCAAAAGTCACTAGTCTAAATATTCCTGGGACACTATGCAAAAGCATCCCAAAACACTTGACTGTCACACACCCCATAAAGTTAATTTCACTTTGTGAGAATGTGTCCTAGGGAGGTGTTGCACTTGGCTAAGTATTCAGGTTGGTGGCCACAATAGCTAGAGCTGTCCTGTCATCCTTGACACCCTGGCTTGCTGGCAGCCTCGCTCCACCACACTGTCACTGCAGAGAGATAACCTCCCAGTCTTGCCTCAGAACACGTATGCTTCCTAATGGCCCAAGATTCACAAACCCCACACCTCCCTTAATTAAAGAAGTAAATTGAGGGGAGTATTTCAATCCTAGGGATGAATTGTCTTAGTAATTTAAGATTGATGTTTTATTGGATAAAAAGACATGCATGAGTTTACTATAAATGCTGCCTTCATGAACGAGGATCCATGGGAGAGGTCGCCAGGAGGTTTGTGAGGGGTTTGTACAGCCAAAGAGACATACTTGCAGAACAGCAACCAGAGGGGTTGGGGCTGAGGACTGTTGCTACAAATTGCAGGGTGCTTGCTCTATTCATTCTACATTTAACCTTGAAGCACAGCTGCTAGACATTTGGGATAGTCTATATTCTTCACTTCAAAACTTGGTCATCCTAAGTGCTGTGGCAGACACTACTAGTGTCACAAAAAGTCAGGCACCCCCTCCTTCCATGTATATAGAGGCTATACTGCTTGCTCTTTGCAAGTTGAATAAGCCATGCAATTTATCTGTTGCTGTGAGCAGAACTACTATGTGTCACTTTCAAGCCAAAGCATTTGCTTGTCAATAGAACAGCCTCTAGCTGTCCCTTTCCCTGCAGAAGTGACCTTGGAAACATATTGAGACAACTGAGTATTCATCAACCTGGATTCCAGAATGACTAGGTGGAGTTGGGTCCACCACAGGTCCACGATGGACATGTACATCAGTAAGAAATAAACTCTTCTTGGATTAAGCCACTGACATTCGGAGGTTGTTTATTACTACCACAAAACCCAGGCAATCCAGACTAATCCAGGAGCTGACTTTTTGTTCAAAATATATGAGCCTTCATTCTAAGTCATAAAACCTTATTCCTTTTCCAATAGTTTTCTTCACTCATTAAATGGTTTACACATTTTCTCCCATACTTCTGGTATACTCTCAGATGTCTAAAGTTGCCACAATGACCTTGAATTGGGCAGAGTGGAGGGTTGTTTTTCATTTGCTGATAAATATATGCTACTCTGGAATAATAAGTGAAGGAAACAAGAAAGGACAAGGTTGGTTGTTTGAGTATAGCATGGCATCATGTGATAGCAAAAAAGAAGAGGAAATATAGAGAAAAGAAGAAAGAACACCAAAGAAAAGAATGAAAAATAAAGAAACACAGAAAAGAAAAATGTAGAGACAAGAAAACAACACAAAAATGGACAATTTTTTTCTAATTAGCTGTAGCCAATTGCTTGGAGTTGGGTTCCACTCCAGGCAGCATCTTTCAGGATGTCTTTGATCTTCAGATTCTATAGGTGTATGAGCTTTGCATGCCAACTTGCTCGAGAAATGTTGACTGAAAGGATAAATAAGAGAATGATCTCCGTTTTTATAATCTTGGAAGCCTATATGTCTTTAACCAGCCTGTGACTATGAATGGGCCTCCCAGTGCACATTGAAAGGCAGCACAGGAAGTAGAAATGAGAACCAGAAATAAATGAGTTTGAATAGCTCTTCATAACCTTTAAACCCGAGTCCTTGAAAAGAGCAACTATGAGGTCGGAGCAATAATTCTTCATCCTAGAAACAGGACATCACTGATAACTCAGAGCAATCTGTTTTAAAAAGTGTTTCAAATAAACTGGTTAAAAATGTCCTTGTTGTGTTTGCCTCTGGCTAAAAAGAACTGAGGGTAGGGTCATCAGTGAGGTATCTATAGCCTAGATGTGATGAGAAGCAAAAGAAGGAAAACTGAATAAAATTTGCTGAATAATTTATTTTTCCAAAATCTTGAATGATGCAAGGAATACCCACGTGTCATAGAGATAAAGGGAAAAGACTGTGAGTCATTCTACTGCTGATATAACTAGGAACCCAAATAGAATGTTCACTTTTCCAAAGGTATACAGAGGTTCATGGTAAGGCTGTCCCTATTTAAGGATTCTCACAGGTAAAATGTTAATAGAGCTGGGCATGGTGGTGCATGCCTATAATCCCAACAGCTAGGGAGGCTGAGGCAGGAGGATCATGGATTCAAAGCCAGCTTCAGCAATAGCAAGATGCTAAACAACTCAGTGAGACCCTATCTCTAAATAAAATACAAAATAGGGCTGGAGATGTGGCTAAGTGGTCAAGTGCCCCTGAGCTCATCCCTGGTTAATAATAATAATAATAATAATAATAATAATAATAATAATAAATAATAATAATAATAATAATAGAAAATAGTTCTAAGACTACATACAGAAGGAAGTTTGCCCAGAAGGTGTGCATTCAGTGTCTCCAGTCTGAGGGGTTATTGGGGAGGGAGATGCGCATGCTTGCATGCATGTGCTCACATACAAAACTCAGATGTCTAGGACTTGAGATGAGAGTGAAAAGCACTAAATAAGCAGAAAGCTGATGCACAATGGGCTGGAGAAGGATAAATGCAACTTAGAGTAGGTGGCAGAAATGTACCACATAATAGGAAGAATCTCTGTACATCATATGGAAACACAACAGAAGTATTGGTCCATCAAAAAAGTTGTCTACATTTTGCCTATGTCCTGAGACTCAGGTTTAAAGAGAAAGAAAATCTCCTGGTACAATTTCTTGGGGATGAATATACACTATACATTCATTCCAATTCAAGTTCAACATCTTCCACCTGTGTTCCCAAGTACTATGATTTGAATATAAGGTGTCCCCTCCAAAGCCTAGTGTTAATGCAGGGATAGTTAGAGGTGAAATTAGATTATGAGAGCTGTGATCAATCAGCTCATCCTAGTTGAATGGATTAACTGGGTGGTAACTCTAGGCAGGTGGGGCATGGCTAGAGGAGGTAGGTCCATTAAGGATGTGCCCTGGAAGGATTCATCTTCTCTGTGGCCTCTTACCTCCTTCTCTGCTTCCTGACTACCATGAGGGAAGCAGGTTTCCTCCCCACACCTTTCGACCATGATGTTCTTCCTCAACTCAGGCCCAGAACAATGGAATCAGCTGACCATGAACTGAATGTCTGAAACCATATGCCCAAACCAAACTTTTCTTCCTAAATTTTTCTTTTCAGGTATTTTGGTTACAGTGATAGAAAGCTGACAAAACAGAAACTGGTACCAAGAAGTGGGGTCATTACTGTGACTATCCTGACCATGTGGTTCAGAAGTATTTGGAACTTGTTTGTGGGAGGAGTTTGGAAAAATTTGGAAATGCAGGATGGAGAAGCCTTAGAATATTGTAATCAGAGCTTAATCGAAAATTCTGGTGATGACTAGAATGCTGCTAGAAATGTGACAGTAAAGACTATGCTCAAGAGGTTACAGAGGACAAGGAGGATTCTACTGGGAATTGGACTAGAGGTCATTCATTTTTATATTCTGGCAAAGAAGTTGTCTACATTTTACCTATGTCCTGAGACTTTGTGTGAGGCTAAATTTAAAGATAAAGGACTAATAAACAGGCAGAGAAAATTTCAAGACAGAACAGAATTTAGGCAGTGGCATGGAGAATGCTATCAGCTTTTAGCCAGGTTTATTGTGAGAAATCAGGAGTAGAGCAGAAGTATTTTAAAAACTTGCAATTTGGCCAGAAAAGTGAGTGTGAAACTGGGGTTAAGAAAAGTGTGATTGTTAAAGAGATTGTTGCCACTAAATAAATGTTAAGTTCTTTGCATAGAGACGGTAGAGAAGATGCCTTGTGGGCATCTCAGGAATTGTCAAGATCACATCATTGCAGGCTCAAGAGTATAAAAGTAAAAATTGTCTTTGAGAAGAGACTGTGGACATACCCACAGTTGTTTTACTGTGCACAACCACATAGGCACTCAGAGGATACCGTAGTCTGGTTCAGGTGGCCTAACTGTTGATCAAGCTGGCAGAAGACCTTGGCATTGTCCGTGTGGTGCTAGTTCTGCAGGAATGCTGGATGCTCGAGTTAAGAGGTCATGGAGGTTTCCAACAAGATTTCAAAAGAAGACATGGGAGACCAGGCAAAATGGGGCATGGTCAGAATCCCTCCTGGCAGCCCTTGAGAAGGGCTTGTGTGAAGCTGTGAGAAGGAAGCCAAAGTTTCTGTAGAGACTTCCTAGATTAAGAGATACCAGTAACATGGACTGTGTGATGTGGAAAGCTGCTGGCTACAGAGAGAGCCAAGCCAAGAGAGGGGCCATAAGCATTGCAACCCGCAAGGCCGAAGAAGTGAGACTATCCAAGCATGTTGGAGAAAGCATTTCACTGCCATTTGCCCCAGAAGCTGATGTAGAGCTGTAGGACTATTTTGCCCAGCTGGGTTTCAGTCTTGCTTTGGCCCCATCCTTTCCTTCTATGCCCCCATTCCTGCCTTTTGAAATGGAATGTTTACTCTGTTCCATTATATATTGAATGAATGTAACTTGCTTTTGATTTTTACAGAGGCTCACAGCCAAGAATTTTCCTTGAGTCTCAAAGGAAACTTCGGACTTGGACTTTTGGGCAATGCTATAACTGTCAAGACTATGGAAACTCTTGGAAATGAACTAAATGCATTTTACATTGTGAGATGGACATAAACTTTTGGAGACCAGATATGGAATATTATGGTGAATATGAGGTGTCCCCAAATCTCCTGTTAATGTAACAATATTTAGAGTTCTCACAATTAGATTATGAGATCTGTAACATAATCAATGAATTTACCCATTTGATGGATTAATAATTTGAATGGACTAACTGGGTGGCAACTATAGGCAGGTGGGGCATGGTTGGAGGAAGTCAGGTCACTAGGGAGGCGTACCCTTGGGAATTGCATCTTGTCCCCTCGATCCTTCTTCACTCTCTGCTTTTTGTCTGCCATGAAGTAAGAAACTTTCTCCAACACAGCATTCTTGATGTTCTGCTTCATCTCAGTCTGAGAGTGATGGAACCAGCCAATCATGGACTGAACCTCTGAAAGCATGAACCCAAAATAAATTTTTCCTACTCTGTTGTTCTTGTCAGGAGTTTTAGTTACAACGATGAAAAGCTGAATAACACATCAGGCTATATTCTTGTTCCATTGTTCATCAAATGAATAAACATTCTTCTTGTTCCCCTGGTTTAAATACTCAAAAGCATGAGCTTTTTTCCCCACCCGCCTGTTTTTCCCTCCATTTAAACTCTTCCTTTACAAAATGTTTATTGGATTCCCTCTTATTTTTTCCATGTCTATGGATATACCCTAGCTTGTCTACCAAATCCTGGATCATTGCCTTCTTATAGGACATGTAAAACACACAAGTAATAGAATACTATCTCATAATCAAAGGCAGAAGTGAAGCGTGTTATAGTAACAATGGGCCTAAGTGCTAGATTTCCCAGAGAGCTTAGATTTCATATAATATTATTATTTTTAATCAAGTCAATTTGTTAAATTCATTATGTTGAAGGATACAATTTTTTAGAAATCATAAGATATTACCTGATTTCTTTCTCTAACATTTCTTTTTTTTCCCTCTTGAACTTTCTTCTTCCTCATGCAAGCAGCTGGACATGTCTCTACTATTTAACGAAAATGAGAAAGTATCAAACAGAAAAAATTATTTTCCTGATTTGTATATTTTCAAAGTCTGTCCCTTGGGGAAATAAAGATTTAGGGTAGAGCAAATCATAAGCACAACATAGACTCTACCTCCTCACTTCTTACCAAAGGAAAGAGCCCCAGGTATGCTAGATAGGGAGAGATTTGAAAGAAAACAGTGAAAACAAAGATGTAAGTACTTGGGTCCTGTTTGCCAGGGTTAGGTATGGTAAGATGGCAAAAACTCCATAACAGTTCATGGGAACAGAGGTAAGGGAATGCAGATTGGTAAATTGCTATAGTCATTTTGAAGGTTTATTTGGTGTATTTTGATAAAAATAAATATGCCAAATTTTTACATATATTCATAGAGATTTATAGAAAATGTTTATTGAAGCATTAGTTTTTTTGGACACAATATCTTTTATTTGTTTATTTTTTTATGTGGTGCTGAGGATTGAACCCAGGGCCCCATGCATGAGACGCAAGAGCTCCACCACTGAGCCACAGCCCCAGCCCTGAAGCATTATTTTTGGTAGAAAAAAACTTTCAACAACCTAAATATCCATTGATAGAAAAGGGAAAAAATTAAATGTGAAATTGCCTTTGACATGGATTGTTGTATAAGAGTTTAAAGAAATGGCTAAAAGAATAAAAAGAAATTACAGAAGAATTTAAACCTTAAACTCTTAACTATCTAATAATTCTTAAAAGTTAACCTATAAGTGCCCCATTTTATCCATGAGTAAGAATGGGGGGAGGCTTGAAGGTTGAATGGTTTCTTAAAATCAGATTGTTGTTTAGACTTCCAAGCTGACCTTTTGTCTTTGATATCACCTCATGCCCCACACTACCTAGTATAGTTTTCAATGTGCTCCAGGAAGCAGAAGGTTGTGCCCTCTGGCCTCCCCCATATTCTAGCACAAATGAACAAAAAGAAGAAGTGGATATGGGAAGAACAGACTGAGAATATGTTGCCCTGGCTCTTCAATACACAGTCCAGATGAAGAACAGAATTAAAATACAAAACCATAACCCTCTTGCCCTTGGTAACTCAGCCTTCACATTTCTCATGTTTCCCACATTCATAACTAAAAGCTCCCTTGATCCTCTCTGGCTCTCCACCCTCTTAACAAAACAAGGAATCAAAGCTAGCAACATCTTCAAACCATTATCCTTGTAACAAATCTTAATAGTAGAATCTAAGCTGTCTTGATTTCACTGCTGAAATCTATACCCATAAAATAAGTTTTCATTGATCATTTTTTTTCCAGAATCTTTGTACCTTGACATTTTCTACTGGACCGTCAAACCTAGAAACCATACCTGATATTTCTTTCCAATACAATGTTCAATTCTCAACATTGCCATAGACTGTCGGAAGAATTTGTGCCTGAGCTTTCAAGGTAGACATTACATAAAAATTTCAACAGTAACTGGAAATCCAGACATTTTTTCCTTAAAGATCAGGAACCAAGTGTCAGTGAAATGGCCTTGATTCTATCTCTCTGAAGACTTGAGGTAGGAGTGAAAGTCTCCCCAGCACCAGCCCTGACCTCCCGGCATGGTCTGGTGGGCTGAACAGGAGTGGGATTCAGGAACTCTATGTTAAGTACTAATTGTGTGACTGATCTGGGCTGTGACATTGGAGAAAATTATTCCACCTCTAGGCTTCTTCTGCAAAAGAGGTGAAAGTTGCAAAAAGAAAAAGTTCTCGGAAAAGTACATCATGCTCTAGAGGCCAGAAGTTACCATCATTAAGAAAGCAAAAGAACACTCTGTTTCCTCCTCAGCCAGGACTGGGCCACCCATGGTGCCCCCACCCATACTGTCCCTGTGTTGCAGCCTGGCCACTAGAGACACAGCAACTTCCATGCAAATGGCTCAAATCCACTTTTCACATTTAAAGTAACACACTTTTTGTAATTATTAATGGTTTATTCTTATGATCACCCATGAGTGAAGGGCATTTCCGTCTCCCACATCTTTAATGGCAAATAATTAATGATGTGTTAGAAATTAACAACAATTAACAGCGCATAAGAACAATGGCAGAAGGTCAGAGACTCTAAAGAAATGCAATGTTTAGCTTCTTAGGCAGAATCTTGCAATTTCAAAGAGGGAGACTCTGGGAGAATGCTTCCTGGTAAATATCTTGCCATAGCCATGACTTTTCAAATGGGAAAAGCATTAACTATGGCTCCAGTGTGTCTTAAAAGTTTAGATTTCTCTGGTGGACCATGGGGATTGGGAGCTCTGGAATGCCTCCCTCTGATACAAAGATAACTATTGCTGCAGAACCTGAGTTCAAACCCAATAATTTTCCAAGATTAAATATGTAATCATGGAAAGAAGGAAGCAAGTATCTGACATTTCTAGTAAGCAATTAATTTTGCTAAAGAAGCAAGATATTATAAAATATTATATTTTAGCTTGATATTAATATGTATTTCCTAAAATATAGAACAGATTTACAATTTAACAATTACATGGTCATTTTAGATTATTGTAGACTCTAGTAGATTTCTGAACTGGACTCATTTTGAGTGATATAGATATCTGTATATATAAATTACAAAAATTATTATTTTGTGTGTTTATAGGAGCTCTGGAAGTATTATTGTTGTGCATAGACAAATTAAATAAACCGCCTTAACTTCATCAACATGAAAGATAAATATAACAGAATATTACTACTGAGATATTGGATTTTCCAGCTTCACTCTGAATTTTTTCCTATGCCAAAGTCTCACAATGTTGAAAATCAAGTCAGAGTGAGTTGAGAATATATAAATTGATGGTCTAACCAAGGATATCTGCCAAGGGTATCCTGCTAGAGAATGGGAATGGGATATATATTCTGCTTCCACCCACAAAGTAATTATAATTATAATTACATTACCTGTAATTATAAACATAATTAATTATATTCCTGCAGTGCTTTAGAGCTTACAAAGTACATTCACATGCATTAATTATTTAACCTCATCAGTACCTGGTGAGGCAGGCTTAGCAGTAAACCCATAGAAGAAAACCCAGGGCCTCATGCTGAGAGCCCAGATCTGGTACTTTTGGGTGACCATTTCCTTCTTTCTCTCCTGTGATTATATCTTTAAGCCAAGCTTAAGCTGAAAATGAGGAAAGAACCCATTTTCTAGAGACAGCAATGTTTCTGGCTCTTTGGTCAAGCAACTTCCCAAGCAGCAAAAGTGGTTTTAAGGGAAATATGCAGGATTTGTGGGGAGGGCATACCAGTCATAATGACCTCAAAGCTCTGATTTGGCTCTAAGGAGCCAGGCACATGGCAGGCCCTAAGCCTCAGCCCATGTTTTCATAGATGAGAGTAATTTGCAGAGTGATGGGGGTTTAGAGATATTGGGCCGCCAGTATGTATGTGCTGCTGGGATGCAGAGGGAGCCTGAGCTCCACAGCAGCTTATACTCAGCAGGATGGAACCACTAGGATGAGTCCATGTAGCTCAGCCTTTGTGCTTTCCAGGAAAGGAGGCCAGGTGTAGACTCTTCTGCCTGCCTTTCAAGGTTCTCATCCATTTTCATCTCTCAAAAATCTGTGCATGCCTGTAATCCCAGCGACTTGGGAGGCTGAGGCAGGAGGATCACAAGTTCAAAGCCAGCCTTAGCCTCAGCCACTTAGTGAGGCCCTAGGTAACTTAGAGACATCCTGTCTCAAAATAAAACATAAAATAAAAGGGGCTGGGGATGTGGCTCAGTGGTTAAGTGCCCCTGGATTCAATCCTTGGTACAAAAATAAAAAGTCACATATCATATTGATTATAGAGCCACACCTCTCTTGGCTTATTCCATTGTGACTTAATATCCTATCCAGTTACCCGCCACAAACACACACATACCCATGCCACTCTCTGCTTCTATCTCTGACTGGCTGTTCGTGTATTCAAATCCCGGTCATCCTTCAATTCCCAGCCCAAGGCCAGCCTCCTCTAGGTATTAGTTTGGTAGACATTAGTCCTTCTATTGAGCTACAGTCTCCTTGGAGAAAAATCTATATTCAAATAACTGCAGTGGAAGCTAAGGTGTTCAGTATCTTAAGTAAGGCATTCAAGTTCCTAAACAGGGCGTGGTCTGGGAAGGACTTCCATATGCCCAGGATGGCTGAGGAGGAGCTGCCAACAGTCAAGTTCCAAATAATGGCAAAAACCAACATTGATTGAACCCCTAGGACTTCTAAGCTTTATTTGCAGGAACTCTCTCATTCTGTTCTCATAGCCCTCCTAAGTAGAAAGCATTATGATGCCCATTTAAAGATAAAGAAACAAAGGTTTAGAGAAAGTAACTAAACTGCTGACCTCACACACACGGGTTTGAATTTTCACAGCAATGAGGCTATAGGTTGACTGTTGAACTTGGCAGCACCAAGATCACAGTTTGACTGTAGGGTGATTGGGGAGCCATCTGGGATGGTCGGCAAGGAGACCAGTTTGGCAGCCATAAATCCAGGCCATGGTAATGAAAGGAAGGATCAGATTCTGGACTGTGCAAGGAAAGGAGCAGGACTTGACAAGGTATGAGACAGAAGGACAGAGGACAGCCTGGAGTCAAACACTTGGAACAGCTTAGTTTGGGATGAAGAAGAAATCATTAACCAAAGCAGAAAACAACAATGAGAACAAGCACGTCATTCCTTTCTTCATGTTTATGTCATGTGCCATTCTACAGACTTTATATATATCGGTTCTTTTGTTAACTTATACAACAATCTTAAGAGGTTGTTACTATTATTCTTCCCATTTTAGAAATTGAGAAAACTGAGGAACAGAGAATTGCAATAATTTGCCCAAGGCCACATAGTACAGCCAGCCCTTCCTAGTCTATGCTACCAATGAAATAGCATGGGCATCCTTTCAGTGATTGGGAAATTTCTTCCTTGAAGGAATTCAAGTAGGTTTTTTCCAAACATGGAGGCAAACAGAATGAGCCAAGTAACAGTTAATTCATCCAGCAGTACTCAAGCACCATGCACCATAATTACCTGTGTGGCTTACAGACCTACCAGTGCTAGGATCCCATACCCAGAGATGAGGATTCAGGTGGTCTGAGGCAAGGTCTGTGCAGCATTTGTTGATTTGTATATTTGCTTGCCGTTTAAAGCTCCTCGGATGTTTAGTGCACAGACAGCACTGAGACTACTGAGTAAATCAGTTGACAAGCTTTTATTGTTCCCTACAGGGTGGCATCTGCTAGGTTGCCTGCTGTGGGAGATTCCAAGGGTGAACAAGATACTACCCCAGCCCTCAGAGTTAAGACGTTCCAATATCTGCAAAAGATTAAGGAAAAAGAAACAATATTGGGGAACAGAGCAGAGGTGATGAATTGAGCTGCTGACCCGGAATTAATCCTTGGAGCCTGCTAGGAGAAACAGGAAGGACTCAAGGATAGTGTTGATACTAAATAAAACAGATAAGGAAGCCTCTGGAGATTGTTGTATAAAGCATGCCTCCACTTCAGAGGTCAACTGTGTAGACCAATTTGTCATCCTGTGCCTCCCTTCCATGCAATAGGAGCTCCGAACAGCTTATGCACCCAGGCACAGGTCAGGCCCTGGCGCCGACATTGCTGATGGCGGGCACTTCTTTTCCTCAGCCAATAGGAAAAGAAAGAAAACATTTTGGCAGCTGCTAAATCCCAGTGTCTTTATTTGAACTTCCCTGAACAGGCAAGTTAATGGTATTTATGGCTTAAAAGAATTTCCATCTGTAAGTTTATCTTCTTGTTAAAAATCAGCCATCCCCCTACTCCAAACAACCAAGGACAATAAATCAAAGCTTAAGTAAGAAGCAAAGACTTATCTCTACACATAGGACTCCCTAAGGCAGCTAACATAACTAATTTTTAGTATCAGGCATCTTAAGAGGTTAAGTGACTGGAGGACAGGTATGTGCTTCCCTTTCCCTGGGAACACAGAAGGTATTGATATGAGGCCAAGTGTGGTTCAAGCTAAGAGAGGAAGAGTGGGCTACCGTTTCCCAGTGAGTGATAGCATTCCATCAAGACTGTGCCTCCCCCATAAGATGCTGTTGTCCTTAACTGATTCAGCCAGTCAATGACAATGATCCCCAATCTGGTTCCTTTCGCTACCACAGAAACTATGGTGTCAAAATAAGCATGTCTCATTTTTGATCCCTGAGTGGATATGGAGTTCTATTGTTTTCATTAAGGGATGACAGTAGAGGTTGGTGGCAGACAACTGGTGCCATAAGCTGCTATAATTGTATCAAAACATTAAAAAGGTGCTATTCAGTGTCCACTGGCCTCAGAGTCTTCTCTTCCAATAATACTCTGTGTTCTTGCCCATATCACATCACCTGAGTTGGAGGTAATATTTTCCCATTGCTCAAGGTCAGCCTTATTCAGAGGTAAATAAAAGGAGCCTGTGTAAGTAGAACATCATTTACTACCAAACACATCTACCAATCAAGTTACTTGTATTGTCTGAAGCCTTTCCTTCCTGAAGAATATCTGAAATATTTTTCCAAAAACTCTTTTTCAAATTTTTTCTTTTCGAAAAATTTGGGAGCACTGCTCACTCAGAACTTTTCCTTTAAAATGCACTTAATCTTTGGAATTTAGGCTTCACATCTTAACCTATTTTTCATTATTAATTCAAGATCCCATATAAAGTTTTCCATTAAAATAGCGCGCACACACACACACATACACACACACAGCATAAAACTTAAAACATACAAATCAGGTTCATGGAAATTCTTTGCTCTCAAACCCAATCTCACGTGGGCAGATAGGACCTTAACCTTCCAGTGTTGGAAATGGCTGCCTTTCCTAAGAATGCTTTTGTTGGTATAGGCCAAGATGAGGAGCCATGGGAAGGGAACGGGACTGCCATCAGCAGAAGGTTCTACCAGAGGAAGTCAAACATTAGCTCATGACCTCTTTCTTTTACAAGGAAGGCACACATTGCTTGGGCCTTCCAAAGCTCAAAGGAAAATCCACATTATTCTTTTCCCCTGAGGAAGATTTCTCCTACTCCCTCCCTGTTTTCTTGAGAAATTTAAAAGATACAAAGAAATTGAGACAAATTCTCACAATCATACTATCCAAAGTTAACAACTGTTAACATCTGGTCATATTTTCTTCCAGTTTTTTTTTTAATAACATGTATCAGATTCCAAAACCAGGCCTCTCTAGCCAGTCCACTCCCCATACCCAAGGGAAACCACTCTGTGTCCTTTTAACCCATTTAAATATGCATGTTTTATATACATATATACATCACATGTAATACATAGTATTGCTTGTATATGTTGTTATTTAAATAAATGGCTTCGTCCTCTATGGGTTTTGCAACTTATTTTTTTTTCTACTTAACATTGGGTTTTTGGCAATCTATCCTGGTTGAACTACATAAATCTAATTAATCACTTTTCTTTGCACATACATCATATTTACAACCTGATATTGAGGAATATTTAGGTCCTTTCCAGTTTTTTCCTATTTTCTACAATCCTGTAATAAACATTCTTGTATATGTTTCTTTGTATGCTCATGGAAGTTTTTCTGTAGAAAACAGTTTCAGTAGTAGAATCTATGGGCCTACGATATACACAGTTTCTGTTTTGCTGAGGTGCTGCCAAACGTTTTCCCAAGTGACCATACTGATTCATACGCCAGAATAAAATGATGGGACCATTTCCCTCACATGTTGGCCAATATATGATATTATTAGATGTTAATTTTTACCAATTTGATATTTCAAAAAATAAATAAATATTAAAAGTTTTGGTTTTATTTTTCACTTATATGCCTATTTATAAGGTGACTTATTGGCTTAACAGTTTTCTTTTATCATATCTTTTGCTTATTTTTCTAATAGATTATTTGTATTCATATTACCCATTTGTAAGAATAGTACATATATCTTGGATCACACTCTTTTTAATATTGTATACATTGTAAAGAAATCTTATTTTAACTAGTAATTCATTCATAAGGTACAGAGAACACAGTGAAAAATCTCCCTCTCACATACATTCTCTCTTTCTTCTTAGAGTAAAATCATTGTACTAATATACCCTCCCCAAAAGTTTTATACACATACAGAAAATAATTTACATTTTACCCTGCAATTTTTTTTTATAAATTTGATATACACGTAGTGTACTACACATTTTCCCACATGTTGCTTTGTTCACTTAAAGATATTTTAAAGATCATTCTATGTCAGTTTACATGGAACTTTTCTTCCTTTTTTATTTTATTGGCTGTAAAATCCTCTTTTTTTCTTTTGAGTCAGAGTTCATTTCATCAGTTTCTTACTGACTGCCATTTAGTTTGCTTCCAATTTTTTTTTTATTAAAAATTGTGCTTAAGTGACTCCTCATATTATTCCATACGTATGCAACTATTTATTGGATAAATTCCTTAAAATAGGTGAAGCCAAAATCATCCTCTGTAGAAGTGAAACCAGTTTCTACTCCTACAAGCAATGTATATGTCTCTTGTCTTTTTAAAAGATAAATGTAATGGTAATATCTATTCCATCTTTATTATAGTTCTGGTGTGGTCCTAAATACATTAATTATATATATTTTTAAAAATTGTTATGGAAAATGTCAAACAGATTATGTATACAAAAATAATATAATAAACTTACATATATCCTTCAAATCTTACATATATCCTTGCAAATCTTTTGTCTGTACACCTGATCCCATTCTCTTTCCCACATACCTGCTGGATTATTTTAAAGCAAGTGTCAGGCAGTATAAAATTTTATTCACAAGAATTTCAGTAGCTCTTCTAAGAGATAAGGATTTAAAAAAAAACAATATTATTTCTTAAACAGTATAATATTTTTTTAAAAATCACTCAGTATTCAAATTTCCTCAGCAGACTCACAAGCATCTTTTTCTACTTGATTTCTTGATCCTGATCCAAACACAGCCCACACATTCCACAAGGCTGCCAGGGCTCTTTGGTCTTTTTTAGTCCGTAACAGCCCCCGTTCCTCTTGTTTTCTTACTACTTATTTATTAAAGAAAAAAGCATCATATGTCTTATTTGGTTGTATTTTAACCTTGTTTATAGTAGGCTTGGGGTTTTGTTTGTTTTAGTTTGGGATTTTGCCATAAAAAGATATACATTTTGCTATAGTCGGATTTTAGTACTTTTTCCTCTATGGTATATATATATATATATTTGTATCTTGTTAAAAGAAAGCTTCTGTCCCAATACTAAAAATATTTATATATTTCTTCTCATAGGTTTAGCACTGCTTTATTTACATCTTAGGCCTTTAACCAATCTGCAATTTATGTTTGCATCTGGTATAAGATAGGAATCACATTTTATTTTTTATGGGGCAGGTCTATTCTTTGCTGTTTTTTTTTTTTTTTTTAAATGATGTTCTGTGCCATCTCTGACACAGAATACATTTTAACATCTGCACAGCTCTATTTATAGGCCTGTTTAATTCATCTCTATGTATCTGATCTTATTTTAATACCACACTGTTTTATTAATTATAGCTTTTTAATATGTCAGGCCATTGTTAAGGCAAATTTGTTTTAGATTTTTTTTTTAAGTGCAATAAAATCAAGCCAACCAGAGCCCTCACATGTGCAAACGATGACAGACATTTGGCAGAGTATTGGGACTGGACTGGGAGTCTGTATTGTCCTAAAGGATAAAGTTTAAAAGTTAGGTTTCCTGTGTTTGGAGAAGTTTTATGTAGTTATTTCCACAGCACCGCGCTTTCACAGTGTCTTCTCAGGTCACACAGATTCTATATTTTCTTCCTCTTCTTTTTTCCCTCTGCTCTACACAACATGTGTGTGACAGAGAGAAAGGGAGATACAAAGCTCAGGAATTCACGAAGTAGGTAAGGATGAACATTCAAATCTTCAGTTTATAGATTAAAAATAAGAGACCTCAGAAGTGGAAGAAGGCTTTGGCCATAAGTCACAGGGTTCTTGTTACTGCCAACAACTAAATTTAGTGGATTTAAATGCCTTAAAGAGCCAATAATTAACTGGTCATGGTTAATTCACCAAGCACTGCTTGGCCAATCTTGAAAGTGTGGGATGTACCGGTCAGCTCTCAGATGAGGAAGGAGTGTTCTTGCTACAGTGAGAGAACCTGGGGAACCCCAGAAACAGAGATCTGCCTCATTCCCTCCAGGCTGCCCAGGGAAATCTACCCTATCTTGCTGTGAGCACCACTCCCCCAAAGCAAACACGGCATTCTTTACCCCAAGCCTGCAAAGGTCTTTGGACGTCTTCATAAAGCTAACTAAATACCTAAAACTGTTTTAATGGTAAAGTACATAGAGGTCCAGAACCAAAGAAAATAGGATTAGTAAAATTTAATTCAGGGTATAGCATTTTTAAATGACAAGAGATGGCAACTTGGACTGGAGGTGGAGAGGGCAAAGAGGGAAATGGATAGGTTCAAGTATTTGTAGGAAATGGACTTGAGTAGGCTTGTTGACAGACTACTGAGAAGGTGAGGAAAAGGGTGAAATTCCAGAGGACTCAGATTCTTGGTTTCAGCAGCAGGATGCATAGAAGTGCCTTTCACCAATACAGGAGAAACTCGCAAGGAGAGGGCACACATTGCAAATGGAAACTGTTCTTTGTGCACAAGTTGATTTCCAGGTATATGATTCCAACATTCACAGGAAAGGTTTGGGATGAAGATAAACACTCAGGAGCTGTCAGCACATAAAAATCACCAAACATGGGAAGGAATGAGATCATTTGAGGAGAGAATTTAGAAATGGATAAGAGGGACCAGGACCCAAGCTGAGGAGCTTCAATATTTTAGAGGGGGAAAAGGGGATAAGAAGCTCACACTACAGCCCATGAAGGAAAAGGAAAAATAATGGAGTGTGTTGTGTTGTTATGGAACTCCAAAGAGCAGAGCATTTCTGGAAGGATGGAGGTTGGGCTGTTGGATACTATCAGGATTCTTAAAGAGTAAGACTGAAGGAGACCATACCTAGGATTCTAAATCCTGGCAGCCAGTTTCTCAGAAGACTTCTGCTTATATTCCATGCAACATATCTTCCGGAATTTACTGTTCAGGCCAAAGGACTAGGGTGGCCCCTGTTGTGTTTGCCCACATTTAAGCAAACTCCAGTAGCTTCCATTGCACCTCACCCCTAGATCACAGTACCCAGCACTTGCTGGCTGCCATGATTCTACACTGCCTGGCTCTGGTATTACACACTGCTCTCAACATTTCCTAAAACACTGCTCAAAATTGCCATGGCATTTTTTCAGGGCAATTTGTCATAATCTATTAAAGTTTAAAATGTTCCTGCACTCTGACCTGGCATTTTTACTTCCCTGCATATCTCAGGAGCTAAGATAAATGTTCAAGAATGTTTCAATGCAGTATTGTTTGCAATAGTAAAAAATTGGAAGAGTTTAAATGCCCACCCATACAGAGATGATAAATATTAAAGTAAGTTATATCAATACAGTCCAATGTTACATCTCTATTGGGGGAAAATAGAGTCTTTTTGAGATGCGCTGTCATGAGAGGCGATCACAAGGTCCTGCATATTGCTTGTGCAGTGTGCCCTCTCCTCTCCCTGATGCCTCGTTCTGTTCTAACCTCTAACCCTGTCCAAGGTGGTTGATGTGACTCAGGTTTGGGCACATTTAGGGTTTCCTCAATAGACCCTAAGTGTGAAGACCAAGTCTGTTCCTACCTTCGTAGCCAGAGAAACTTTAAAAAATACAATTGTGTCACTTCCTCCTCGTCCATGGAATAACCAAAATAAGCTGGGCACAGTGGCACACATCTGTAATCCCAGTGGCTAGGGAGGTTGAGGCAGGAGGATTCTGAGTTCAAAGCCAGCCTCAGCAAAAATGAGGCACTAAGCAACTCAGTGAGACTCTGTCTCTAAATAAAATACAAAATAGGGCTGGGGATGGGGCTCATTGGCTAAGTGCCCCTGAGTTCAATCCCCAGTACCCCAAAATAAATAAATAAAGACCAAAATCCCATAAGAAGGTGGGTAAAGCCCTGCGTATCTGACCACTGACTAATGACTGTCTGCTAGTGTCACCCTTTTCCTTCTTCTCTGGACACTGGCCACACTGGCCTTCTCTCTTCTCCTTGAATCACCATGTTTTTCCTACCACAGGACTTTCAAACATGAAGTTCTCTTTGCTATCATTCTTCAGGCAGCTCAAATGTCAGGGGAGCCTTTCTGACCACCAAAGCTAGGTTAGATCTATCTGGTTTTATATTTGAAACCATGATATGCATTTCCCTTTTGGCTCTTCTCAAATGGTATTATGTGTTCACTGTGTAATCATTTCATAAGTAGCTATCTCCCTCATGCAAAACCAAGACTTCTGAGGGAGGTACTGTGCCTGTCTTGCTCATGATTATAGCATCTAGCACAATACTTGGGGTGTAGCCTATGTTCTGTAAATGTTTATCGACTGAATAAACCTGCAACTATGTCTTGTTCAAAATAGGGCAATGCTCCCTTTTCTTCTGACAGGTGCTTGCTTTCCTTCTGTGATGCCTCCTCTTGCTGTCCAACTGACTTCCTTTGCAATGGCTTCTCCCATTCTCACTTGGAACATCCTCCATGGCTTATCTTCTTCTCCCTCTCTTAGTAACACCATTTGTCCCAAGACTTACAACAAAACCCCTGTCATCATGCTTCAGCGGTCTAAACCTCCTACCCCAGCTTTTCACTCACGTTTCCAGTGTTCTCAAATGCCATGTGTTAAATCTCTTTCCCTTCCAACTAGTTTTGCTTTTAAAAGTTCTCTTTTAGGTCAGAAGCATTATGATTCATCCCTGCCCCCAAACCTAGGAAGTGAGTTATGGTTAATTCTTGCTTTCCCTTTGGCCTAGACAGCCGAGCTGTCATCTTGACCTTCTGAGTATTCTCTATAATATTTCTTGTATTCAACACTTTTTCCATTTTCATTCCTGGCCCTCTCTGCTTTTTTTTTTAACCTATAATAAGGAAAAGTACTCTTTACTTTTGAATCTCTTAGCTCCCAAAACTCAGAATCACGGGGTGGGTGAATTGGAAAGATTCTCTAAAGTAACCTGTCTCATTTTTTTGAGATAGGAAAAGTGAGTCACATACATAAGTACATTTTGCTCACCGCAGCAGTTAAGCAATTGCTTTAAAGGTCTTTCTACCTCTCCTTCTATGCTGTCTTGCTTGTCTCCAAAATGTTCTCTCCAACTTGGCTGTTTTCCTACAGAGATGCTATGTCCATCTTCCTCAAGATGGAATGTCCCCATCATTCTCCTACTCAGATAAATTCGGGAATTATCACTAGGACACCTACTCACGCTTCCTAGATTTCATGGCTTCCAGTTTTAAACTCAGAAACTCAGACTGGTATCTGGCTTTTGAGTTCTTGTAAGCTAATACCTCTTCTGCTAGCCTCAGAGATCAGGAGGGAGATCAATAGGAGCAAAGTGTTGGAAGACACATTTGAGATCAATATGAAGAAGAGTTTTCCAATTATCAGAATTGTTTTTCAGTGGCATGAGTTCTCTTGAGAAACGGTGAGCTTCCTGTGAGCCTTAGTGTTCGAGAACAGCTAGATAATTCCTAACAGAAATGTTGGAAAGAGAGCTTCAGTCATGGAGGTGAGCAGGAAACCAGTTGAGATATCTTCAGTCCAACATTTTCCCTCTTACTCAACCTGGGCTGCTGTAACACAGAACCAGAAACTACGTTGCTTAAACAGAAATTTACTTCTCACAGTTCTAGAGGCTAGGACATTGGCAACCAGGGTGCCAGCATGGCGGAGTTCTGGTGAAAGTCCCTTCCAGAATGGAGGCTGCTGACTTCTTGTGGTATCCTTACATGGTGAAAAGAGAATGGCTGGATCTCTGGCTTCTTCTTATAAAGGCACTAATCCCATTCATAAGGGTTCCATCTTCATGAACTAATTGCCTCCAAGAGGCTTCATCTCCAAAAACCACCACACTGGAGATTAGAGACCAATACATGAATTGGGAGAGGGGACATGCATGACCCATCCTAACTCACTTCTGGATTCCTTTTCACGTCTGCCTCCAAACAAACTGAGTTTCTAGCTTGCCCTAGATGTTCTCATATTTTTCCACCCTCCTCTGCCTTTTTTGATGCTATCCTTAACCACCTTCATCGTTTTAACCTCCATGAAACTATGTCACTTCTCCTGGAAAACATTTGCAGATATCTCTGTCTCTCACTCCTTCTCTTTCTCCCTCCCTCTTTCCTTTATCTTGATACCTCTCTGGACCTAGAATACAATGCATAGAATCACATTGTAACTTTCCTCTGGGTGGATTGGAAGGAATATCAATGGGCATCTTGATTCAAACATTTGCAATTTTATTTCCTTACGGTCTTCTCTTCCAGGGAGTCTTGCATTTAACCATTTCTGGTTAAAGCTTCATATCCTACCTTCTGTATCACTTTCTCTCTTTGTTGGGGGAACTTCAGCAATCCCTGCCTCCAATTTGTGCCTCTCAACCTTGCAGTTCCAGGTCACTATCAATAGTCCCCACTTGACTCCTCTACAAGAGTCCCTCTACTTGAGCCAGATAAGCACCATCTCTTCGTCCACACCAGCCCTTGTCTGTATGTTCAGGCTATCTGCTCAGTTTGAAATGCTTTTCCCTTTCTTCTCTGTTAAAAAAAAGTGTCATACTGTTTTCCAGGCTTTCTTAATTAAGAGGGCTACTCTTCATTTTAAATTACTTGATTACTTATCCATACAGTAATCAAATACCCAGATCTATATTGATAGAAAATTTTTTTTTGGCTCTTTTGAATATAGACATCTTTTCTCCCTATTGAGAAGATGAGCCACCTCTATTTCTTTTGCCTGCCTCCTACCCACCCAACATATCAAGTACACAGAAGACACAAACACTTGTTGATATGCATTAAACAAATAATATCTTTACAGTGGCTATTTTTATCAACAATGGGCAAAACTGTGTGGCATGCTATGGAGCAAAATGAGGTGGAGAGAAAGAAAGATGTATTGGGAAGGGGAGATCAAGAAGAGAAACTGAATATTAGCAATGAAACAAAGAGGTAATAAACCCTTAATAGTTTCCTAAAAGAGCAGGCATGATTGCTTTAATTGAAGCAGAAAGACACGAACACCAGAGATGTGCTCATTTAACACCAGGAAGATGAATTAGAAAAGCTGCCCCAAATATTTTTTTCCCTGAGTGATGTATTATGTGATGAAAAGCTTGTAATGCGTTCTGGTTGCACCTCTGACATATGACTTAACCCGTTGTTGCAGTGTCTGGAATTCTTGATTTGCTTCTGCCTGCCTGTGTCTATAAGAAAGGAGATTCCAAAATGAGAGTAAAATGGGGTCCTTATAAGGGTTTGATGTGGAGGGTGAAATCTTTCTGCAGATTTATGCTGAGAATTTACAGTAGCTTAGGAAGAATTGCAAGACCAAACAGTACAATATGAACGTTATTCCTTAGAGACAGATCACTCTTGAAGTCCGGCTCCTAGTGGTCTTCCTGCTTAAGCTTCCAGACCGAATGATGGCAGACAAATATATTGCTCAAAGTTGGAGACGTGGCATTTCACTCCTGCAAATATTTCCAGAAAGGTAACTTTTACTGCAGGAAAATCTTCCATACAAAGCAGAACTAAGCCAAGGTAGAGACCCTCACCCTGGCCAGGGAAGAAGGGACTGGCCAGTTCAAAGGGACTCTATGAGGGGAGTTTCTTAATGTTCAGACATGGACTCAGTGGAATTGGTCAAGAATATAGAAACCAAGTCCCCATGGAACCCACTAGCCTGCTCTTCAAAGGCTTAAATTAACATTGATGATCAAGCTGTCAGCTTGCACCTTACTATCTTTCATTGTAGAAATATTTTTAAATTTTAGAAGAGTGCATGGTTTCTTCACTTCAGTGCAATGCTGCTAGCTCATTTTTTGAAAAAAGAAAGTGTTATGACCTCTAAAAGCTTTTCTGCCATGCTTGCATAGAGCCTGCCCAGCCACATCTCATATTTGACAAGTTTAATGAGTTTCCACCCTTATCTCTCTTTTCTATCATTAAGATCATTTCTGAAACATGTAAGCAGGGGTGGGCTCAGCCCAAATGCTCATAAACCTCACCCTCTTCTGCCTTCTGGGTCATGTTGACCCAGCCCTGGGGCAACCACACTGTGGCTTTATCCTGGGAGCTCATTGGTCATCCCTCTGTAATGGTGCTGTGGTTCATCTAGCAACTTTCCAGATTACTGGTAACCATAGCCTGTGGGAGGGCATCAAAAACCAGGGCACAATACAGAAAGAGCAGGTCAGCTGTGTCCTTCTGCCCTGTTAAGCCTACCCAGACTAGCCATGAACTATGTTCTCGCTGATATTTTATATTCCTTAGAACTCTTCTTAAAAGCACTTTTTTTTTTACCTTTGCTGAGTTTAAAATAAATACTGCTTTGCTTTAGAAAGGCCTTTGAGTTCTAAGTGCAGTAGTTAATGTTAGTGTTCTCTCCTATGTCCTCTGATAGCAAGGATTCCACCCCATCCTCCTTATCTCAATTTCACCTTCAACAGGATTCCAGACTCCTCCTCCCTAGGCTGTAGTCCCAGAATGAACACAGAGCAGACTTCAAATCTTCAAGTGTCAGGCCATCTGTATTCTGCAGTATCTTTTCCCCAGCATCTGACAAATTCATAGGCTATCTTTCTCTCTGTTCCTTTCTAGAAATGTATATAGATTAAACAATAATGGTCTTCACCATCAGGCTTGGGAGGTGCAATGGGACCAAAGTGCCTGACTCAGGCTTTTCCACAAATCTGAGAAATGAATCTAGAGAATTCTATTGTCCTTTAACAGCTGTCTTTGAAGGAAAAAAGATGGAGACAGAGCAGATGTTCTGGGCCCGCCGAATGGAGTTGACCTCTTTGAGACAGGTGTGGGGCCAGATGGACCCACAGCAGAACAGACTCATGGTCCTGAACAAGGCACTCTAAAACCTTCACCTCAACAACTGACAAACTGGGCCTTTCCTTTTTCAAAAACTGTGTTCTTTGAAGTGGGTGTTCCAACAGCATGTGGGACACCACAACTCAGACCAGGAATCTGTTGTCTAAAGTTAGGAGTTCTATCGAGGAAAAAGAGAAAGTAACAGAATTTCAGGTTATTCAGTGAATCCTCAAGAACACTTTAGTTTCTCCATCCATTTGATTGAAATAACAAGCCCTGAACTCTATAAGATTTAACTGAAGGAAAAGCAAGTTAGCTTATTTAAAACCCTTTCTTATTAACACTAATAGCAATTAATTACAAACATCTATTCTGATTTATGGACACCTGCTTAGCATCAACAACACAGACCCACCCCTCCAATTATTTAGTGATACAATGGCACATTCATTTTGCTCTGTGGAGTCAAGACTTTTCTAATTTCCTGTGTAGCCACCTTAGGCTCTGTGTAGATCTTCCTATTTTAAATTACCAACAGGCCTCAAACATCTTTGTCTGGTTTTGAAAGCAGCAGGAGGTGCCTTTTGAAGTTTCAGAAATCATACACATGCATACACTCATGTGTGAGCATGCACACACATAGGTCACTCACCCCGAGTACAACATGATCAGATCCTTTTTGTGCACAAGTTTTCCATGGACTTAATAACACTCAGGCATACACAACTTCTACTTTCCCCCTTTATTTTACTGATCTATCACAATTAGATGTGTTTCTTATTTGTAACACTATTTTTGCAGCCACAAAGAAATAGAAGATATAAGTGATGACCAAAATGACTTTAGAAGTCAGCCCAGGACATTATTTTCTGCTATTAGTCCTTACCAATGTCAAGTGCAAAATTTAAATTAACAGGCACTTCCCCTATTGGAATGACTTCAGCATTTTTTGCTGCCTCCCATTGATTTCTATTTACTTTGGCAGCTACAGGCAAGAAGTACATATTTCTGTGCCTGAAGAAGCAACCTAAGACTCCACTAGGGTACACAGATGCAAATGTCATGATGAAATGTTGCTGTGAGGTTATTCTAAAAATTAACATAACACAAGAGGACCACTATTTATGTGGTGTTACTTCAGGCCTTACCTTCCTGTTAGTGTTGTGTTAGAGTCATCTCCTGGAGATATTTCTCCTATTTACAACTGGTCTATAGGACTTTAACCTAGCAGTAAATATGGTGTCAAAACCATTTTAGTACTAAACAGCTTATATGCAAATATGTCATGTGCCAGATATTCTGGACCAGAGATAACCTTGACTTCATGCTAGCCACAGAGAAAGAAACGAGTACTTTCACAGAGTCACAAAGTCACAGTTGAGGACAGGTGTGTTTGAGGGATCATTCTTCACCAGCAATACCAATAGTAAATCTCTCTATGATCCAAGTTGGCTTTGAGAATGTATAAAAACCTACAGAAGAGCCAAAATAAGTTTTAATGCATTTCTTATTTTTTCACTTCTTTGTAAACATTTAGCCTCAGTGTTCTTAGAGTTGAAACAACAGAATAAAAGTGATCAGAAGATACTATCTTTTTCCCCCCACTCTCCCCTACCTATCACCTGCCATGAAAATCCAGTTATATGATAGCATATTCATCTACCAAAGGTAACTAGGCTGAAATGTGAGTTATTACATTTTTTGTGAACCCTGTCTCCTCTAGTCTGACATTTTAAACATTTCCCAGTGCTTGGTGGCTACACTGATTTTAATAATATAGAAATAAAAGAAATACAGGAACTGAATTTTCAAAAATAATCTAGATCCTACAGGATCATAGAAGACAGTTTCTCACCCTGCTTTTAAACTAAAGATTTTGTTGCTCCAGTGTCAGCTTCCACTCCTTCTAGGAGAGGTGATGCCAGGAAGCAGCCTTGGGATGGAGGGGAAATACCTAGACTTAGAATAACAAGGCCTGGCTCCTCTGTCTTAACCAGACAGATTCTCATGACTCAGTTTCCTTATAGAGACAGATGTTTATAATAAAATCCTCAGGAGTACTAAGAGACATTGGGTACAAAACCACATTGGAAACTTCCAGGCCTTATCACAGTTATGATGGCTTTTCCTGACTCCCTGCCTAAGCCCTGTCATCCACAGGCTGGGACAGGATGCACCAGAAGCCTGCCTGGTTGAAAGCAGGCTGGGAGGAGGGGCATGTTGACAGGCAGGAGGCAGTTAATTCAGCTGCAACCCAACCAGAGCACCTGAACTAAACCTCCTATGTGGGGAGAGGGGGGGTGGGTCTCCTTTAATGACCCCAGATAGTCAGGACCTGTTTTATGTCTTATCGCAATTACTAGGAGACCAGGCCCCCTAAGTCAAAGCAGCTGTGGGCCCACATGCACATTAACCACGGGTGTGCTGCCCCTTCAGATCTTGTCCGCACAAGCACCCACCACCCCCAGCCTGGGCCAAATCCATTCCTTTGAAGCACTATATACAAAAGCCACTTCTCAGAAATTCTGAGTTACTTTTGAATGATGCTATGTAGTTACTCTTCACCCCTTTGAAATATTGGCTAATGAGACTCTTAGAAATACGTTAGCCAGTCCCCTATGTCAGTGGTCGTTTGCTAATGAGGAAGTTTCTACAATAGAAAGTATGTCTCTGCCACTGTGATAAGTGATTTCCCACTCAATCACACCAACTTTTGTCATTGAGCAGTATTCAGTCAGGTCCTTACCCTGCCTCACCTCTCCTCTCTCTTAGCCATTCAACAAACATGTTCTGACTCCTCCAGGCCGGGTACTGAGAATACAGCCATGAGCAATGCTAGCAGGTCTTGCTCTCAGTGTGTTTCTTACTTAAGGGACAATTCATTCCTGTGAAGTGGGGTTGAGGTGGCAGGAATTAAGAACCCAAACTGTATTATAAGTGACCATGGAGGTTCTCAGGACAACCACTCAGAAACCACCTTCACTTCATAAGGTCAACTTTAAAGGGGCAAAGAGGGCTTTGGAAACACGTATTAAAATGTAATGAATTGGGCTGGGGATATGGCTCAAGCGGTAGTGCGCTCGCCTGGCATGCGTGCGGCCAGGGTTCGATCCTCAGCAACACATACAAACAAAGAGGTTGTGTCCGCCAAAAAGAAAATAAATATTAAAAAATTCTCTCTCTCTCTCTCTCTCTCTCTCTCTCTCTCTCTCTCTCTCCTCTCTCTCTTTAAAAAAAAAATGTAATGAATAGATCCTGGCATGGTGGCACATGTAATTCCAGCAGCTCCGGAGGCTGAGGCAGGAAGGTTGCAAGTTGAACGCTCACCTCAGAAACTTAGTGAGGACCTAAGCAACTTAGCAAAACCCTGTCTCAAAATAAAAAAGAGCTGGGGATGTGGCTCTGTGCTTAACCATCCCTGAGTTCAATCCCTGCTACCAAACAACAACAACAACAATATAAAAGTGGAATGCATAGTCTTTCAAGTCCAGAGATTTACCTATATCCTTGGAAATTTTCCATATTTAAAAAATAAATGTAAATGTGATCTTCTGTCACTTAGAATGCAAACAAGAACTAGATTTTGTTAGCTCTTACATCCAGTTACCAATTTCTTTATAAGTGGCATTCCAAAAATTCATGGGGAAGTAGTATTTGGGGATTCAAAATGCATTTACTCATTAAACAGGTGTGTTTAGTTTTATTTTTTCAGCAACCAATTATTTAGGCCTCACTGTGTGTCAGGCACTATTATAAACACTTTGTCTTAAATCAGTAAAACCTCATTGAACCCTCTGAAGGGATGCTGGGTTCACATTCATATTGGCAGTCAAACCCCAGGATCCTTTGGATCCCAGTGTCCTCTCAGCACCTAGCAAGACATGACAGTGAGGTTTTGACCAGGAAAGAGTAGACACGTTTTTCTTTCCAGAAGTCGAGATATAACATATAATCTGACCAGGCCAATGTGAGGGATATCATCAATCTAACTCCAAGCTTATAATGGAGAACTGCCCTTTCAACAAAGGAAGTAGGTTTTTACAGTCTTGTATCACTGAACTAACCATCTGTAGTTATCAGAACAGAAGGAATAAACACTAAGGGTGAGATGCAAGTTAAAGCTATTTTCAAGGTTAATAGAGTGAGTTCCCCAATGCAGGAGATGTTCAAGCATCACTTGGCCCAGCCAGATATGATAAAATTCAGACATCTAGGTACTTCAATTAGATCAATGATTTCCAAACCTAGACATGCACAATCATCTCCTGGGGAACTTTGAAAAAATACATATCTCCAGGTCCACAGTCATATGGGCAGATTTATTCATCCTGGAGTGGAACTTGAGGAATTCCTAATGTTCATAAAACGTGCTCACAAGAACTGGTAATCTTTGGGCAGGATGACCTTTGTGATTCCTTTAAACTGGAGAGTCTGTGATGTCTTGCCAAGGATCTGAGCCTCACCTGCCACGCATTCATGGGTAGAAAAATGCCTTTATGGGCAACCTGTCACTAGGGAATGGTTTTTACCCCCACACAATGCAGTGGCTTGCATATTTGCTGATGTTTCCCCCCCCAAAAGCATGCAGGAATGAATCATTATTGAAACAATTTACTTTCAGTTAGTGCATGAATGCCTTCCCATGATGCTCTGATGCTTTGTTTGTCCTCCTATAAAAATTATTTATGACCCAAGTGTGATCTTTTAAATCAGAATACTTATTCCTGAAATCAAAGCTCCAGCATGCTAATGCAAGTAGAAACCTTGATAATTTTTCAAAGCCATGTTGAATATTCAAAAGCTGGAACTGAAGGAAAGGAGTTAACATTAATTAATATTTGAAGCAGTAAAATAAAAGCAACAGTGAAGCTAATTTTGCAGGACAATTAATCATGAGTCTTGCTAATTACACATGGGATTTTGCAAATGATTTTTTTCTCAGGTAGCAAAGTAAAAATGATAATCCGCTACCCATCAAAATCATTGGCTTCTCACCAATGTCCCCAGCAAGAGCAATTAGTGGAAACAGCAGAGCCCTAGTAATTGCATGTCAAGAGAGGAGAATGCTAGAATTTTAATTGCTCTAAATAAAGACCACTTGCTCATATGTACACCTGATTGTCCAAAACAGCTCTGCAAGCCAGAGCAAGTATGCCACCACTTCCAGGTGCCCACATAAAAATAACTGTGGGAGCAGTATTCTCCCAGCAACTCATGCAGTTTCTGGAAGAAAATATCAATATGCATTCCCATTCTGAACTGCAGTGTCATCACTTGAATATAAGAACCGAAAAAAAAAAATTACCCAGTTGGGAAAATGTGCATATTCTTTATATTTGCCAAATATTTATTGCTGACATTTTTTGAAGAACTTTAACTATCTACAAGGTGCCAAGGGCTTCAAATTTACTGAATTTTAGGATCCCCAATAAAATGTTTTTAACAAGACATCTCAAGAGGGCATAAAATAAAAAATTACCATATTCATGAGTGTAAGCCTCTAAGATTGCAATGCTATAAACTGGATGTTTATAATTTGCTTGTGGCTTTCTTAATTAAAAACTGGTAATTAGAAACTCAAGTACTATTTTTACACTTCATCTTCTACACTTTACATGCTACTGTTACTTTTCGGTTTAATATATGTACACATGGATGCACACAATTGCAAATGATCAATAATATTTAACTGTGTGTCTAAAACCTAAATGATGATGGATACATTTAAATATTGCTTTCCTGGAAATTATTATTCCAATGGCCATGTCATGGCTTAAACATTTAGTTTAAACAAGACAGCTACCATTTTTTGCTCTTCCCAACATGCATCATTTACTCTCATTTTTAGACTGAATTGCTGAATTGCCTTTTAAGTACCACTCGTGTCTATTGTCTCCCCGCCTTGCCTTGCATCTTTAAGTACACCATATTGAGGTGCTAAACCTCCACACACTTCCTGCCATTTGCTTTGTAGGCTAAGGCTGGGAGTTAGATAGGAAGCAGTAATCTTAACTTACCATCGTATCTTCTTTGCGCATCCAGAACTGTGTGCATAGTTTACTACACCAAACTACTTAAAAGCAACAAGCAGGACATGAGGAGGGCTGCTTTCTTTGCTAAATTCCCAGCAGATCACAGGTGTGTAGCTGAGTCCCGGAGGTGATTCAGGTAATAACCATAAGATGGCGACTTAAATAGTTAGAAGCTTTTCCATGGAAGCCAGTCCTCAAAGTCCTATGATTTTTCAGATATTGCTCACAAATGGCAACTTATTTACCTACCCTATTTAAGTGACTGTTTTTGATTTTTATTATGTTTTAAAGTAGAAACTTTTGAAGATGGATATTTTTCTGTTCAAAGCACAACTATTATGCTACCCTTAAGCTATAATTCCTTCTTGAGATTATTATAAACACATATCTCATGAAGTCTCATTCTGACCTTCCTCTACATTTTTTTTTCCCCAAACATCAATTGGAGGCTGAAAAAGGATCTGAGTTAGAATAATTATTTACTTAGGAGCATTTTATCAAAGCACAAATAACAAGGAAGATTTTTTAAGAGGACCTAGAATAAAATAGCAAAATTTAAAAATAAAACCATGAGGGAAGCAAAGCCTGTTGGGTGAAATAGTACCCAAGTCTCAGATTCTGATGTGGGGGATGGGGTTGTGGCTCAGTGGTAGAGTGTTTGCCTAGCACGCGTGAGGCCCTGGGTTTGATCCTCAGCACCACATAAAAAATATATAAAATACAAGTATTGTGTCCAACTATAGCTAAAAAATAAATATATATTTAAAAAGAATCTGATGTGACTTTGAAGACAATTAATCAGAAAAAGCATTTTTTTTTTTTACAGATTGTAATTATAAGGGCATACTTTTATTTTGAATTTCTGAAGGATAAAGTACAGGATTCTCCAGGTTTCTTTCTGGAGCTGTAGGAGTTGTCTGAGGAACATCTGGAAAGCTCACATAGACGCTTCATTTCCCAGTTTGTCTGGCATTAACATCAGGAGATCACTAATGTGCTATTTATACTTCTACTCATTACGGGACAGGAGAAGGATGAGGAAGTTTTTTGATCAAAATGTATAATTACCCAACATTCAATTTAAATAAAAAGGTGTTATAATAATAAAGGGTTAGGTGCACCCATAGTTTCCAAATCAAGGGCCAAACCACTTCAGAGTGAACTTGGGATAAGTTTTTCTAGATTATAGCTACTCATTAAGAGAACAGAGTAGAGCTTGGCTTGACCTTTGCCCCAGGAAGCCCCCAGGACCTTTTGTGGTTTTTCTTGAGTATAGCTTCTGCAGACATGTTGGTAATTTCTAACACCATGGCAGACTTCCATTGTAATAAAGCAGATCTATTATATTGGCCCTTTGATGGAGTTTATGGTGCCACATCAATTAAATGAAGCAGAGAGGGACAGTGAGCAGACGTCCTATCACCCTTTATTTCGGAAGAGATTTGTAGTAAAATAATAAATTTTGTGTGCACCTACCAACATCAAAGAAAAAAAGTAAAAACAGAAAAAGAAAGAAGGAAGAAAAGAATGAAGAAAGAAAAGAAGGAAGAATGAAAGGGAGGGTGGAAGGGAGGAGAGAGGAAGCTGGACAATCCACTTACATTTTTGGGTTATGGTTGCCTCTTTTGGCTCTTAATCTGGATCCCCTCCCTGGAGGACTCACTAATAGGTTTGATGATACCCACAAGTTCCCTGAAATTATGGACCGAATATTGTGTGTTTGTACATTTACATATTTTTCCTGGGTTCAGTTTTGCAGCTTTTATGAGATTCTCAAATATTATTTATATTCCAGGTAAGAATTTAAATTACCAGAAAAAAAATTGGTGCTCAGGCATTTTCCTATTCTAATCTTTTATAATAATAATAATAATAATAATAATAAAACCTTTTGAGAATCCTGCTTCTAAATAAAGCCTGCTCCAAATGGCTGTCTTATGTCTAAAGATTCCCAGAGTTTAAAATCTTATTTTGCCTTCTGTGGTTTGCATACATCTAGAAATTTGAGATCTTTCAGCAAATACTTCACAAAATTTTATTTTAGTCTGTTATCCAACCTTCCTTTGATGCAATACTTATTTGAGCCATATTAATAGCCACTAAGGAAGGAAAAGGAGATAAATATTTTTCTCCTCGGCTGGCTGAAGCCACTTGAAAACTCCAGTGGCCTGAGAAGTTACAGCTTTTTTATGAGTTGGTAATACTTTCAGAGTTAGTGAATCTGGTTGAAGTCAGCTGTTATGGTTATTATAGCAATACTTCAAATTTAGATTAATTGGTTGTTGAGAATGGGTTACCGCTATAGTCTTCACACTGGACAGTCTTGTTGGCTTCTATGTTCTTAAAGTTTCTCAGACTGGAAATCATAGACTTAGGGATTACTGAAATCAAATATGATCTATATCTACTAAGAACTAAAGGGAAAAGTTAAAACTCAAAACTATAAAACTACTAGAAGAAAACTTAAGGGAACTGCTCTATGATATTGGTCTGAGGGAGGGTTTTTTGAGCCAGAATGAAAAAGCACAGGCAACAAAAAAAAAAATAGGCAAAAGAAATTGCATCAAACTTAAAAAGATTCTGTACAATAAAGGAAATAATCCACAGAGTAAAGAGACAACCTACAGAACGGTAGAAAATATTTGCAAACTATACATCCTACGAGGGATTAGTGTTCAAAATATGCAAAGACCTCGAATAATCTGATTTAGAAATGGGCAAAGGAACCGAATAAAGACCTCTAAAAAGAAGATATAAATAACCAACAATATATGAAATGATCCTTAATATCACTAGTCATCAGGAAGATGGAAATCAAAACTATAATGAGATATCACCCCACTCCAGTTTGAAAGACTTTTATCAAAAAGACTTCAAGATAACAAATTCTGCTATGGATGTGGAGAAAGGGGTAATGTATACTGTCAGTGGGAAGATAAATCAGTACATCCACTATGGAAAACAGTAGGAGTTTCCTCAAACAATATAAAACTATCCATTCCTAGGTATATGTCCGAAGAGTATGAGATCAGTAGGTCAAAGATGTTTGCACTCCTAGGGCTACTGCAGTACTATTCACAATAGCTAAGATGAGGAATCAACCTAAGTATCCATCAGTGGATGAATGGATAAAGAAAATAAAGTATATATTGACCCTTTGATGGAGTTTATGGTGCCACATCAATTAAATGAGGCAAAGAGGGACAGTGAGAAGACATCCTATCAACCTTCATTTCAGAAGAGACTTGTAGTAAAAGTCTCTTCCATTGTAATAAAACAGATCTATTATATTGGCCCGTTGGTGGAGTTTATGGTACCACATCAATTAAATGAGGCAGAGAGGGACAGTGAGCAGAGATTTGTAGTATAGTACAGTGAAATACTATTTAGCAATAAAAAATAATAATGATAATTAAATCCTATCATTTACAGCAACATGATGGGCCTGATGATCATAAGGCAAAGGTAAATAAGCCAGGGGCAGAAAGACAAATACTCCATGATTTCATTCATATGTGAAATCTGAAAAAACTGAGCATATAGAGAATAAAGCAGTGCTTACCAGAGGCTGGAGGAGCATTTGGTTAAGGCATTCAAAGCCACAGCTGGATAAGAGGAATACATTTTGGTGTTCTATAACACAAAAGAGTATATTATATATATGATTATAGTCAACAATGTTGTATCATAAAGATCAAAATAACCAAGAGAGAGTTTTGAATATTCTCATTACAAAGATATGATTATCCCTAACATTCTGAGTTGTCAATTATACATGTTCCAAAATTCACACTGTCCCCCACAAATATGTATAATTATTATCTGTCAATTTAAAAAATAGGTGCATTTAAAAAAAACTAAAGATAATTCAGGAAGGTGAAATAAACAGAACAAATTTATGGATGGACAGGTAACCTGGGATTAGTTGGAATCAACGCTTCAAACACATCCAATAACATGAAGTGAAAGCACACACCATGGATTATTCAACATAATTAGAACTCTAAGAGTGTTTACTCTGATAACACTATAGAGGGATTTGAAATGGAAATCAAGGCATCCAGAAGGAAGCAAGTAATAAAACAAACCTCTTGAATTTTTCAATAGTAAGCCATAATTTTTTAAAAAAGGAAATGTGGCGGTGTTTCCTGAATTGTAAATTGAAGTTGTAACACCGAAAAAGACTCTCTTTAGGGCTGGAGGGTATTGCTCAATGGTGGAGCTCAAATTTAGCATGTGTCGGGGGGCCCTGGATTCAATTCCCAGCACCAAAATAAATAAATAAGTAAGGTTCTCTGTAGCATTACTGCCCTGGGAGGAATGAAAAAGACAGTAAGAGGAAGGAAAAAAATTTACATTTATATGTACTAGATGAAAGTAGTTTGAAGTGAAGATTGCGCAATAAGAAATTATGAAAGAAAGAAGGAAACGTGGGCAGAACATAATAAGATGCACAGCAAAATAGTTTCCCTTCTCTTGCTCTGCTCCCTCTGGGTATGGCCAGTATTTGGTTTGGTGTTCAACAAGAATGCTTAGGTATGGCACAGAAGAATTGCATTTAGTGTATTTGAGTGACCTCGAAACTCTGTGCTCTAGTATATCCAACATGGAATTAAACACAGAATGGCATTTTGTTTTGCATAACCTTTTGAGGGTTGACCAAAGAAAATAAAGATATTAGGCATTTATCTTAACAGATGATCCCTAGGAGAAGTTTGCAACAGGGAGAAACATTGATGTGGCTGTGTCCCTGTAGTATGCTGTTTTTAAGTCTTTTGGGTAGAGACAGAGGAGTGGGATAGCTGGGTCAAATGGTCAAATGGTGGTTCCATTCCCAGTTTTCCAAGGAATCTCCATACTGCTTTCCATATTGGCTGTACCAATTTGCAGTCCCACCAGCAATGTATGAGTGTGCCTTTATCCCAACATCCTCACCAACACTTAGAATAGAGGACACAGAGACTAACCCACATAACTACAGTCATATTAGACAAAGGTGCTAAAAACATACATTGGAGAAAAGATAGCCTCTTCAACAAATGGTGCTGGGAAAACTGGAAATTCATATGCAACAAAATGAAATTAAACCCCTATCTCTCTCCATGCACAAAATTCAACTCAAAGTGGATCAAGGACCTAGGAATTAAACCAGAGACCCTGCATCTATTAGAAGAAAAAGTAGGCCCAAATCTCCATCATGTCGGATTAGACCCCAACTTCCTTGATAAGACTCTTACAGCACAAGAATTAAAATCAAGAATCAATAAATGGGACAAATTCAAACTAAAACACTTCTTCTCAGCAAAAGAAACAATCAGTGAGGTTAATAGAGAGCTTACAATTTGGAAACAAATTTTTACCAGACACACATCAGAACACTAATCTCTAGGATATATAAAGAACTCAAAAATCTTAACACCAAAAAAATCAAATAACCCAATCAATAAATGGGCTGAGGAACTGAACAGATACTTCTCAGAAGAAGATATACAATCAACAAATATATGAAAAAATGTTCAACATCTCTAGCAATTAGAGAAATGCAAATCAAAACTACTCTAAGATTTCATCTCGCTCCAGTCAGAAGAGCAGCTATTAAGCTGTCACTTTGAACTTTTAAACAAGCTGTTGAGCTGGTTTCAAACAGGGAACTTTTAAAAGCATAGGGGAAGGGAAAGGGGCAGAAGCAATCAGGTAAGCAAAAAGAAATAGCCAAATAACAGTGGCCACAGAAACCTCCACCAACACTGGTCAAGGGCCTGACTCCAAAAAGAGCTTAACTGGCCCCACAGTGCAGGTTTGAAGGCTGGAATCCATCACTCTCCTTTCTCCCCTCGCAAACTGTTGAATTTAAAGACATGTTTTTCCTTTTTCTCTTTAAGTCTTATAATTACTAGATTAAATTTTTATCCTTTCCTACTTCACTCTGCTAGACATTGACTGGTCAGCGCCACCTTCATTAAGCGTTTAAAATAGTCTAGAAGTTTACATGGCATTTTTTAAAAAATCGCATTCTCGGAGGTGTAGTATATGCAATTCATCAAAATAACAAACTTTCCTATCAAAGAGACTTACAAGGATCTCAAAGTGATTACAAGTGTCTCACTCTGAAAAGGAGAATTTTAAAAAAAAAAAAAGTCCTAACAGCTAGCACCAAAATTCCTTTTAGGGAGTAAATTCTGTTTGTTTAGGAAAATGCTTTGATAAGCTTTGAGGAAGGGATGGTGAAACCCTGAGCAGCCAGGGTCACAGGAGCTGAGGCTGCAGGAGAGAGCTAAGGGAGGAAGAGAGAGAGAATAGAATGCAGAAGACAAAATGGGGACAGGAAGTCAGCACATGGTCACCCGCAGACAAGTGAAGATGAGAAAACCCCCATGGCATGTGGTGAAGAGCAAGGTGGATAAACTCAGCTGGAAGATAACCACTTGGAAGTGATGTAAAACTCCACGTGTTTCTCCAAGTCCCAAGTGAAGTATACTGAACACTTCTTAGATTTTTTTTTTCTTTTGGTTAAATGTCAAGGGAAGGATCACATCTCCTGATATGCATCTGTATCACACGATCCAGGGCAGAAACTCCACAAGAGACAGGGTGTGTAGCTGCACACAGTGACACACAACCAGGATCCCAACAACTGGAAGGCTAAGGCAGGAGGATCACAAATTCCAGGCCAGCTTGGGCAACTTCGCAAGACTCTGTCTCAAAGTAAATAAAATAAAATAAAAGGACTGGGGATGTGTCTCAGTGGTATAGTGTCCCTTTGTTCTATCCCCAGTACTGAAATTGAAAAGGAAAGCAAGATTCAGTATGTGGATTCAGAAGGCAGCCAGAAGTGGCCACAAGAATACAAACCCTCTCCTTCCCCTCATGCCCCCCACCCAGGCATTCAGAGAACTCTTGCTAAAGACTTTGCAAATAAGGGCTCAAGTCCATCCCCAGAAATAGAAAGGTCCAATATCTGAGGTGAACTCTCCTAAGTTAATGTTCTTTATTATAAGACTGTAGGACACTCTCAAGAGAGGATGCAGCTGTTTACTTTCCCAGTACTCTTTAAATGTTGTATCTTGCCTATTTCCTGCCTCTATTTGTAAGTTGTCTTTTTAAAAATTTTTTATTTGTTCTTTTTAGTTATATATGACAGTAGAATGTATTTTGACATATCATATATACACGGAGTACAGCTTCCTATTTTTGTGGTTGTACATGATATGAAGTTATGCTGATTGTGTATTCATGTAGTAACATAAGAAACTTATGTTTGATTCATTCTACTGTCTTTCCATTCCCATCCCTCCTCTCTTCCCTGCTATCCCTCCTGGTCAATCTAGTGAACCTCTCCACCCTTATTGTGAGTCAGCATCTGCATATCAGAGAGAATATTCAACCTTTGTTTTTTTTCAGATTGATTTATTTCACTTAACATGATATTCTCCAGTTCCATCCACTTACCAGCAAATACCATAATTTCATTCTTTTTAATGGCTGAGTAATATCCATTGTGTATATGGACCACATTTCTTTACCCATTTATCTGTTAAGAACACTTAGGTTGGTCCCATAGTTTAGCTATTGTGAATTGAGCTGCTATAAACTTTGATGTGGCCGCATCACTATAGTATGCTTATTTTAAGTCTTGGGTATATGCTGAGGAGTGGGATAACTGGGTCAAATGTGGTTCCATTCCAAGTTTTCTGAAGAATCTCCATATTGCTTTCCAAAGTGGTTGCACTATTTTGCAGTCCCACCAGCAATCTATGAGTGTATCTTTTTCCCCCACATCCTCATTAGCATTTATTGTAACTTGTATTCTTTTTTTTTTTTTTAAAAAAAAAGGTTTATTTATTTCTGCTATCAAAGAACAGAATTATGACAGTGTAATTTAACAATCCTAATTGGCTTCATTTTTAATTTTAAAATCAGGTAACACTTCATTCCATAAAACAGAATCAGTTTTCCTATGAGCCAAGCACTCATCAAAAAAAATTGATGAGTTAACATCAGATTATTTATTTTGCTTACACAAAATAAGGACAAGGGAACTTCACTATTTCGCCAGTTGAGAATGGCTGTTCTCCCTCCAATCCAGATTTCTCTTGGAGAACCAGATGTGTCAGCTTGGTTTGATTGACTCCATGTTGTCCCCCCCTCCCCGCCCCGGAATATTGTCTCTGTTGAAAAACTGGCTTCACAAAGAAGGTGGCAGCAGGAAAATTTCAGAATTTGGGCAGTGTGGGGTCATTTTCTGTCTCTGAGAGGGATCATCCCGTGTCTGAGGCCTGGAGATAGAGGCAAAGTCTCCAGCCACCCATCCAGGAGATGTCACTCTCAGTAGCGTCTGGTGTCCTAACCTTTGCTCACCCAGGATAATGGTGGGTAAGGAGCAGCAGGTCACAGGGGCCCCATGACCCACTGGGAGACAGAGCTCTCCCTGGGCAGACCCGGGGCTGAGGGCCAACGGCCAGGGAAGAATCATGTCAACGACTCCCCACCTGTGGTCCCTGAGGTCCTGGGGAAGGGATGCAGGAGGCAGCTAGTGTCATAAGACATCCCCATCCCCAGCCAGGCTGGGCGCCTAGCTAAGCAAGGAGAAAGTCGGTGTTCCTCCTCAGGGCCTGGCCCCTGCGCTTGGTCTCACTTCCTCCTGGCACTGCCTGGAAGGGGAGGAAGTGACACCCAGGGGAAGGCCAGGAAGGGAGGCCACCACAGTCACATTCAAGTTCAGGGTGCGGCAGCTCAGTCTGTCCCCCAATAGGCCCCATACTCAGCTCCCCTTCATGGGCCACATCCCTTCTGAGAGTCACGCTCTGCCCTTTATAAGCACAAGGACCCAGAAGTTCCAGGGACACGTCCATATTTAGGCCCCCGGATCCGGATCCAGAAGTTTCAAAGGTGCACGTCCATGTTTAGGCACCCGGATCCGGAAGTTCCTCGGGCGCACATCCATGTTTAGGCTGTAGCATCCAGAAGTGCCTCAGGTACACATCCATGTTTAGGCTCTAGGATCTGGAAGTGCCTCAGGCGTCCATGTTTAGGCCCTCGGATCCGGAAGTTCCTCAGGCGCACATCCATGTTTAAGCCCCCAGATCTGGAAGTTCATCAGTCCTCCATGTTTAGGCCGTAGCAACCAGAAGTTCCTCAGGCACACATCCATGTTTAGGCCCCCAGATCTGGAAGTTCCTTTGGTGCACGTCTATGTTGAGACTCTAGGATCTGGAAGTTCCTCAGGCGTCCATGTTTAGGCTCTAGGATCCAGAATGCCTTAGGCATCCATGTTTAGGCCCTCGGAACTGGATACTTGTATTCTTGATAATTGCCATTCTGACTGGAATACGATGAAATCTCAGTGTAGTTTTAATTCGCATTTCTCTAATTGCTAGTGATAGTGAACTTTTTTTTATATATTTGTTGACCATTCGTATCTCTTCTATGAATTTTCTGTTCAGTTCTTTTGCCAATTTATTGATGGGGTTATTTGTTTTTATGTATTAAGTTTTTTGAGTTATTTGTATATTTTGTTATATTGGAGATTAATGCTCTATTTGAAGTGCAGGCAACAAAAATTTTCTCCCATTCTGTAGGCTCTCTGTTCACATTCTTGGTTGTTTTGTTTGCTGTGAAGAAGCTTTTTAGTTTGATATCATCCCATTTATTGATTCTTGATTTTACTTCTTATGCTATAAGTCATCTTTATAAGGTTTGAAATGCAACCCTCATCACAGAGAACACAAAGTGAACCCTTCAGGCTTGGGCTCAGTGTATAGCTATATAGCCAGTTACTCAGCAAAGACTTATGTATGATGAATATATCTCATTAATTATCATCAAGCTCTTGCTGTAAGTATTATTAATTACCACAATTGCAACTAGTTTTGTGCTAATCTCAACCTCACAACTATAAAATAATGCAATAGTATTACTTATATTTTGTAGAAAAGGAACCTAACACACAAAAAGCTTACTTCAGAAGTTCATAAAGCTAGCAACTGGTAGATCTGGGATTTGAACCCAGGCATTCTGATGCAAGAGTTTATGCTCTATAATCCAATAACAACTAATTTTTTTGTCAATCTATCACTGCCATTACTGCTCCTGTGGAAGTCCCTGGAAGTACACTGTCTAGTGATTGGACCTAAGTTTCACCAAGTCTTCCAGAGGCAGGTGTTGGTAGCAAAGAACCCAGACTCTTGAGTCAGACTACCTGGGTTCAAATCCCAACTCTACCACTTACCAATTCTAGTGAAATTATTAAACTTCTCTAGTCTCAATTTGTCATTCATAAAATAGGAATGATGAAATAGCTATAAAGAACACATTACACATTATATGGTTATATTGTGTTTGTGTATGAATATGCAACTACAAATCCCACCATTATGTACAGCTATATTGCGCCAGTAAAAAATGTGGGGAAAAAAGAACACATTATGTTTTAAAGAGCATTTTGTTTTAAATTTAAATGACTGTCTAATAACCCTCATGATCATAAACATGAAAACTATCTGCAGAATGTTAGAAAATTGAATTCAGCATTATGAAAAAAGAATAATGCAACAAAATGTGATTTATCCTGGGAATAAAGGTAGGCTGTATCAAAGTTAAAAAAAACCAATTCAGTGTATTAAAAACTAAAGATGAAGAACTACATGCTCATGAAGAAAGCTATATGTATTTAGAACACTTAAAGAACTCTCAGAATTCAACAATAAGAAAACAAACAACTCAATTTTAAAAATGGGCAAAAGGTTTGAACAGGTCATCAGAGAAGATATTTGGATGGCAAATAAGCATATGAAAAGATGCTGAATGTGATTAGTTTTAGGAAAATGCAAATTAACACCACAATGAGTACGAATGTGTAGCAGCTAGAATGGTTAAAAGTTTAAAAACCTGACAATATCAACAGCTAAAAACAATGTGGACAAGTGGAACCCTTTTACATTTTTGGTGGAAATGCCAAGTGGGACATGCACTTTGGAAAACAGTTTTTAATAGTTTCTTATAACCCAACAATCCCATTCTTACATATTTACCCACACAAAATAAAAACCTATGTTCATGCAAAAACCTTGTATGTGATTATTCATAGAAAATTTATTCATAACAGCAAAACTGGAAATAATCCCTATATCCCTCAGCTGAGAAATATTTTGAAATGTGGTACATCCATAAATGGGTCTATAAAAGCACACAGTGATAAAAGGATCAGACTATTGCTGCCACGACAAAGCATCACAAACTGGGTCCCTTGATAGAAATTTGTTTTTTCATGGTCCCAGAGGCGAGAAGCCTGAGGTGAAGGTACTGGCAGAGTTGGTTTGTGCCAAAGCACTTCTCCTTGGCTCCTAGCTGGTCGCCTGTCCTCTGCATCTTCACATGCTCTTCCGTCTGTGCCCATCTGAGTTCAAATTTCCTCATGTTAGGAGAACACCAGTCACACTGGGTTGGGCCCAGCCCAATGGCCTCATTTTAACTTAATTACTTCTTTAGACTCTCTTTCCAAATATACTCACACTCAGAGAGACTAGAGGTTAGAACTTCAACATATGAATTGGAAAGTGGGAGTGATATGATTCAGCCCATAACATTTTTTTTTCCACGTACAATGTAAGTAAGCAAAGTGAAAGAAAACTGTCTATCCTAGAAATGCAAAACTACAGGGACGAAGAATGGATCAGAGGTTGCAAGATGTTGAAGGTAGGAGGCAGGGAGGGCTTGACAACCAAGAAGTAGCACCAGGTAATTTGGGGAGGAAATAGAATCATTCAGTAACTTGAGTTTTGTGGTGGTACATGACTGCATTTTTCAAAATTTGAAGAACAGTAGACCAAATAATAAATATTCCTGCAAGTAAATAAAAAAAGTTAAAAACATGGGTGCTTAAATCAGAACAAAACTGTATTACCTTAAACAGTCTGTCAATTTTTAAAATGCACACTCACAGTGCAATTAGCTCAAAGATGTGTGTGGTTCACCCTGTCATTGTGTGGGAACCCAACCTCCTTTTACCTCTTCAATACTCCCAAACTAGACTCGACATTTTCACATGAGGAAATTGTGATTCTAGAAACATTTTTTTAAGTTTCCAAGGCTTCCTCTTAACATGAATTCCTTTGAAGAAGTCAAGGTCTATCGTTTCCCATGGGTGTGAGTTTCTCTAGTGGGCTGAGAACACTCATCCTGACTCCCACACACAGAGAAAGAAACCCCTAGGGAAGGAGCACCTCGTTCCCCTCGCCCTGTACTTCTGCTCTTCATTGACCGGGGGGCGGGGGGGGGGGGGTCCTGAGACTCCTGCTCCCTACATCCCCACTACAGCCTTCCCTGGTCCTGTTTCCGCAGTCTCCATTTACTATGAAGTGAGCAGCTTTTCCACTCTCTCCTATGCGGAAGGAAACAGTTATTTTTGTCATACCAGTATTTATGGTTATTTGGAAAAAAAATCATGATCAGTTCACAGAAAGCACTGATAGCACAGCCTTTTATTTGTATTTATGTGTTCATGTACACTTTGTCTACTTCCCAAAAGGATTTTGGTGGCTTTGTCTTTAACTTTATTGAATACTTACTGAGTCCCTACTGCAGGCTAGAGGCTGGGGATGTGGGATGATATGATAGCCCTGCTCCAGAGGCCCCACTGTTTGATTAGGGAGGTACAAGAGAGGACAGTCACAAACCACTGCAGTGAGGGCCAGGGCAGGACAAACACAGGCTGCTCTGTGACCTTAAGGGAGGGGTGGCTCATCCAGCCTGGGGATCAGAGATTTTTTTTTTTTATTTCCTCACACAGCACAACACAGAACACTTCTCCTTTGGCCACCAAAATGGGGGGTCCTTCCTGCCATTCTTACCAAGCAGTCTCCACAGGACACCAGCTATCTGTCCTGATACTATCTACCTGGACAGAGCATGAGATCCCACAGGTTAAGGGCTTAGTCTTCTCAGCCTGTGTGTCCCCCCATATACTAATCACAACTATTAGGGATGTCACCCACACCTCTGACCCATTGACGATAAATTAGGGTCCCCACAGCCCATCCTGTGGGTTTCATTAATTTGCTAGAGTGGCTCACAGAACCCAGGTAAACATTTACTGGCTTATTATTAAGAATGTTAAAAAAGATACACATGAACAGCAGATGGAAGAGACACATAGGGCAAGGTGTGTGGAAGCAGAGCTTCCAAGCCTTCTGCGGACACACTGCCTTCCCAGAACCTCCATGTGTGATTGGAAACGTCACACACCCTCTCCTTTGGGTTTTGATGGAAGCTCCATGACATAGGGGTGATTGATTACATCATTGACCCTTGGTGACCAAGTGAACCTTCAGCCCCTCTCCCCTCCTGAAGTTTGGAAGATAGGCTAGGAGTTCCAATCCTCCCCCAACAACAAACCCCCATCCTGGAACTATCCAGAAACCCACCCAATGTTGACTTATTAGAACAAAAGTTTCTCCTAGTACCATATCTACAATGTTTTAGGAGCACTATGTCTGGAACTGAGGACACAGACCAATGTATATATTTCTTATTATTTCACAGAAGGCTTCCATGAGTTATATCTTCAAAGATGAACTGGGGTTAAGTAAATAAATAAAAGTGAAAAGGATGCAAAAAGTGTTGAAATTGTTCGGTCTGGTCAGGAAATATATCATTAAAAATGGGAGAGATGTTGTAAGAGAAGTAGGTAGAAGCCGATCACAAAAGGCCTTGTGTTCCCTATGAAGGAGCTTATACAGAGAACCGGGGCACACCAAAGTCAGATTTAAAAAGATCTGTCTTGTGGCACCGTGGAGGGTGGTTTGGAAGCAGATGGGTCTGAGGCCTGGAGGTTGGTTGGAGGACACATTTCTGCAGCATTCTGGGTAAGAGAAGTGAGTGGCTGGACCTAGGCAGAAGTTAAGGAGATAAAGAGAAGAAGAAAGAGTCAAGGTACATCTGAAATCAGTTATACTCTAAGCACTGGGCAAAGTCCAGGGGAAGCACTGCCCCTTTCTGATCTAAATATACTATATGGTTATTAGATGAATAGTCTCCACTTTTGATGGCTCACATTTCACTGTCTCATTCATGCAATCTTTATAATAAACATGTGTATTTGTTGATGTCTATCCACTCACTCTTAGATTTCTTAGGCAACAGTCAGTATTAAGTAACTCAATATGAATTTTAGAGTCTGACCTCATTCTGAAACAACATTTACTTCTTAAATTATCATGCAGTAAAATTGACATTTCTGGTACACAGTTCTATAAACTTTTAATACATGTATAGATTTGTGTCACTTACACCATAGTCAGGATACAGAACAGTTCCATTACTCCAAAAACTCCCCATGCTCTCTGGTCCTCATCCTTACGCTTGAAGGCCATTGATGTCTGTCTCTCCATCACTACAGGGTATTTCTGTTTCTGTTTTTGAAGAATGTCTAACTGAAACTTCATATTCTTTGACAAGTATGTCCCTATATCTTTCATACCTATATTCCATGGTAGCTACCATTCTACTCTCTGTTTCTATGAATTTAATTTCTTTAGATTCCACATACAAATGACCTCGTGTGGTATTTGGTCTTCTGTGCCTGGCTTATTTCACTTAGCATAATGTCCTCAGATTCATCTATGTAGGCGTGAATGATAGAGTTTCCTTTTTTTAAGGCTGAACATTTTTGTTTTCTTTATCCATACATTTGTCCATAGATACTTAGTTGATTATGTAATACCTTAGCAACTGTGAATAATGCAGCAATAAAAATGAAAGTGTGGATATCTCTTGGATACACTGATTCCATTCCCTTTTCATATCAATACCCCAAAATGGGATTGTTGCACCAGGTGGTGATTTTACGTTCAATTTTTTGAGAAATCTACATTCTGTTTTTTGTAGTGGTTATTCTAATTTGCATTTCCACCAGCAATTAAGAGAGTTACCTTTCTCCAAATCCTTACCAACACTTACCTTTGTCTTTTTAATAATAGTCACCTAGATGTGAGGTGATGGCTCACTGAGGCTTTAATTTGCATTTACCTGATAATTAATGATGTTGAACACTTTTTCATATACATATTGCCCATTTGTATGTCTTCCTTTGAAAAATGTTGCTTCAAGTATTTTGCACATTTAAAAAATATGTTTTGGTATTGAGTTGAGTTTCCACATATTTTTCACATTAACTCTTATCAGATGCATGATTTCAGGTTCTACATGTTGTCTCTTCACTCTACCGATTGTTTCCCTTGATGCACAGAAGCGTTTTAGTTTGCCTTAATTCCACTTGCCTTTTTCTTTTGTTGCCTGTGCTTTGGGAATAATTTCCAAGAAACCATTGCCCAGACCAATGTCAGGAAGTGTTTCTCTGTTTTTGTTTTGTTTAGTATGTTTATAGTTTTAGGTCTTATTTTTGAAGTCCTTCATTCATTTTGAATTGATTCTTGTACACAGTGTGAGATAAGGGTCTAGTTTTCTTCTAAAGATGTACATATTCAGTTTTCTCGATACCATTTATTGAATGGACTACCTTTTTTAAAGTGTTACTCCGAATGTCATGGGACAGTGCTGATAAATTGTAAGTGGTGAGTGGTAGTGTTGTGGAAATGAATCTAGACCTTCCATTTCCTATATTACTAAGACAGGAAATGCCTTTTGTATGTGATTTGGATATATGTTGGATTTTCCTAAAATGCAACTTTGACTGCATTCAGTGTAGTTCTCTGTACTGAAATTCCTTGCCATATCAGCAGCCTATATATTATACCTAGGGACACAAAAGGAAAGGAAGGTGACATACTTCCCACATCAGCTGAGTTTGGGTGAACTATTTAGATGTGAGGATTTATGGTAGAATGAATAGGATTTTTAAACTCAGACACAATTGGGTTCAAATTCTGGCTTCTCTACTTTTTATATATTGGAGCTTAGGTAAGCTATTCTAACTCTCTGAACCTCATTTTTCTCATCTGTAGAAGTAGATTAGTAGTATACCACAAACACTTCTTTGGTGACTGAAAATTGTATATATTATCTGTGTATCTTGTATGCATAAAATATTTATAGAATACTGATGGTACCCTACGTAAAATTGTGTAAAATAAAGATGCCCTCTTCTTGCTCTCTTCAGAAGGTTCTAGAGTTTAGAATTCAATGAACAAGCATGCATTTCAAAGAATGTTTACAATAGTTTAATGTTGTGTTTATGACAATCCATATTAAACTTCAGTTTCCAATAGAAAAACTCTCTGCAAAGCAGGTACATTTATACTGTTCAAAATTTTGTTAATGCTGAGGAAAAGGGGCAGCTAAATGCTTAGAAAATGATTATGATAAGTGTAATTCTCTTAAAATAGGGGACATTGTGCTGTCCATAGCATCTCATTTAGACTTGACCTAACTACTATCAATCTCTGTTCCATGGATCTATCCCCAAAGAAAACCATAGGGGTTCATGACTACTCACTGATGGGAGCTTCCATTATGCCATAATTTGGCTTTATTATAAAATGCCATTAAGAATGAAGATTATAAAAATAGCTACTGAATACAATGAATACAGTGAACACTTCCACCTGCCAGGATTCTGCTCAGCACTTAGCTACCATTATCTCAAATAATCCTTCTGACACCTCTATATGCTAGGTCCTTTTGCAGATGAGGAATCTGAGGCTTAGTGCCCCTAAATAACGTATCCTATGACATGCAATCAACATATTGCAAAGCAGAAATTCAAGCCCAGCCAAGTTAACTCTAGAAATTTTCTGGTAGAGTAAAACTCACATTCTTAACCTCTACCCTGCCTAGAGGTTCTTTGTTTTCTCATTCAACATCTTAAAGTTGAATTCTACTGATCCAGACTGAACATTCTGAACCTATAGGGTATTGGTTAGGTAGGCCTTCCTGTTTTTATCAACAATTAGAGACTACAGGTAGTTCTTACAGGTACAGTACAGACCAAAATCTGTCACAACTTTAAGGGTCTTCCCCCAAATTCTTTTGTTGCACTTGGATTTAGTTGAATTAAACAAAGAACCATTCTCCTAGAACCACATTATTCTTTGCTTAAAAAGTTTCTAGAAGTATTTGCTTCAATAAAATCTTCATGACACAAAGGAAAAATGTAAAGAATGTTACCCCTTCTATTTGAAGATTTAAAAACCAATCATCCAAAGTGTTAATAAAGGGTAGCATATTTAGATAAATTCAATTAACCACTTCTGTTTAAATCCTTTATAATATATAAAACAATTTTGTAAGTCATGGGGATAGGATTTTGCATATATATATATATATATATATATATATATATATATATATATATATATCTTCCTTTAGAAGAGGAAAGTCAACCTTATATGATTAAGTGATATGTCAAGGTCATGTAACTCTGGATTAAGTCAGAAATGGAACCTAAAGCTTCTGAATGTGAATCCAGTTTACTCAAGTAGAACAAACAGAAGTGTCATGTCATAGAATACCAATTTAAGTTGAAAACGCTACTGGAGATATTTGGTGCTATGAAGACATGCATTTTAGTTGGAATTTTTTGATATCCACTTACTTGTTAAGACACTAAATAGCATCTATTTTTATCATTATACAACTACTCCATTAAGGTATTACTTACAAATCAACTAAGTTGATTTGAAAATGACTTGTCCAGGATATAATAAAAAGAAGTCATAACCCAGACACAGTGGCTCACACCTGCAATCCCAGCAACTGAAGAGGCTGAGGCAGGAGGATCGCAAGTTTAAGGCCAGCTTCAGAAATTTAGCAAGGCTCTAGCAAGTTAGGGAGATCCTGTCTCAAAATTTAAAAATTGTTTTTAAAAAAGGGTGGTGATGTGGCTCACTGGTTAAGCGCTAGTGGGTTCAATCCTTGGTACCAAAAAAAAAAAAAGAAGTGATAGATTTCAGATGAGGACACAGAGACATATATTGTTATACAGAGACTGATATTTTAAAATAACTTGTTGGCTCAGTATTGAAATTATATTTATAACACCAGGTATATAGCATATTTAAAAGTCTTGGCTGCAGTCAATGTTGGACTATTCCGGAGAGAAATGTAAAGCATATGTTATATGAGGTTCCCATTTCCTATATTGGGAAAGAAAAAAATTATGTAATACAAATGTGAGCTTTTTGTGTAAATACAAAAAGGTTAAGAGAATTACGTTGGGTAATGGAATAATGTACTTAAAGATTTAGATACGTCAAATAGAAATGCATTAGACATGTTAATATGCTTAAATGCACAAAATGAACTTAAATATGATGATTCATTCATCACCAGTTGACAAATAACATTTTATACTTAATGTTAGATGAGAAATATTTTCATGAAATGGCTAGTTCTAATAAATATGCCAAATGTGCCTGTAAATAAAAGGTGATAATGTTACTCAGCACCTTATAAACTCTCTGAATTCAATTTACTCTAAGTAATGTGAGTGCCAACGAGAAGGGTAATAAGAACACAGTGACAGGAGAAAGACAGCTGACCTCAGGGGGAGAGATTCCAGGTCTGAAGACCAAGGCACAAGCATGGTTTGGCTCACCATTTTGCTTTCTTCAAGCTGCAATCAATTTTCAAGAGGAAATCACAAAACATTTATTTAAGTGTCCCTGGGTAGAGGCCTAAAATTCTGGAGCTTTATCACAGGCTCAGACACAGGATTTCTTTAGTCAGAAGCATTTTTCCTTTTAATAGATTGTTTATGTTTTGGCTATTAGGTGCAATTTCCAAATAACATATTTGAGAACATAGATTATTATTAGCTTTTAGTTAGTAGATATTTAATAAATCTAACAAATAAATAAATACAACTGGTTCCTGGCCTATTTTTCTTTTTAAAACAAATATTAATGATTCACCCTGTCATTACATAACCAACTATACAAAGAACAAATATCACTGTCAGATAGAATTCCAAGCCAAAAAAAAAAAGGAAAATGAATGATTATTTTAATGAGAGCAGGCTACCTATTCTTCAACATTAAGCTCATTACATTTTCTTTTAAAGTTATCCAACTGCAATTTAGGGAGAACTCATCCTTTTGGTTTTCAGCCTCACAGCATTAAAAGAAAACAAAAACAAAAGGCTCTCTTTATCATATACAGTATTTGCTAGGGTTTAGCAGGCTTTTTTTAAAACAAAATTTTCTATTACCTGCATCATTTTATATTCCCAGGAAAAGAATACTTGATGTTTCATAATGATGACCCTCACATGGAGTAAGATTCTGCAAAGTTCTATAAAACATTAAATCAGGAATACATGATGGTATCATTTTAACATTAAGCACATTTTGTTATAATCTAAACATTAGCTGATTATCTTATCCATTTTAATGTTGTTTTCAAAGCAATTGATACATTGAGAATGCAAGTCACAAAGCTTGAGTGGTTCTGAAAAGTGGTCCAGGGAACATCTGGCAGGTTTGATTTGGAATCATAGTTCTGCTTCTCATTGGCTGTATGACCTTGAGCAGATGATTACCTCTGTTTCCTTATCTGTAAAATGGAGATTACATTAATACCTATCCCATGCTATCTCATGGGATTGCCATGCAGGCATCAGATCATGTAAACTGAACATTTTGCACCATGACACCAGATATGCAATCCTAGAGATTAACTAATATATTATTTTAGGTTTACTGACTATTGTGACAAGATCTTTAAAAATCCAATCCTGTGTAGTTAGGAAGAAGCTAACCAAAAAAAAAAAAAAAAAAATCTTCAAATGGGCTTGCCATAGAAAGCTTTCTCTGAATTAAGTAGCCTATGGGGAGTGGTGGAGCACAACTTCAACCCTGAAATGTGCATAAAGCAATTGTTACTCAGAACAAAAGGGTAAATTTCTCTATTCACATGGTGCTTTAAAAAAAAAAAGCAGCATTCCATATATATAAGTGCTTTGAAGAGTTTTTTTAAAGAAAGGAAATAACCAGCCTCAATTCACCTAGCACTGTCAAGGTCATTGCAGCATTTGGGAGGAAGCGTTTGGGTGCAGAGAGAAGCAGGTCAGAGCTATGGATTCAGGCCCAAGGCATCCCACACCAGACAGCTGCAGAGAGGCCCTTCTCCTCTTGCTTCAGGCTGCTAAGTGAACAAATTCAAGAACACTGCCACTGGAGCTTTTCACTAGCTTGTTTATTTACCCATCAAGAACCATAAGGACCTTTACTGCATAAAATGCCAAGTGTGGTGGTAATTGACATCAAACGATCCATGTCTACCAACAAATAAAAGACTAAAGTAATAAACATAGAGAGATGAGTGTTTAATGACCTTCAACAAATTTTTATTGTAAGATCCATAACAGTTAACTATATACACTGACATCTCTGGCCTGGAGCAGTCTGTTTTCAAAGTCAGTAGAAGAGGCCCAAATCCTGCCTTTCTACAGTGGTTCGTGAAAACTAGCTTGAGTGCATCAGCTTGGCATAGACTTGCCAAAATTGCCAGGCCCCTGAAATTTCTCCCATGTCCATAAAATTAGAATTTCTCCACCTTGAATATCCCCCTTGAAACATACGTGTACATACATAGTCCTTTAGCTCTTTCCATAGCTGGGTAAAATATGTTAATCTGCAAATGCTTTTAGACCATTTCTTTCTCAAACCAATAAATGCAGATGAAGCATAATGAATACCACTGGTGACGGTGCTCTCGGATTTCCATAAACTCCAAACACTGGCCTTAGTCCTAAGAATATCTATTACCTAAATTGAATGGTCATTTTGTTAGTGTTAAGAGTCAACCTTAGGATGTTTTCTTGTATATAGATTTTTATTTGTAAACAGAATATAAAGACAGGAGAGCACGATAATCGGTCCCCTGTGGAACATGGTAATCACCACAGCACAACACTAGGAAGACAGTACAGAGAGCCTGTAATGGTTAATTTGAACTGTCAACTTGATTGGATTGAGAGATGCAAAGGATTAAGAGGTTTATAGGTATGTCAATGAGGGTGTATCTATGAATGATTGGCATGTAGGATAGCCAACTGAAATGGAGACCCCACATGTCAATCATTTTTAGACATACTCTCAATGGCCTCTTCAGCCTGCGGAAGGCCATTGTGGACTATCTAGTTTCTGGTTGCATAAACCAACATAGTAAGCCCCCCCCCACCATGCCTGCCCCACTTTTTAAAAGTTTTCTTTCTTTTTTTCAATCTTTTTATTATTTTGTTTGCTTACTTTTATGTGGTGTTGAGGATCGAACCCAGTACCTCACATGTGCAAGGCAAGCGCCCTGCCACTGAGCTACAACCCCACCCCCATAAGTCCCCTTTTTATAATTACACTTTCTGTTGTTTCTCTTCCTCTAGAGAACCCTAACTAATACAGCCATTAATGTCCTTCTAGGTTCATTGCCTTCCTGGGCTTAATTTCATGGTTAGAATTGTGACTCTTCACTGGGGATGAGGAAGCAGCAGTTTTGAGAACTCCTCACACCTTCTAAGGTAAGAAGTCAGCTTCTCTCTCATCATGGCCAACAGCAGATCTCAGCCTTGAGACAGACCTAGCAGAATGCACTTCAACTCCTCTAGTACATGTAGGCTCTGAGGAAATAGGTTATTTGTTATGTTGAAAAAAAGGGGGAATGGCTAATCACACTGAGGCATGGTAAGTGTTCAATAAATGATCACTAAATTCAAATCTATGCATTTGGGAGACAACATGAAAAATGGAGATCAGTTTTTTGTTTGTTTGTTTTCTTACTTTGTTGTTTCCAATTTGTTACATTAGTGTACCAAAAGCCTAAACTTTGTGGTTTAGGCTTTTGGTAGTAAAATAAATAAATGAATTTCAGTGATTATGAATTTAATTGACAATGACAGTGAAATTATTGGTGGAGGAATATCAGTTTATAGGGGAAGACAAAAACCTCTTTTACCCCCAAATCTCTAGGGTCACTTTTTAAATAAAGTAGGTTTTATTTAGGCTTGAGCATGATCCAATTTCAAGTGATATTACAGAAATGCAAACTTCTGTAATATCAGGAAGACTCTTTCTAAAAGTTGGATAAAAATTTCAGGGTGAAAGCACAAAGCCATGGAAATCCATTCTTTTGCCTACCCAGAACAAAATGCTTCTCTGAGACATGCTCTTTCTAATGCATTTTTTAAAAGATGCGGCCATGTTCTCATAGAGCACTTATACTTAACATTATGTGTAGGGCCAACCAGTGGACCAAGCTGGGCCAGTCATCCAGCAAATCCCTGTGGCCATTGATGTAGGGATGGCACTGGACCCAGAAGGTCAATCAGAGTGCTTTCTGAGCTATTTTTATCTTGAGATAAGAAAGCAAGTCTTGGTACTTTGCTGATACTTTGACAGTGAAACCAAAGATGGGAATCTAGTAATTTCTAGATACCCTGTCCCAACTATGTGAATCATATTATTCATCTATACTACAAGAGGATTCAGGAAGAAACAGAGCAGTAAAAGGAATAGAGATGGTAGGTGCTGGTGGTTCCAATCTCTGGTTTCAGTTCTCCTCCTGTAATCTGATTGTATCAAATTTCTACCATACAGATATAATAGACATAAATAAACTCAAGAGTATAGATAATAGAAAAATGTAGTCATTTGGAAGAGATAAGTTGTTTTGCATATTTATTCCATTTGTTCTTCATATAACTTATTTAATTGAATATTTTATAATTTAGTTTTTAATGATGGCTCTGTTTACCAACCAGCTTGAAAATTTTCTGAATATTCTACCAACAGGTCTGGTACAAGTTGGATGGTACAAGCATGTTCATGGAACATGGTAATCTCACTTAGTTGGATTTTTTTATACTAAAGTTTAAACTTTTATTGAGTTATATATACCAAAACTTTGTGGTTTAGGCTTTTGGTATTATTTTAGGAAAGTCTCCTCTTGATAGATTTTTAAAATATGCATATTTTCTTCCAGCACTTTCAAATTGTTTTTTCACATCAAAATCTTTATATAAAATTTCTTTGTGTGTGAAGTGTGAGATAAGGATCTAAAATTTCCCCCTCAAGGTAAGCCTGTTGTTACCTTTTTTTAAATAAACCATCCTTGTATTGAAGTTTATGACATACTAAATTCTAATGAATACTTGGATCTGTTCTGCAGATTTCTATTCTGGTCCATTGATTTATCTCTACTTTTTATGGCCATATCACACTTTTTAAATTAGTGAGTCTTTAAAATTCATTCTTATCTGAGCTATTTTTGTGTATTACTATTCCAAGTTAATTACATTTATCCTGATTGCATCTGCATTAACTTTTTTACCTCCTCACAAGTTTGAATCATTCTATCCAGGAATATGGCATTCTGTCTCTGTATCTATATATCGATAATTATAGCTCCATTTATTCAAGTCCTCTTCAAGTTTCAATTGTACAGTCACAGGATTTGCTGGATGATTGGCCCAGCTTGGTCCCTGGCTGGCCCTATATATTATGTGTGTGTGTGTATATATATATATATATATATATATATATATATATATAGATAGATAGATAGATATAGATATAGATATATATAGATATATGTAGATAGACAGATATTTATTTTAGTTTAGGTCTTGTACTTTTCTTATGTTTATTTCTACTAATATTGCGTTTTGTTACTATAATAAAATTTCTCATTCCATTTAATCAGAAACTTTAAGTTAAAAATTCAAAAATGTCAATTTAAAAGGCTGTTGTTTTAAAAGGCTATTGTCTACTTTTAACTGCCCATTTTTCTGGCTCTTCTTGATTCTAGCAGTCTTTCCTTTTATTCTTATTCTTATCCTCAAAAAAAAATGTTTTTACTCTATCACAATACTTATGTCTCTTATTTCCTTTCCTCATCTGATTGCATTGGCCAGGATGGTCAAAAATATTGAACAGTGGTGAAAGTGAACATCTTTGCCCTGGTTCTTCTATTTTAGATTAATTCCTCCAATTTTTGTGTTCAAATAGATACATTTTGTTATTTAAAGTAATATCATTATAATCTTAAGAGATTTCCTTAAAGTTGAGTGTTGAGTTTTTTGTTGTTGTTGTTTTTTGGAGGGTGGATACCAGGGATTGAACTCAGGGGCACTGGACCACTGAGCCACATCCCCAGCCCTATTTTGTATTTTATTTAGAGACAAGGTTTCACTGAGTTGCTCAGCACCTCACTGTTGCTGAGGCTGGCTTTGAATTCAGAATCCTCCTGCCTCAGCCTCCGGAGCCACTGGCATTACAGATGTGCACCACCACCACGCACCCGGTTAAATGTTGATTTTTATCTAGTGATTTTCTGCCTTATGAGAAAACTCATATTTTTTCTTTATCCTATTAATATACTTTCTAAAATCAACCCATCCTATATTCCTGATATATACACTGTCCTATTCTTTAATATTGAATTGAATTGTAGCATGATGACTTTCACAGAATCCATACAATTAATCCACACTGATTAATTGAAAAATGAAAGTGAAAGTCACTGATCTTCTCTATTGTTTGGAGTTGAAATTGCCATGATTATTTTTGTCTTCCTTAGGAATAAAAAGAAGGAAACTAAGGACCCCAGTTCATTAGCTTCAGGATCAATGAATGTCAAGAATGAAATTTTCCTGGCTGTTATGTCCCAGTTCATGGGAAAAAGTAGTTATTGGCTTCTAAGTAGGTTCTTATATTCCTTGATTTGATAAATGCATAAGTGAATGTAAAACAACAGTCCAAAATTGGCCTAACTCAACTACTATTTCAATACGTAGACAGGTTTATAGGTTAACATCAGAAAAACAGAACTGCTATTGGAACCCTTAGGAGGTTATTGCTCTAAGAAAGTTTCACAAGGCTAACAACTTCAGTAGTGACAGCTCCCTGTGGCACAGACTGTATCTGCCAAATCCATCTTAAAAGTATGCCTATATGCTCTTTTGCATTTTGTCTGTAGTAAATGGTTTCATTGCTGCTTCTATGCCCCTTCCATGAAATCTAAGTCCTGAAGAGGAATCATCTACTTCTTCTCCCTTCCAGGCAGAACTAGGTCTGACTCACAATCTACAAAGCAATATGGCAGCCTTCCCTCTGAAAGACAATTTCCAGGCTTTCACAGCCTCTCAGTCAAGAAGCACATCCTAACCTCTACCCTCAATTCTTATTTTTTTTTCTCTTGTAGTGTTTTGAAATGCACTTGTCAAAATTCTCCCCAAAAACCTTTTTGCCCTCCAAAGGTAGTCTCACTCATTAGAAATAATACTGACCAAGAAATTGCTACACTAAATCCAAATTTTCCCAGCTTCAATTCTCTCAGCAAGGCTTTATTGAGCACCTACTATGTACAAGTATCACAGCAGTTGCAAGAGGGGAGTGGGGAGGGAACGATAAGGAAATCTTTAAAATAAAGATGAATCAGAACTAGTTCCTGCCTTAAGAAGCTTGTGGGTTACCTGAGAAGCAAACACTAGAAACATAAAATTACTCCCTAAGGGTACTTTCCATGGATGGTGACTTCCAAATGAGAATCTCACATATGGGAGAATGTTATCTGCAAACACACAATACAAAGCATTTCACGCTACTTGATATTTATATAGATTATTTTCCAAGAAAATAAAAGTGATTTATATGTGTTCCCTCAATATCTACACATCCCCTCACCCTCCAAAACCCTGCATCCCTTCACACACACATAGGCCTTTTATTGACTTCAAAGACAGCTTGGTGCATAAATGGGGAGGCCCACAGAGGTTGAAATGGACACACACAGCCATTAATCTCAGAACACTTCTCTGAGCTGGGGAGGCAGGAAGTGCTGTTACAGCCCTTTAAAAGCAAAGGAATTGAACATAAAGGTTAATCAACTTTCCCAGAGCCAAAGTGGTTCCTGGGAGGTGAGCTAGGTAGGGAAGTGCTTTAGTTTTGAAGTCAGACTTGGAATTTGAATACTGGTCCCAACCCTGACCACCAGTGCAGACTCACAACATTGACTTAACCTCCATATGGTTTCTTTATCAGTGAGATGGGAACGGAAATAATGCCTCCTTTGTAATGTTATTTTGAGGATTAAATCAATTAGAATACTGTTTATCACATATAAATTATTCAGTAATTATCTATTAATATTATTCCAGTGCCAATAGTATAAATTAGCCCCCATCCTTCTGCATAAATATTATATTTAAACCACAGCCAGCCTAGTAACTGAAATCTTGAAGATCAAGGTCACCCCTAAGCTATCCTACTGTATTAGAAATAAGAGGACTATCTCCAAACCAACTTAGCAAACCTCAGTGGTGGGAAAGGATCCCCCTATGTTTCCCCCCCTCCTGTAATTCCTTCTTTTTGCTGTCCTGAATATCCTAAACCAAAATGTTCTTCACCTGAAATAACACATTTTCATTGCTGTGTTTCTTCTTCTTCTTCCTTTTATGGCAGAATTGCAAAGATGACATAGGGTCTGAGAAGGTTCATTTTGTCCCAGGAAGATGACCTGGCTATTTCTAAAGAGAGGCTGCATGCAAGTCTTGAGGAAGGAAAGAACATCTCATTCTTATGACCAAGCTATAAAAAAAAATTGTATACCTAAATCAAATTGTCAGGTCATTCTTCAATTCCAGTTAGTTTCATATGGGATTAAATTATGATATGATCAGGATTACAGGCTATGCTTCAGAAACCCATGCACAAAACAGAACTGGGTATTAGAAACCTCAGTCTGTAAAACCTTGCTTCCCATCCTAAACAGGCAAGTCATTATTATATAGGAATCTGTATTATAAATTGATTGCCAAATAATAGAAGCAAGAGTAATTAAAAATCCCTGAGGTATACTACCCTAGCCCCACCCTCTATCCCCTCCACCACCCAGCCAAGTCTTAGATTATCTTCTATTAACTGGAGGCAAAAAGCTAATCAGCCTTCAGGAAAATTCCAAATTCAACCTCTAATTGAATCATTTACCTTTCCCTTTTACACTTACACACAGGCACGCTTGCCCAGGCTGACTGGCATGATCAGAGGCTGAGCTCAACTGGTGTTGTATTGGGGTCCTTGCTCTAGAAAGCCATTAACATCAGACTAATCCTGAATTTGAATTCACATGACTTGCCCCAAGTCACACAGATCGCTTTAACATTAGATTCCTATGTCTGCTCTCTTAAGAAACATTTTAAACAACATTATCCATTACCGCTACTGCTAGACAACATGACTTAAGATATTTACACAATTGATAAAGCATTGGGTATCAATGGCATTAAGGGAGGAACATAGAAATAATATTACCTATATTTTTAATTGACTCCAATGTAGAAAAGAACTTTGAAATATCTTCTCGAACTCAATGATCATTCTTGTCTGGGAGATGCCAGCCTTTCCCTCCAGGATAAGCCTTTAGCAGCCATGTTTGTACTACAGCATCTCTCTTCAAATCACGGGGGACTGAGGGTGTGGCTTAGTGGTAGAATACTTGCCTAGAATGCACACGACTTTAGATTTGATCCCCAGCCCTAAAAAAAAAACAAAAAAAGCATGAGGACACTGGTCCATGTTGGGCTGATTATATTCCCCCTCCTGAGAATCCATGCTTGCCTTAACAGGTTTGCAAATTGTATGAAGCGAACTGGAAAACCCTGTCAGGGTAATTGCACATTTTCATCAGATAATTTCACCTTGTTTAGAAAATCACCAGTCTTCCTGCAGGAAACAGTGGTCTGTGACTAGAGAGACCCAGTGATGTCACAGGAAAGAGTCCTAGGTCAGCTGTCTGGGTGAGGCACTGAGAGTTTAGTGGGCACTGCCTTTGGGGAATAGGATGCAGCTTGTTTACATGGGGGAGATGATGTCAGTCTGTCAGGGAGGTCTCAAAGTCACTCCTTCCCTGACATCAACCTTCTACTCTGCCCAGGTATCAACAGATTGCACTGTGCAGACATTTATTTAGCTACTTTTGAGCATATGATGCATTATTATTAACCATTATCTCCATGTTATACTATAGATCTCTTGAACCCATTCCTCCTGTGTAACTAAAACTTTCTTTTTTGGCCATTGTCTACCCAGTCCACCCTCCTCTTTTATTTCCAATCCCTGGCAAGCACAAGTCTATTCTCTACTTTCTATGAATTGAACTTCCTTCAATTTTACATGTAAGTGAGATCATGCAGTATTTGTCTTTCTGTATGGCTAATTTCACTTAACATGATGTCCTCCAGGTTCATCCATATAGTCATGAATGGCAAGATTTACTTCTTCTTTAAGGCTCAAAAATATCCCATTGTGTCTATATGCCACATTTTCTTTATCCATTTATCCATTGATGGACTCTTGGGTTGTTCAAATTTCTTGGCAGTTGTGAATAGTGCTACAATAAATATGGAAATACAGATGCTCCTTTGACATACTGATTTCATTTTCTTTGGATATGTATCCAGAATTGGGCTTGCTGATCATATGGTAGCTCCATTTTTAATTTTTTGAGGAACTTCCACACTGTTTTCCATATGGCTGTACATTATGTACACTCCCCCCAGTGTTCCCTTTGCTCTGCATTCTCAATGGTACTTGTTATCTTTCATCTTTTCAATAATGACCATTCTAACAAGTGTGAGGTGATATATTGTTGTGGTTTTAATTTTGTATTGCCCTAATGATTAATGATATTGAACATTTTTTTTCATCTACCTACTGGCCATCCATGCATTCACTTATTAACAGTAAGTGATGAGATCATCCTCTTTAAAGGATTAGTTGTAAATAATTTTAAATGTTGCTACTTTAAAGCGCGTTTGCATTTCTATAAACATTACTAGTAGTATTCCATTTGCAGTAGCAATAATGAGAATTGCTAACAATACAGAAGCTTCCAAGCTGCCGAAGGCCCCAACCATTTCCTATAAGCTCTGCTACTCCCCTCAAGTACTCTCTGCTACTCTGACACCCATGCTATTTCAAGCACTGACACCCCACCCTCTCAAGTCCTGACAAAGCCCCTTGGATCTCCACCTTTGTTGACTGTATTCATATGTCTCAGAATTCAACACTCAAGGAGACTGAAAGAATGAGATAGTCTGCCTGGAAATGGAAGCTATGGGAATCTTTCCCTTGGGGAAAGACTACAGAGTGACAATAGTACCAAAGACTGATTTCTGGGGAAGAAAAGATCTAAGGGATGATGGAAGCCAAGGATGAGTCAGAAAGGAAAAGGAAAAAACAAGAGAAATATCAGTGGCATCTAGGTGGGGAGAAAGCTTTTAAGAGTAGGGATGGGCTACAGTGTGAGAGGAAATGAGCTAAGAACAGCATTGGTGGAGGGGCCAGCAAAGGGAAGACACTGGAGCCCAACCTCATTCATCTCCAAGCAGGCACCCTGTCAGAGCAAAACTGGTAGCCAGGGCAGTCAGAATATGCCAAGGAGGAGGGAGGACCCGAGAGCAACAGAGGCCAAAGACTAGCTAAACTTAGCTCCAAGGAGATATGGCTATTGAAGTTGCTAAACCGAGAAATCTTAAGTCAGTGTTGCATGTAAAATTGTTAAAAGAGCATTCATCAATGCTCCTCCTATCTGACCATCATCAAAAGGCCATAGTTAGGCACCCCACATCCTCAGAAGAGAACCGCTATACCTGGTGGTAGCAATGATACCACATATATCCCAGCAGAAGCCCAGCTATGGAGCACTTTTTAACCAGACTTATTCATCTGTCCTTGACTCTAAAACACAGAGGAAAGTTGTCAAAAAAGAAAAATTTTAGAGTTGGAGACAACAAAGAAATATGAGATTTGCACAGGTGCAACTCCACTCACGTATTTTTCTAGCCACATGAAAGAACCCATATTTAGGATAATAGTCCTTAAATAAAAGGTCCACAGCCACTGAAAACAACAGTTATGCTCATATTCTTAAAAATGAACAAAATTTTAATACTTTGAAAAGCTCTATTCAACTTAATACTGACAACAACCCTATTAATTAGATATTACCTCAAAAGAGTTAATCAAATTCCAATGGAATAATCCTTGGTTATAGACAGTTTAACAGAAAACTTATTTTGGCAATATGATAGATAAATTTGGTTCTCCTATGAGTTTCAGAAATCAAAAATAACTTATGAAGAAACTAGACTCATGTGTTCTGAGAAACATTTTTTTAATATTCTGTTCCTTTATAAGCCTATTTTTTAATTATTGAGATACAAAATGGAAAAATAAAAAGAAGCAACAGATTTGGGTTGATTTCTTATATTCTCCTAAGCTCAAACTAACAAATTTGATAGAATCATTAGTCCGTCACTTAGGTTCAGGGATCCTATTGAAATATCTGTACTTTTTAACTTTTTCACTGTGCAAATCTGTCATTAGGGTTTAAGTTGAGGAAGGTGGGAGGAGATACACCTCATTTTCATACCTCATTTTCACATATTAGATATTCAATCCATATATAGAGGTGCCAAAATTATAACTCATTTCTCCTGATTTTCTTCCTTTTATTTTTAATTCTATTTTACCATGTTATTTTTCTATCAACTAGATTATTTGAACCTGCTAATAAATTAAGGCAAGGTACTATAATGTAATGTCATATATTAATTAATGAAACATTAAATTAATTAATTTAATGTTTAAATTAATTAATTAATCTCACTCTTGATTATTTCACCTGCTATTTAAAGCTCAAGATTGCTGGCAAGATTTTCAGGAAACTAGGTATTCTGACCCAAATAATTTTGCACATGATTAAGAATTAAAATATGTAGGTAGAATTCATAGTACTTCTTATGCTCTCTCTCTCTCTCTCTCTCTCTCTCTCTCTCTCTCTCACACACACACACACACACACACACACACACACACACACACACATACCCCAGTGGTTCTGTCTAGGGCATCTTTATAAAAGGTTGATGGCTGTCAACTGACTGTTGATTGACAGATACTTCTGGGTACCCAGTAATGGCTGACTCATTTTCTTCCATTGGCTCATCCATGTCGTTCAGAGGAAAGATGGCTTTCTATGAGAAATGAATTGCTCCCGGAAAGGACATACATGCAGAGGGCAGCTGTTTCCCTCCTCTCTCTCAGAACATCCAGGTGTCATTACTGAATTTCCTGTATGCAGGGTTCTGGAAACGTTCACTGACCTCAGGCAGGGGCTGGGAGGTGGGAAACACTCTTTCCTTTCCTTTCAACCCTCCTTTCTTTACCTATTGTAACCAGAAGATCACTGCTCCCTATGTTCATAAATTATTCCTCTAAGATTTACAGCCATTTCTATGCTTCAAATCAAACATTCTTTTAAGGCCAAACAGAGTAATTTACAGGATTTGTGTCTCTAAACTATCTTATAAATAGTTGCTCTCTAGTTCAAGGTGAATAACAGTCGGTGGCAGGATAGTATCAAAGAATACTGATTGCAATTCAATTTTATTACCTTTGAGGATTCACCCTGAGGAATAGGGCAGACTGGTCAAAAATCTATAGGCTGATCATCATGGGTCTGTATTGGAAAATCCTTTGCAAGTAAATACCTCCTATAAGGGTTTTTACCCCCTCTGTTCATTGATGACCATATATATTTTTTCTTTCCCAGAGATGCCAAGATGATAGCATTGCTAATCATACCTGCATTTATGGTTGAGTCAGGCAATACAGGTACTTTCCTGCCTGCTTGCACACAAAGCCTAATCTCGAGGTTATGGCTACAATCACTTGTTTGGAACCTGTCAGGCTCAGTAAGATCATTGTATCCCTGACATATTTGCAAATGGCCACAAACACAATATTAATGTTATAATGACTTCTCACTCTTGATTATTTCACCTGCTATTTAAAGCTCAAGATTGCTGGCAAGATTTTCAGGAAACTAGGTATTCTGAGCAAATTTAACCTTCAGGTTTCTAAAACTACTCCCTTTAGCCTATGAACTTTGATCTAGCATGGAGTTTGATAACATATTGATACCAATTTCTCCATGTTAATCTACCAAAGGACACAACAGAAAAACCTCTTCATCTCCAGAAGTATAAGAAATATTTCACAATATGCTTTTGGATACAGTCATCCCAGGAAAAGTCAGTCAGTGAAAGACGGTGAGGAATTCTAGACTCTGAAACTCCATCTGGGTGGTGATTTTAGCTTGAGGGAACACAACAAGGGTTACCCAAACTTGCATTTATTTCTGTTTTCTTTCATGTCTTTAAGACCTAGAGATTATTCAGCCAAAGTAAAAATTTAACTTGTCAAAGGTTTCTTTCTCTCAGAATCTCACTTTCAGATTTCAATGCTTCTTCAGGGCCAAAATCTGAATTCAGCAAATTAAATCTTACCAAATGTGCATGTGTGCTACCTGAGCAGCCAGGTGCCCAGGGAAAATTAAAGGTGAGGTACAGGAAATGAAGTGCAAATGGAATTGTAATGTCTGTGTTATTGGTGATGTGTGTGAGAGAGGCATCGAGTCATTACTGTGGGGTACAAAGGATCTGTGTTTGTGTAACAACTAGGCAAACTTTATTAAAACTACCTTTCAGCTTCCAAAAGAAGGCTACTGCATTAAGGTGGCTACCTTAATGTTCATCCTGTTATACTGCTGGTTTCTATGGCAATATCCTCCTAGGTATTTGTAAGGTCACAAAAGGAAGAGCTAACCCTCTTACTCCTAGAATAACTAATGTGGTTCAGTTACTTGCTTGATGTAAATGGTCTCAAGTGACAGCAAACTGTACATATAGTCAATTACAACTGCTCAAAGGAAATGATTTGTTGTAACAGCCGCTGTTCAACCTCTGTGACATCAATGTTTCTATGGAAACAGTTGCCTATTGCACTGCTTTGAATTGAGTATTGATCAAACTAGGGCCAACACTATTTCAGAGACTTGCTACTTTACTGTGTGGCAATTTACGATAGGAACTCATAACATCACTGTATATTTCAAGCCCCAAGGAACCAATTTAGCAGACAGTTACAGTAGAATATTAACAGAGGTCAATAATGGAAGTCTGATTATAGTCCTAGGACAATTATTCAATGCTTTTGTTGTCTGCCCTTTCAACATTCCAGCAGCTATTACAGTTTTCAAATAATAATATTCATGCCCGAAGAAAGTGCTATATACATTCATCTTCTATTTTAAACTTTATTTTTCATTGTTATGTTATCTATCAATAAAATTATTCGGCTATATTAACCAAGCTGTGACCCCTCAGAAGTAAATAACTATTGATCAAGGAGTAAAGATCTACTGGCACACAACACTGTTTTCCATTAATGATCTTATTGGCCCAGCTGATAAGAAGGTTCTCTCCAAGCCACTGAAGATACAAAAGTAAAAAATAACAGAGGTTTAAATTCTATGAAAAATAGGGGCTCAATCTCCCATCTCTGTAGAAGATTGGATTCTCCAACCTCTGCTGAAGGAGCAGTGAAAATAAAAACAACGCCAAGCACAATCTGTCTGCAAGCCCTTCATTCCATGTAATATTTCTATCATCCATGAGTGTTTTATTCAATCTTCTTGGAAACAATCTTCAAGATGATCTTGGCTCACCCTCTCCTTTTACAGATGAAGAAACAAGTGTCCAAAAAAGTGACGGGGCCTAGCTGGCATCTTTCAGAAAACAAATGTTATCTTTACAATATATAATGTGAAGAATGTCATGTTGGAAAAAAAATTCGTCATGTACACATTTATCACTCATCTGAATGAAAATACATGACAATTATCTGTACTCTTAGATTGATTTGTCAATAACTTCCATCAACCCATTCTGCAAAATTATCTCTCACTTCCGTTCTTCACTCCAAAACAGAATTTGAGGCACAGAATCAGCCATTTCATGGCAGTGACACTGACCACAGGACAGCTATTTTTGTGACAGTGAAAATTAATTTTTGCAGCTGAAGTTATGAAACTTCAGAAAGCCCTTGGATAACATGGCTACATGCCAAATAAGGGGTGATCCCAATGAATGAAATCTGTTTCAATACACAGATAAGAGCACTAACTTTTTTATTACCATAATTGAAAAATTATGGCTTGGGGAATGATTCTTGTCAGGTAATAACAAATTCATCCACCTGCTTGAAAGAAGCTCTTCCTCCTGTAAGGAAAAAGGATATTCTCCTAGCTTAGCTATTGACTTTTAAAATCCTATCTGGCTAACTTAAAAATAAATTCAGTAAAATAGCAGTCCAGGTAAAGTCTAAAATTTTATTAAAATAAGTCTGGATCTTATCATACTTTTTTTAATCAACTAAAACTTGAAGTTAGTCTTGCTAGTGACAAACATTGTCTGTGTTGGGAAGTAAACTTGTTCATAAAGGAAATATTTATCGAGTACCCATTGAATGCCAGGTACTGTTCTGAACATTGGTACAAAATTGAACAAGGCTAACTTGGGGTCTTCACACAACTTATATTCCAGTAGGTGGTAGGAATCATTTGTCTTATGGAATAGAGAGTTCAGGAGAGGGTGGTCTCTGGTCCCATACTTGATTTTTGTCCCCACGTCTCTTTCTCCATATTTTAACTACCATCTTTCTCCTTTATATATTTCTACATCACATTGTTATAAAAAGGATTGAAGAGACCTTACAAAAATATAAAAGGGAACAAATTATGCTGGATAGAACTGAAGATGGGAAAAGTCAACTATAGTTAAGAACAAAGAAATGTAAGGTATGCCAGAAGATTCACTATACGTTTTGAGTAAATAGGCCCAAATTTGATTGTGCTTCCTCACAGCCATTGCATTAAAAAAAAAAAAAGAAAAAAAAGAAACACAATCAGTCATGTAATTCAGTATCTATGAGATTAAAAAAAAAAAGCAAAACACACACGCACACACACACACACACAAAAAACAGGTGTGCAGAAGAAACTCAATGACTCCTAGGATTGGAATCAGACAGAATTGCCCCTGCCTCCCTACAACCCCAGCCCTTAAAACCAGCCCCCGCGATGACATGGTGAACAACATCTTCCACAACATTCTGCCTGTAAATACACAGCAGGTTCAATAGGGCTGGAACCATAAGGCTTTCAAATTAAGTTCACAACTACACACAAGTATAATTTAATAGACACAATTCTGTAGAAGAAAACACCTGTCCTTAATACTGCCATCTGTGAATATCTAGGTAGTGCATAGCCATTAAAAAATACATAGTGCTATTAGTAAAACACCCACACATCTATAAATTATGGACCTTCCCTGTTTTAGGTTGTTGTCACCGGCTGGCCAGGCTGGCAACTAAAAAACGCCACAAACACACAAATACCCTCTTGGTGGGGGTGGGTCAAAGCCGGCTCTGAGACCTCAGGTGTCAGCTCCCATGCTGGAAGGCAAGGGGAGCAAGAAGGGAGGCAACAGGCAAGAGAGAGAGCACATCCCGAACCCCTCTGTTTATTTAGGGGAAAGACATCAATAGAAAGTTCCACCCAAATAAGGCAAGGGGTTGGGTTGCGAAGAGTGGAGTCTTGCTTGGTGATGTCTTGTGGTGGGCAGGTTGATTGACATCTTGGCAAGTCACACCCATCTCAGGTGCTGTGTGGGATCGCTGTGTGGGATCGCAGGTGGAGCGAGAGGAAAGGCACACAAGCTTAGCACAGCCCAAAAAGCACCTAAAGCCACACCAGTCAAATGCGCATAGCTCGAACACACAGCCCAGGAATGGCTTGTAGTTGTTGGTGGTTTTTTTGTTTTGCTTTGTTTTGTTTTTGCACTGGGAATTGAACCTAGGGGTACTCTACCACGGAGCCACATCTCCTGATCTTTTTATATTTTATTTAGAGACAGGGTCTCACTAAGTTGCTTAGGGCCTCACTAAATTGCCAAGGCTGGCTTTAAATTTATAATCCTCCTGCCTCAGCCTCCTGAGCAGCTGGGATTACAGGTGTGTGCCATCACATCCAACTTCCTAGTCTATCTTGAAGATCACTCAAATGCAAAGATTTATACTTATATAAGTAGGTGAGTTGGCTTCCTCTCAAGTCTAATTATGTCATTTAACTACATCTATGTATACAGTGTACATATACATGTGACATACATGTGTACATATACGTGTGTGTGTGTGTGTGTGTGTGTGTGAGAGAGAGAGAGAGAGAGAGAGAGAGAGAGAGAGAGAAAGGGAGAGATTTAGTTCTATAAGTGAATAACATGGAAGAGCCTTTAGCAAAATGCCAATACTGATTTTAATCTGTGGATATCAAACTCTTTGGGTTCAAGCCACCCCAAGCTTATCCAAACCAAGCCATCTGTATTTTAAAGAATATAAAAGAAGGAAGGTAAGGGGGATAGAAGATCAAAGATGAGTTAATCCTGTCTTTGGCTAATCCAAAGGTGATATTAACTCATTAAAAAGCATATTAAGTGGAAAGTGGCAGGGACATAACCCTGCTTATCCCCCACTGGGACCATCAAAAGGCCCTAAATTGATTCATTCTTATGTAAAAATCAAAGCAAGAGAAAAGCTCCACAAAACCCCACCATGAATCTACATTGCTTCAACAGATGACCATAGAATGATAGTGTCATATCAGAGGTCACAGAGGAATGGCCATTAAAGCTCACTTGGTCCTCATGAACCTTCTGATTTTTTAGGATAGAGACTGAGTTCTGTTTTACTTTATCAATTTACAAGTCCACATCTGGAGCAATCCAAAGTCAAAGCAGCACAGGAATAACAAAATCCAGCATGGTTAAATAGGGAAGAATGAATTTCTCAGGCACAATTAGGAATTGGATTTCACTAACTTCATTCCCTAAACCATAAACACCTACCTCAAATAATTATGTCCCAGACTCTGCACTCATTATTGATGCAAATAACCAAACTTTGATCTACCTTGACTCCCTCCACAACTAATAGATTTATACCTTCCTTTTTAAGGCCATACATTTTTTGTAATAACATTTAAATTTAGTAAGATTTGGGGTGGCCTTTTCTTCCTATTTGGGTTTCATGGTCACCAAACCTTGTCAAGTTTGCTTTGTCTATATAATATTTCTGGCTTATGATAGGATTTGGCCAGTCAAGCTCCCCATTTGCAAAGACAGAGCAGTGATGTCCATGAATTTAAATGCCTCTCAATCCATTCATCACTACTGATAAGAGAAGGATGGTTACTTCTACAAGGTCCTCAGAAAACAAAATGCCAGGCATAGGTCTTGTAAGTCTGTGGATCCACTTTATAGTTTTTCAGCTCCACTTCAAGATGAGGCAGAAAGACCTCTGCCCTCTTTTGATGCTGACCAAGACTGGGATTTTTCTGAGGACATTACAGATAACCTAACTTGCGGGAAGGGGGAAATAGAGCCAAATAATGTTTTCTTTTAGCTGGTTAGGTAACCAAAGACTGTTCAGTGCACTCTCTCTACAGAAGGGAGATAACCCTCCTTTAAGATGAGCTGTAATCACTTATCACAAACCATTTCTGTCTTTCTAACTCATCCTATCAGCGTAATGCAGTATTATACTTCATGTCAATCATTTTTAATTCTTTGGAATCATGTGTTGATTGCAAGTCTGAAGTCACTGCTCTATAGAGAAGAGAAAGATGGGTTAAGTGTCTTGCAATTAAATATGTGAAAACAATGTACTACTATATAGAGGGATAAACTTCATTTCAGGGCCCACCATAACAATAGGGTTGTTGATTCAGGTATTTTCCATTGACTTTCTATTTTGCCTTTATGTCTTATTTCTGCAACAGGAGCAAACATTAATTTTTTAGAAAGTAGTAATTAGGACACCCTGGGCCTCCACATATTCCAATGTGTAAATAAAAAGTATGCACTATACAGAACAGTCCAGATTTAAAGCCAAGAAAAGGATGTGGCTTATGGCAAGTGGGGCTTGGATGGTTGAAATGATGAGCTGCTACAATAGCAGTTGGCCTCAGAACATCCAACAGTGGTTCTCTGCCTGAGCTGCAGGTCAGAATCCACTGGATATAGGACCCAGGTATCAGTAGTTTTTTTAAAGCTCCTCAGATGCTTCCAAAGTGCAGTCAGTATTGAGAACCATGAAGAAATATGCCTGCATAAAAGTGGGTTTAATTTCTTTCTCTAGACAGAATATGGACAGTCCTCATATTTGTGGCTTGCCTTATTGCCCAATCTTTTTTACCCTAGTGATATTCTTACAGCCAGAGCAATTGTTAAGAGAAAAGAAAGGGGAATTTCCTTAGAGAGGGAAACAGAGACACTTGGAAGGGTGTTGTAAGCAGATATTGTTCTGATAATATACCAGGCACTAGTGCAGCCCAGCTTTCCTAGAAGGTACCATGATTAAATGGTGGGAAGCAAAGTTTAGAACTTGAATACAGTTGAATTCATTAAGTATGAACCCTGGAAGTTAGCTGGTGCCTCCTCAGCACTTGGCCTGCAGTGCTAGTAATGCCTCCTAAAGGGTGCTATTCAATCTCACCAATTAAAGCACCTCTTCAGACTTGAATGACTGAGACATTTTATAAAATTAGGTTGTTTAATTTTTTTCTCTGCTCCAAAACCTCTTAATGAAAACATCAATATAAATATCTACTAAGTACCTGTTAATTACATTTGCCCATAAGTGTATGAAATAAATGCAATTGGAGGCAAGAGTTAAAGAAATTAAATACCTGAGACAGGTTAGTGATTACTTCCCAACTAGCATGATTATGTTATTTAGCCCTTCCTTAATTTCCTCTAGTCCTGATACTACTTCCTAAATTCAAGATAGTGCTTTTTATGCTCTATCTTTAGCATCAATACTCTTGGAACTCACAGAATAGGAACCATAAGGAAGCTTAAAGAACAATTCACCTTCTCACCTATGACTCTGCGGTTCCAGGAAGTACCATTCTGACATCCTGGCCAACATTTTGCCAGGGTCACTTCATTATTAAAAAGATGCACAGTGCCAGCAAGGGAATGTTTGTTCCCCTGTGAGCTGTTCTGTGGAGTAGAGTCCAAATCTGGGCTATTTAAGCCAAAATTTATTGAAATGGCTATTTTGGCTTACTCTTTTATTCTCAGCATATATGCCCATTTCTAGGGTTGGAATGGCTGTGACACTATATCTGAAACTTGATGCAGCTTTCATCCACATGTTTGTGTCATTTCTTCTCCTTATGATGAACCACCGTTCAGGGAGAGCTCTGTTCTCTTTGCTAGATTGGGAATCACTAGATTGCTTTAATCAACCTGACATTCCTACATATGCATGAATCCCAATCACTGACATTCTTTGAATGAATTTTCCAGTGAGAAATTAACTCATGCTATGAGACAACCCAACCAAGAAGGGAGGAGATAATGTGACATGCTTCACTATTAGCTTAATCCCACTTTGGGCCTTCTATGTTGTTTGGCCAGGAGAAGTATGTGACTCCTCTGGGTCAATTGCTATCAGTGGCAGAAGTTAAGGACTGGATCACAGTTCTTAATATTGCCAGTGTTCCTTCCACAACAACACGACAGCTCCAGGTTACACTTGGCCTAGTAATGTTTCAGCCAGCTCTGAGTCAAATGGTTTAGTGTTTTAGGTAAAACTTCTTAGAAGCTCAATCCATAGTGTTCCCACCAGTTGACTTCAATATTCCCTAAACCTTCAGGAATGATTCTCAACAGAAGAGGCACTAGAGGGGCATTTGGGAAGTTTCATGGGAAGAGCATTTTTGGTTGTCACAATGGCTTTTAAGGAGGGGGAATGTTAACCCTTTACCTTTTTCTCTTTCACCATATAATCTGTAAATGTAAGAGATTAAACTCATTGTATCCAGTTTCTTACTTTCCACCCCAGAAATGACACATGGGCAACTAAATTCATTCTATTAAGCCCCCTAACCCGTTCTTTCCCTGTCTCTTTTCTCAGTGAATGATACAATGAAAGAACACTGAAGTCCTAGCTCAAGTCCAACCTCCACTTCCCACTGGTCTCCTGGCCTCTGACAAGCTGTAGCAAGTGGCTTTGTGAAGTCTCCTCATCTAGTAAAGACATTATAAATGCACATTCTCCCTTTCAATGGTTGTGAAGATTCAATGAGATATTATACGCGAAAATGTTGAAAATGTTTTGTAAACTACAGAAGGTTATTTCAATTTGAAAGAATGTTTTATTGAGACTTTTTTTTTTTCATGGTCAGCCTAAATCTCAGAACAACATGGCAGTATCTGGGATTTTCAGATCTCAGAATATTGAGCAGAACTGGTTTAAACAGACAAATCTAGAAAGCAACAGCTCAGGTGACTCCACTCCATGTGGTGTAATGGGGAAATCATGGGTCTTAGAGTCCCATGTTTCTGGTGGATTCTGGCTTCATCCCCTTCCTGTGTGAGAACAGACTGCGTACTTGGCCCTCTGAGCTTGTAAACTTGGATTAATGGTCCCAAACTGAAGATTTCTTCTGGTGACTAGTAATGAATGACAGATGAGGGCACGTGGCACTCAGCAGGTATTTGATAAATGAGAGTTCTTACTCTTTTACAGAGAAAGGAAACAATAAACTGGATAGAACTACATAAATCCTGTCTATAATATTAGGCACCATGCAGGAAGATTTGAAATTGTAAGGCTTAATCTTGGAACCTAGAAGAATCAAAATTTACCTTCAAGAGCCCATCTACATGAGTTTAATAAAGGAACTATTGCTTTCATGCCCATTTTACAGGTGAGAAAAATCAAGAAATTCATATTAGTTAGTGGTACAAATTATAACAGGATGGGAACCAAGCTCTTCTCGTGACCATAGTTCTTGTGCTAGTAGTTTCATTAAAGTCTTTTGCCATACACACTGTAAGGCAGCCTGTGATGAACATGGCATGGCAACCTAACAAATCTCTAGCACTAGAAGTAAACACAGAGGGATGCTGTCTGTCAATTGGGAAGTTTTAGCTGGTAAAGATCATTTAAAGCATCTTAAGTGAGGCATATCCCTCTCTAGCCCTTGGAAGAAGTCATTCTAAAATGCCAAGTGTTAGTTCAACCTAGAAAGCAGTTAGTTCAACCCGACAAGGAGGATAGTTGCTATGTCCTCTCCCAGGCCTTTCAGCACTGCTAGCCCATATATTACCAAAATCTGAGTCCTATTAAGAGTCCCCAGAAATCTAATCTCATTCTATACATGGCTTTAAAGATTTCTGATGAATAAGTTTCCTCTTGGCTCAGGTGCAGTGGCGCACACCTGTAATCCTAGTGGCTCAAGAGGCTGAGGCAGGAGGATCATGAGTTCAAAGCCAGCCTCAACAAAAGCAAGGTGATAAGCAACTCTGTGAGACCCTGTCTCTAAATAAAATACAAAATAGGGCTAGGGATGTGGCTCAGGCATATGCCCCTGAGTTCAATTCCTGGTACAAAAAAAAAAAAAAAAAAAAAAAAAAAACAATCCTGTTTGTTTATATTAACCAAGGTTTGGGGAAGTAAGAGAGGAGAGAAGACAGGGAAAGAATTAGTGGCCCAGGACAGGAAATGTCAACTAAATGTCACAGCATCCAGCTTCTTTGAGCTTGCTTGTTGCAATATGGATTCCCATTTCTGTGTTTTGTCTTCTGGACTCCCGAACTAGCTTAAATTTAAGCACACAGGTCATAGACCCAAAGGGCTGACAATCCACACCTTAGGTTATGGACTCCCCTAGCCCAACCGTTGGAAAAAAGTCACAACTGTCACAAGCTGCAAAGCTGGAATGATCTGAAACTAGCTCCATTCCCTGGCTCCTGAGAATCTTCTATACTCTCTTAACAGCTGCAGTTGACCTTTAGGAGAGTTGTCATGGGATATGTCCCAGAAATCCACAGTGAATTTAAGCAATAGGAAATGCTCAAATTCTGGATAATTTACTAATTAACTAAAGGAATAATATACATACAACAGAAAAGTCCTTTCAAGCAAAGATGTTTCAAAGGAAATCTGAACTAGTTCTGAGCTTTCCCAGAGAACACCTAACATTTTGTGGTCATTCAATAGATCATGATTTCACATTTATCTTACATCTATTTCCAACATCTCTTCCCACCCCTAGGTATCCCCATTAGGATTTGTCACCAAGACAAATGCTGCCCTTTGATATGAGAAAATGTATTTGTTTTGGATTTCTAAAACAAATATTGACTTGAAAGATCTCTATAATTTTTTCTCAGGAACCTGAAGAAATCATTGGATTGGGGTCAGGAATATGGCTTCTCCAAAAGCTACAATTTATGTTGAAAGTATCTCAGGAAACACAAAGTCCTTGAGAGTATGCTTTTTTCATTTTTTTTGGGGGGGTGGGTTGCAGGCATATAAACTATAAATATTTTGATGTTCTATGAATCTCCTAGTCTGACAATATTGCACTCCATCCCATTAATCTAATAGATATGAAGGTAGAACCTCATCCTGTATCTTATAGGTCCTTTGTGAATAGAGAGAGACTCAGGGAGTACAGATAACCTAGCCCAGTGCCTGTGCTCAACCTTCTCCAACCTGACTTTCACAAAGACCTGAAAGAGCTGGGCTGTGTGGACAAGGGTCAAGCTGGTCTATGTATGTAGTAGGGGAGCCCAATGGGGGTGGGGGAGAAGGATAAGGGCAGGGCATTTGAGTCTCTCAAATGCTGAGGATGTGGAGGGAAGAGCCCACAGCCTTCACTTTATTTTATGACAGTTCATCTAGAGAAATTAATTACTTCCTATAGTGCAACCTCAAATTCCATACACCATGAATATTTGGCCACATGTGTACCATGAGAGGTCTCTTCCTCAAGGTTACACATCAGAACAGACAGAAATCACTTGAAGTGGATTTATTATGGTAGGCATGTATGCATAGGTGGGAAACCTTAGTCTTCCCATGGGGCCATCCCTGTGAGAAGTGGATGTGAATATCCTACGCCCAAGCCCTCACACTGCTCTCTGCTTTTCCTTCACAGGGGTCTGGGTCACCTCATTAGGAAAATGACTTATAGTTCAGGGGTGCATTGCTGGGTTTCTCTTATTTATATGATTCTTAAACACAAAAGCACAGATCCAAGGATGGCAGTATAAACCCCCTTTAATACAAAAATAAAATGATATTTCCATAAGGCCACAAAGAAAGGCACTGGATCTGACTTCACTATTCCCACGAGCTCTCCCCAGAAGTCACAGGGAAGGAAAGCTGTATTTCCCAGCATGGACATAGCATACACCTTTATTACTGAAAGAGGATGTTTTTATTTGCACTGCATTATACCCATAAATTCCATCCACTCAGCAAGTCAAATTATTGCTGGCCTCCAAAATACATTAAGTTTGGGTTTAAATCAGTCACTTTTAAAGATATACTGCAGCCCACTTCCTAGCCATATTTGTAATATATTCACCCTGCAAATGTTCTTTAAAATGCATGGTTTGTGGAGTTGTCTTACTTCAGTCAGCCATGTGAAGATATAAGGAATATAAGCTCTCATTTGCAGTTTCTTTGTGTGTGTGATTGTTCATGATCCCTACCCATAGAGCTAATGGCTGCCAAAATGCTTTCGGGCTATGAAGAGAAAGAGCTCTCTGAATCTGAATCAAATTAGAATTAGTGATATAATAGTAAACAGCAATGGGAAAATATAGGGCCCTGAGCAGTTTATGTTAGAGTTTGGTGACAGCAGATAGGCTTTTCCAGATAATGGCAGGAAGCAGAAAGCCAACGGATTATTTGGGATGCTTAATGGTGTATGGCAAGACTAAGGTATGCTTAATGAAGATACTCCGATTTTTTCTCCTTACCTAGACTTTCTATTTTACAAAGTCACACATTTGTGTTCTTCATCAATTGTCATTCATATAATTTCAACACAACTCAGAGATCCAGAGAGTATGTGGAAGCTAGGTTGATTATCATTTTAAGTGACTGAAAAAGCAAGATATGAAGAAATAGAGCCCTATTTCTATGGCTCCCTTGGGAAAGGCCTATTTTCTCTGAACTCCCCTTTGTCAAGCAGCTCTCTATTGGCTGGGGAAGGATGCATAGTGCAGGTGGGATGTGTGTGGTGGCCCCATCAGATGCTCGGCTTTTCTCTGAGCTGGCAAGGGAAACTTGGACCTGTTGAGCAAAGCACAACATTTGGACCTTTTATTTGCACCCTTTACTATTGTTAATGCTTGCCTTATTTCAAAAGACTGCTGTTTTTAAAGTAAAATCTGCTAACATCTCACCAGGACAGAAGACACCACAGCATTCTACACACCAAAGACACCGTCTTTAAAACACTAGGATACAGACTGTTAATCTGTTTCCCAGAATTGAGCACACATTTTTCCTTTCCCCAGCAACTTGTGAGACATGTTCCAGTTTGTGCATATAAGCCTGCCATGATAAATGCACGGTAGATAGTGAGGTATGAATTTCATATGAGTCAGAGCCACGTGACATGGAGAATAGTCTACGTTTTCTGGTCATCACAGTATTTCTGCATAGATTTGGGGACTAACACATTTAATCTCAGGTTATAATAATATTAATAGCAACTACCATTTGAGCACTCATATGCTTGAACCTTGCTGAGCACCTTATGTTTGTTACCGCCTTTATCCTCCCATCAGCCTTAGAATAGATATTGCTCCCAGCTTGCCACTAAAGAAACCAAAGTTCTGGATATTAGTCTCTCCAGAGCTTCTTTGAACATTACCCTTGTCTCTCATCATAACTACTATATGGCAAAGACCAGGGCATTGCTGGTGGTGGCTTGAAACGATGGCAAAAAAATTATTAAATTTTCAGGAAGTTTGTAAGCTGGGGTATGTCACCTTGGCCACACAAAATTGGCCATGGTTGGAGCATTTACACCATGGAAATTGGCAAATGCTACAAATCATGCCTGATTATTATTATTATTATTATTATTATTATTATTATTATTATTAGAGATAGTGAACACAAGTCTTTAAACATTAACCAACCTACTACTTCCAAGGAAGAACTTTTCCAAGTATGCTAGAATTAGTTGAGCCTTTCTTTTCCTTCCATTCATAATGTTTGCCTCCAAAACATATATTGTGACAAGGTTAGCAATACAGTGGAACAAGCATCCTGGTGAGTGGTACAAGGCCAGGTGCGGACTTCCCTCATGTGGTCTCAGCTTCAGTGCCCCATCTGGCTTGATTCTTCCCTTTTTCTTTAACTACTTCTAAACATACTTCTCTGTACCCTGAGGTGGGTGGCAGAGCAAATAAAAATATTTGGTAGTTGTTCTGATGAAAAAAATCTGCAAGCCAAATTTCAGTTCTTGTGCCTCAAAACTAATAATCTTAGCCGAAGGCAATAATTAGCTCTTTCTCAACTCTTTTACTTTCCATCAGGTGAATATAAAGTAAATCCAAAGGAAAGATATATTCTGAACACAGAGGGCATCCCTTTATATCCACAACCTCATCTCCACTGGGGAGAGTCATGCTCAATATTTTTTATTCTTATACAATTAACATTTATTGGGTGTTAATAGTGAGCTTATATATAACACAGAGACCATTACTGTACCTGGTTTCTTGGCAGATTGTAGGAACAGCATGTTTTTGATATCTTGGATGGCACCAAGCTCACTGTAATTTCCCAATGAAGTCAGTTGCTACTAATTTCCTGAACATCTGTGCATCAAATTCATTAAATGGCTAATGAATCCAGACATATAAGGTTCATAAAGATATTTATATCTGACATTAACAAAATGGCACTCCTGCTTTGTCCCTCTACGTGACACCCTTAAGACAATCACAGTTTTGTCACTGCCTTGAACCTGGCAGGGGAAGGTAAAGAACTGAAATCAGCACTTTTGTGCCTCTTCCATGGGACTGAGGCATTAAGTGGTCAGTGAATATAGGACAGAGAATAGGGGAAATAGGAGCCAGGGGCGCAGTCAAAGTCAGAAGATAGCCATATTCCATAAAGCCATTTACACTAAAATCTTACAAATGGCCACATGCAGGGTTTTGTGTGGCTATAAGTTTTCAGCTCCTCTGAGAAAATACCAAGGCGCATGATTGCTAAACTGTATGGTAAGAGTATGTTAAGTTTTGTAAGAAACCACCTTGTCTTCCAGAGTATCATTTTGATTCCCACCAGCAATGAATGTGTTTTCTGTGAAGGAATTTTTAGGGCAGTGAAAATTCTCCACGTGTTATTACTCTGGTGGGCACATGTCCTTATACATTTATCCAAGCCCATAGAATGTGTGGCACCTAGAGTGAACCCTAATGTAAACTGTGGACATTGAGCGATGGTGATATGTCAATGCAGGTTACTCCACAGTAACGGGACTCCCACTGTGGCGGGACATGCTGGCAACGGGGAGGCCATGCATTTGTGGACACAGGGCATATATGGAAAATCTCTTGACTTTATTCTGAGTTTGAAACTGCTCTAAAAATGTTAACTAATTTTTAAAAATTAATTTTAAAAAATTCAGTAAATAAGCTGAAGTTTCACAAAGAGCAGAATGTCATGCAGGGTGTGCTCAGAGACCATAACTGGGACCCTAGTGTCACCATTATCACTGGCCAGAAGAGCCCCAGGCCAAGCCCATACTTACAAAAACTAATAATTACAATTCTCTATTCTTAGAAGTTAAAACATCTAGAGACAACTGAAAAGACCCTGTTTGCTTTGAACTCTGAACAGGGGCAAGCGCTGGGGCTCTCCTATTAAGTCTGACATTCCCTGGCTGGGAACCTTGGACCTGTTGTTGGATTCTACTTGGCTCAGGGTTGGATTTCCTGCTCCTTCCAACTCTCAAACATTCTCAGCTTTAGTACAGAAGAGGAAAGTAGGAGCCTGGCAATTGATACTTGTTGATAGAACTTTAGTCCAAAGCTTGAAAACAGTTGTTCACCTCTGCAGTTACTCTGTTTAAGGAAAGGGCTTGTATCAGAGCCTAACAGAAGAATCTTCCAACTTCATATCCCCTCTTATTGTCACCTTTTCCACTTTCACCACAAGTCAAGTTTGCAAACAGAGCTATGTTTGTTCTAGAAAAGAAAACCCAGGAGCTCAGAGAACTGGGAGCTCTGAAACCCCTTCGGTCTCAGGAGTATTTCTAGTTACATGGGGAGACTGGACAGCATATTATCTAATGTGGACCCCAATGACCCTCAACAGACACAGGAACTACAAAAGGGCTTAATTTATCACCAGCCCCATCCATGACTGAAGAGTTCAGGAGAAGACTTCCAAGTTGCATTTGCTTGGGCAAAGCTGTCTCCTTCATCAAAAATATTCCCCTTCTCATTTGATGATTACCCTGTGAAGTGCTAGACCCTCAAAATGCATTCTTCAGTTATCTTTCCATCTCAAGCTATGAAATGGTGCCAAAGAAAATGAGAAAGAACCAGTGTAAACAATAGCAGCATGGCCCAGAAAGCCCATGGAGGGAGCCTTACAGCTTTGTGTCTGGCTCACATGGTTCCACCTCCTGGAAGAGCCTCCCTGCTCCAGGGGCCCTTCCTGGCAGACTTGAATCCTACCCTCTGCTCTCCAGATCCCATACTGCCCCAGCCTAAAGCAATCACCTCAGTTTCTCAAAACTCTCACAGTATTTATTCCCTCAGTGTAATCTGTATAATCAAGGACTCCTCTGTGATATTGCTTTTCTGCCACCAAACTGCTATTTGAATATATTATTGGTTTTGCCCTTGTCTTTTACATATGCACAATGTATGGCCCTGATTCAATCAGAAATTCCTTGAAAGCAAGTTTTGTATAACTCACCCTGGAGTGTCCCACAACTCCCTGGTGAGTTACCATTATCAGACTCTACCTTAGTTTCTTCATCTGTAGAATGGGAACAATGATAGTACTTGCTTTAAAGATCTATTTGGAGGAGAAAATGAAGTTATGAGGAGTAAATTATGCCTGATTCAATCAATGGTAGATAGAAAATCTGCAATCTGGCCCCACCACTACCAATTAGGAGCTCTGTGACTTTAGGAAAGCTAGTTAGGTGCCAGGGGTGCAGCTCAGTGGTAGAACGTGAGAGCAAAATATCAGGCTTAATTCCCAGCATCGCCAAAAAAAAAGCATTTAAATTAAAATCAGAAAAGCAATTCTGCCTACCAAATTTCTGTTACTATAAAGATCAAATATTTCAGTTCCTACAGAAATGGATCATTTATTGATACTCAGTGTATATGATTTGCTTTGAAAATTATGTTGTCCTTATCATAAGACCCTTTGTGGCTAAAAAGGCACCGTCCATGCATCACAAGGGCTTGGAAGGGGAAAACGGGGTGCTGTGGACCCCTCAAATTTCCCCAAACTATTTTACATACAGGTGACTCAGCACCTAGGCTGTTCCAGGGATGTTGGTGGTTATTTTATAGAAATATTTCCATACCACCAGAGCAAACAAATTAAAATGTAAAATGTCTACCAATCTCCCCGCTGTACTGATTAAAATAAGTAGCAAGTAGTTTTAAATAGTCAAGCAATCAACTGTGCTGGCTTGATTGTTGATGCCTAAATAGAAGAGAATCTAGAGCCAGAAGGCTATATACATCCCAAGATCCCCCAGCGTCCCTCCCTTAAGGACAAAAATTTCCTCTGGCCTGGATACAAAGGAACTTTGGCAAAGAACAGCATGGGTCTCCTTGACCATGCCTAAGCAAACCTATCACTTTCATGAAAAGCTAAATATATCACAGAATAAATTTCACTATTTGGTTTCCAGACTCCTTCTGGTGTGAATTTATTCCTCTAACTGCAAACCATAAATATGATCATTATTACCTTTCAGTTTCATGTAACCTAATAAGAGGCATCATATGGTATCAGATGCCAGGGGCAATCTAAGTCACATCAGCAACACACCAAATCTTCATTCATTCACCAAATAATAATTTAACATGGCTATGTGCAAGGTACTGGGGCATATAAAAATGAATGGCACATTCTATTTGGTGTTAGACAACTTAGTATCTATAAGATACAACATCTTAGTATCTATAAGATTTATATATTTGCTTCTATGCAAGCATAGTTTACAATATTTCCAATAATGGTACTTTTTATTAAAAAAAGAAAAAGTTTATTCAAGAAATAGCATGGTTAAAATACTTCAATTTAGAGTTTTCTTTCTTCTTTTAAGACAACGAAAGACTAAAGATTATTTGGAAAAATTATTTGGTATTTCAAATGTTCATACTCATTGCTCTGGTGAAAACAGGAAATGTACAAACACATTTTTACCTGGTATAACAAAATAACCCAATAAAAGGTAAAGTATGTTGAAGTATACAGCCTTTATGATATTTCTTGAAATTACTCCACTTTTATAGAGGATGATATTCACACTGGCAACGGCTATAAAAAATATGGAAATGTAAAAGAAGAGAGATTAAATATGGAATTTATCTACGGGCCCCAGTACATTAAACCCTTAACACCTCTGAAATATGACAGTAACTTAGACCCTCAACATCAGGATCATGAAAGGAATTTTAATGGTGACCCGGGCCTTCACTTAGAAGATTTGAATTTTTGTTGTCTTAAAGGTCTTTTTACATGTTTGTTTGACTTGCTCCGTGACAGCAATTTGTCAGTTTAACCACTAAGAAAAACATTTGAGATCTGTGTTGCTGGACTGTCCATCTGACCTCAGATGCAACAAGTAGGAACTGTTCCGTGGTTTTTTTCTCTCAGCTTCACACAAAGTGCAAGTTTAGCCCATGCCACTGAGCTGGAAATGGCAGCAGCCACAGGCCATGCCCATGGGATAGGCAGGTTGCCCAGTTTTAAAATCCTCTGCCTGTGAAACACACTGGATCCCTGCGGCAGGGTCATCTCAGTTCTGCAAGCTGTTAGGGAGCAACACAGCCATTCCTCCATCTGTTCCCTGTGACTGCCTCCTAAATGAGGCGCAGGCTGACACACGGAGCCTCTGTCAAAGGTGCAAGGAAGGGCTAAGACCATCCCGAGGCATCATTTCTGCAAGGACTGAATACCTGATCATCGTCCTAGAGAGAGCTTGGTGAATAAGACTGGAATTGTCAGGGAGGCAGCAAAGACAGGAACGTGAGACCTGTCAAGTGGGCATGAGAGAATGGGTATGAGATAAGGTTTAAATTCAGAAATCCAGGCCTGGGAAAAAGAAGCAGCAAGGGAGACAAAAAGGAGTCTCAGAGCACCAGGGAACAGGGGGAGGGTGGCCAGTAGATAGGTGAAAGATAAAGTCGTCTTCTTCCTTCATTCCATGGGGGCATCTTCTGGCTCTTTAGTTACTTAAGGGCCATGTGAGTTGGCAGACAAAAGCAACCTGGTAATTCATTTTTAAAATAAAAACTCCCAAAGGAGTTCCAGTTTAAAGTGGCATCTGGCTAATAGCCCTAATATAGTCTTTTCCACCAACACACACACACATACACATACACAAACGCACATGCACACCCACACGCACACGTGCAGGCAAACATTTACACTGCCACCAAAAATTAAAATTGACAGTCAGCCCTACCACTAAATGTAGGGTCAGTGGACTTGCATTTTTAAAGGCAATTAGCGTCCCACCTGTGCTTGCCACGAGATCTAGAGAGAGCCCACCTGTCTGAAGGAAGAAAGGCCCATTATTCGGTCCCTACCGCCTGCTACCTGGCTCATTAAAGCAGACAGCCGTTCTTCTACTATGTGAGTGCTTCTTTCTAAGATGGAGTGTTCTTTTCTTTTCACATCCAATCCCTCAGCAGCAGCTTTTTCATAAAAATAGTCAGGGTGACTACTTAGAAAAGAACTGGCTAGCCAGAAGGAACTGGTGGCAAGTTTGGGAGATGCCTCCTTATAATTGGGAAGGTGTTCCCCTAAGAAAGCTCAGTCACGGGAAGAGAGAACAAAAACTCCCTGGGAAGCACATACACTAAATATTCATCCCGTGTTCAAAGGGATGAAACGAAGTCAGAACAAGAGCTAAGGCTGGGTCAACACTTGTGGAATGAAAGCAGGTGCAACACCTGAAATTGAGGTGCTAGCTCTATGCATCACCCTGCTTTGGGGTTGCAGCTCCATGACGGGAACTGAACCAGCGTTTGGTGGACAGAAAGCAGAACCTACTGAAAACTTAGGTCTGGATATAACTCTTGTTAAGAAGAGGGACAAGAAGAACAAATGCGTTTTGGTAACTGAAATGAAAATAGACACACTTCCACCCACTGAGAGATTATTTAAAATAAACAACATTAGAATGAAGCTATTATACTGTTGAAGGATTAACAGTGAGCAGTAAGGGATGTCACACATTTTAATTACATTAAATAATTGTTGCAAAATTTATGAAAAATAGAAAGGAAATGTCAAAAACTATCCATAAAATTAAACATGTTATATAAAAATAATAGCAGTAATACATGTATCAAATCTAGGTTTATGTTAATAAAGATGGGAAAGTGATAAGGGCAAGGGAATAAAAGTATGTGAATTTTCTCTCGGCATATTAGGGGTTTTTAAAGTTATGGTTTGATTCTTTTTTTTTAATAATTTTTTATTTGTTTTAATGATTTATACATTACAGTAGAATGCATTTATGTACTTAGATACATAAATTGGGTATAATTTTTCATTTTTCTGATTATACATGTTTTAGAATCACTTGATTTTTAAAATTTGAATAATGTTGAAGAATGATTTTATGAGCAATTTAAAGACAACCATTAGTACATTTTAAATAATAAGATTTTTAAAAATTATTTTAGTAGAGGAATAAAAATTAATAAATAAATGAAATGGAAGTTAATAACTAAATGAAAGCATTGAACAAATAAGCAAATATAAAAATAGAAAAATGTCAAAAAGAAAATAAATCCTATAGATTATGAGAAAAAAATGTAAATGAATTAAACCAGCCCATTTAAGAACTGATATTTTCAAATTGACTTCAGAAATAAAATTCAACTCTACATTTCCTAAAGAAAAATATACTAAAAACTAAGTGACTCAGAAAGATAAGAACTGTAAGAATGGGTGAATATGTATCTGATAAACATACAAAAGAAAGCTTACAAACCAGTAGACAAGGCAAAAGCAATCAACAGACCAAAGATATAATTTTATATCGATAAAAGGTATAATCAACAATGAAGGGTAAATAGTTATAAACATTTCTATATACTAAATAGCACAGCAAGATTCAGAAGCAATGCCCATGTATTGAACAATAAGCACATTAAAATTAATTCCCCAAAACAGAAATTCTAAAGGCCATATATGTCCAATCATAATACAATCAAACTAAAAGCTATTATCACATATTTAAACAAACTAAAAAATAAGCAAAACCAATAACTTGAAACTTTTAAAAAACACTCCTCTAAACTAAGTTACAAAGGAAATCAAATCTCCTATTATAGATTAGGTTTTAAATAACGTATCAAAGAACTAGCATAACCAGAAAATGAGTAACAACTGTGGGAGGCTGCCAAAAATCCAATCAAAAATAAATTCACACCTTAGTGAATTATTAAGTATAGCATGAAAATAAATAAGCATAAAATTTAATAAATTGATCAATTTAATAATAAAGTGAAAAATTAAAAATAAAATTATGACATATATGAGCCAGGTATTGAACCAGAGGTCTTAGATAATTATCACATTGAAACCCCCATAATTTTCCTCAGAGGTGAGTATTAGTAGTTAGAACTTACAAATAAAGAAATTGGGATTTTGAGATATTAAATAATTTGCCTAAGATCACACAATTAGAAAGTGGCAGAAGTCAGGATTTAATCCATATTTTTCTGAGTTCAGTCTTTGTTCTTAATTTTTGCCTTAACAGAACTGGAGAAGAGAAAAGAAATTAAATGATAACTACAAATGCAATCTCATTCTTGGAAAAAAAAATTATCAAGAAGGGATCAGAGAGAGGGACAGGAGAAGGGGATAATACTGGGGACTGAAATGGAGCAAATTATGTTATATGCATTTATGAATGTATCAAAATGAACCCCATGATTATGTAAAACTATAATGCACCAATGAAAACATTTTAAAAATCTGATAAACCTAATATAGAAAACAGGTAAAAGGAAATTCAAAAATTTTAAATTATATTTATTCTAATTTGTTATATATTACAGCACAATGCAATTCAATCAAATGAGAAGAAATTGTATTTAATATATAACTATAAATTCAAAAAGAATTATTTTTGTGCTAATGAATTTTTAAATTTTTTTAGTTGTAGATGGACACAATACATTTATTTTATTTATTTCATTTTATGTGATGCTGAGGATCGAACCCAGGGCTTCACACATGGTAGGCAACTGCTCTACCACTGAGCTACAGCCCTAGCCCATGAATTTGTAAATATTAATGAGCTGGATTTATTTCATAATAAAGTATAAGTTATCAATTTTTTCAAGAAAAAAGTAGACCATCTGGATAGATAAATAACTGGGGGGAGGGGGGAAGAAAGCTACCAAAAGCACGAGGGTTAGATTCCACAATCAGTGAATTTTTTGAGGTTTCAAACAAGCAAAGTTTGGTATACAACCAAACTAATGCAAAATTTTATCAAAACACTAAAACTTAAATGTGTAAACACAATTTTATAAAGATAGTAAAAAAAGCTTTTAAAATTAACTTGAGAATTCAATCTTCTTGGGAATGATATTTGGAATTTGGTAAAGTGATTCTAAAGTTTAACTGGAACAATAACATTGGTCTGGGCAATGACTGTTTGGATATGATCCCAAAGGCACAGACATAAAAGCAAAAATCGACAAATGTGATTGCATCAAACTAAAGACATACTGCACAGTAAAGGAAACAATCAACAGAGTACAGAGACAACCTACAGAATAGGAGAAAATATTTGACCCTATACATCTAACAAGGGGTTAATATCCAGAATATAAAAGAAACTCAAGTAACTCAATACCAAGAAAACAATACAACTTAAAAATGGGCAAAATAGGGCAGGGGATATAGCTCAGTTGGTAGAGTGCTTGCCTCACATGCACCAAAAAAAAAAAAAAAAAAAAAAAATCAAAATATCTGAATAGACATTTTTTTGCAAGGAAGGCTTACAAATGACCAATAGGTGTATGAAAAAAAATGTTCAGCATCATTAATTATCAGGGGAAAACACAAATTAAAATGAATGTGCTATAATTTCACAACTGTTAGAATGGCTATTTTCAAAAAGACAAAAGATTAGTGTTGGCAAATACATGGAGTAAAGGGAACCCTTGCACACTATGGATGGGAATGTAAATTAGTACAACCATTATGGAAAACAGTATATAGGTTCTTCAAAAAGTTAAAAATAGACCTACTATGTGATCCAGAAATCTCACTACTGGGTATCTGTCCAAAGGAAATGAGTTCAGTCTGTTAAAGAGGTCTCTGTACTTGTGTTCCCTGCACCATTATTTACATTAGCCATGATATGGAGTCAACTTAAGTGTTCATCAATGGATGAATAGCTAGAGAAAATGTGATCTGTATACACAATGGGTTACTATTCAGCCCTTAAAAGAAGGAAATTTTGTTATTTGTGACAATATGGGTGCACCTCGAGGACATTGTATTAAGTGAAATAACCAAACACAGAAAGACAAAGACTGCAAGATTTCATTTATATGTAGAATCTAAGGAAGTAAAACTCAGAGGCATAGAGCAGAATGGTGGTTACCAAGGGTTAGAGAGGGAGGATTGGGTAGATAGGTCAAAAGACAAAATTCATTTAAACAAGAGGAATAAAATTGAGAGATCTGTTGTACAATGTTGTGATTACAATGAAGAACAATGTATTATATATTTGAAAACCACTAAGAGTAAATTTTAAGAGTCCTCATTACAAAAGTAGTTAAGTATGAGGTAATAAATATATTAATATGTTAAGCCATTCCATAATGTATTGATATTTCAAAACACCATTTTGTATACCACAAATATATGAAATTTTAATGTGTCAATTTAAAAAATTATTTTTATTTGCTCCCTCTGAATATTCCTCTTTAGAACACAAGTTGAGTAGGCACTTAACAAAAGTGAGTTGTGTTAGTATTCAAGCCTACTTTTGCTTTTGGTAACTGCTGTTGAAATTATCAATGCAAAATGAAGGAGAACAGATGTTTCATGAAAATTAAATTTAATGACTTGCAAAATTTACCTAAAAACAAATTGCTAGGAAGGAAAGAAGAAAGGAAGGAAGGAAGGTAGGTTGGTTTCTACTATTAGGAAACAACAAGCATTGGGGGAAGTCAATAAAGTATATAGTTGTGATTCTTAAGATTTTTGTTCCTTTACACTTATGAAAACTATTGAGGACTATAAAATAGAGTTTGTGTAGAAAATATATACTGATATTTATTGTATTAGAAATTTATGAAATATAAATTTTAATTCATTTAAAAATAATAAAACCATTACATATCCATTGAATGGCATATTTTGTGACAGGTAAATATATTTTTCAAAATAAAAAAAATTAGGAGTGACATTACTTTTCATTTTTCTATAATGTCTGGCATAACTAAAGGCAGCCAGATTCTCATATTATTTCTGTGTTCAATCTTGTATGGCATCATAAGTCATATAGCCCAGAAACTTCACAGTTACTTGTGAGCAAATGAAAGTTAAAAGGATTTCAGTGCCTCAGGAGGCTGAGGCAGAAGGATTGCGTGTTCAAAGCCAGCCTCAACAAAAGCAAGGTGCTCAGCAACTCAGTGAGACCCTGTCTCTAAATACAATACGAAATAGGGTTGGGGATGTAGCTCAGTGGTCAAGTGCCCCTGTGTTCAATCCCCAGCACTTCCCCTGGCAAAAAAAAAAAAAAATGAAAAGTTAAAAATAATGCTAAGTGGGGCTGGGATTGTGGCTCAGCAGTAGAATGCTTGCCTAGTACTTGAGAGGCCCTGGGATCGATCCTCAGCATCACATAAAAATAAATAAATAAAATAAAGGTACTGTGTCCAACTACAATTAAAAAATAAATATTTTTAAAAAAATAATGCTAAGTGAAGTAAGCCAAAAACCAAATGCCGAATGTTTTCTCTGATATGAGGATGCTGATATATAATGGGGATGGGTGGGGAAGCATGGGAGGAATAGATGAACTTTAGATAGGGCAAGGGGGAAGGAAGGAAAGAGAGGGGGAACAGGAGTAGGAAAGACAGTGGAATGAAATGGACATCAATACCATACATGTATGAAGACACAAATGGTGTGACTCTACATTGTGTACAACTAGAGACATGAAAAATTGTGCTCTGAATGTGTAATATGAATTGAAATACATTCTTCTTTCATTTATAACAAATTAGAATTAAAAAGAGACAATATTGGCTTCATGTTGTTATGAATACAGCTTAAATAAATCATTAGAGTCTTAGGGATTGTAGAAGCCAATGGACCACACAAGAGATCTGCTGAAATAACAGGGACCTGTGCTCAGATTGTTGGTAAAAATCTCTACTTCAAGACAAAACAAACTTAAAAAAAAACCATAAAAATTGGAAAGGCATTATTGATACTGTTTATTCAAAGAAGCACAAAACTCCATATTGGCCTACATTTTTTTAAAATGATAAATGAATATGTGAGAATGGGCATGTCTTTGGGGTTTATATTTTGGCCCTAGCTCCTTGCTCTGTCTCTGCTTCCTGGTTGCCATGTCCTGAGATGCTTCTCTGTACCATCCCCTTCCACCATGATATTCTGCCTCTTCTCAGACACAGAGCTATGGAGTTTGGCCAACGGTGAACTGAACCTCTGAAACCATGAGCCAAAACAAAATTTTCCTCATCTTTGTTGTTACTGTCAGATATTTTAGTCCCAGAAATGAAAAGCTAACTAAAATATGTATAGATATTAATTTTTGTGTGTGTATATATATATACACGTGTGTGTATATATTCACACATATAAAGTATATATTCATGTATTTTTTTTAATTGGAAGGAAATATATAAAAACATTCCTAAGTGTTTTATTTTGGCTTATGAGTTAGTTTTAATTATTTTACTTTCTTTATAACTTTTTAAAATATTTTTCTGATTTTTTCAATGAATATATATCACTTTAATAAACTTTAAAAACACTGTTTTTAATAAATTTATGGAATTAGAAATATATCCATGTCTTTCATTTGCAGAGCAGTTTTACACACTTCATTTTCTTTACTTATAAAACTGACATAACAATAATCATAAGAAAAATGCAATAATACATGTAAAATGCCAGCACTAGTGTAGATAATGAGAGTTCATTAAATGTATGCTATTATTATTTTATGTTACTCTGTTGCAGAGGTAAAGCAGGAATTATTCTCCTCATTTTATAGAGTAGGTCACCAAGGATAGAAGAAATTCAGTGACTTGCCCAAAACCATACCACTTGCCAAGATCAGTATTCCTTGCAACTGCACCATCTCTGTTCATCATCTATAGTATAAACTATAGAAAACGAAAATTTTATTCCTAACTCTATGTCTAACATTAGAATTTTTGTTGTGATGGGTTTTTTAAAACATGCTATATTTTGTTGTTGTTGTTGTTAAGATATAATACACATGCCATAACTTTCACCCTTTTAAAGTGCACACACAGTTAAGTGGTTTTCAGTATATGCAAAAGATTGAACAACCGTCACTACTATTTAATTCCAGAACATATTCATCACTCCCAGAGAAACCTCATATACATTAGCAGTCACTCCACAGTTCCTCTCCCTGAAGCCACTGGCTATCATTAGTCTACTTTCTGTTTCTAAGAATTTGCCTTTTCTTGAAATTTCCTATAAATCAAATCATTACAATATGTGGCCTTACATATCTGGCATCTTTGCTTAGCATAATGCCTTCAAGGTTCATCCATGTTGTAGCGTATATTAGTTCTCTATTCCTTCTATGGCTGAGTAACATTCCATTGCATGGATATACCACATCTTATTTAGCCATTCATAAGTTGTAAACAAGGTATCTGAAAATAGAAATTTGGCTGTTACTAAATACAACAGCATGTGACTAACAAAATTCAGTAAAATAGCTAAATAAAATAACAAGTAACCAAAAAACAAATCAGTAAAATTCAGCTTGCCTAGTGCACCTAAGACTTTTTGACTTTTAAAAAATTTGTTATATATGACAGCAGAATGCATTACAATTCATGTTACACATATAGAGCACAATTTTTCATATCTCTGGTTGTACTCAAAGTAGAGCCACACCATTTGTGTCTTCATATATGCACTTAGGGTAATGTACTTAGAGTAATTCCACCATCTCTCCTACCCTGATGCCCCTTCCCTTCCCTTCCCTTCCCTTTCCCTCCCTTCCCTTTGCCCTATCTAGAGCTCATCTAATCCTCCCATGCCCCCCCACCCCCGCGCAAGCACATTATGAATCAGCATCCTAAAATCAGAGAAAACACTCAGCATTTGGGTTTTGGGGATTGGCTAACTTCACTTAGCATTATCTTCTCCAACTCCATGCATTTACCTGCAAATGCCATGATTTTATTCTCTTTTAATGTTGAATAATATTCCATTGTGTGTGTGTATATATATATGCATATGTATAACATTTCTTTATCCATTCATCTACTGAAGGGCATCTAGGTTGGTTCCAGTTTAGCTATTATGAATTGTGCTGCTATAAACATTGATGTGGCTGCATCACTGTAGTATGCTGTTTTTAAGTCCTTAGGATATAGAGGAGTGGGATAGTTGGGTCAAATGGTGGTTCCATTCCTAGTTTTCTAAGGATTCTCCATAATGCTTTTCATATTGGCTGCACCCATTTGCAGTCCCACCAGCAATATATGAGTGTGCCTTTCCCCCCACATCCTCGCCAACAATTATTGTGTATTCTTAATAGCTGTCATTCTGACTAGAGTGAAAAGGGAAATGAGGAAAACTACCCCATTTACAGTAGCCTCTAAAAATATAAAATACTTGGGAATCAACTTAATGAAAGAGGTGAAAGACCCCTACAATGAAAACTACAGAACACTAAAGAAAGAAATCAAAGAAGACCTTAGAAGATGGAAAGATCTACCTTGTTCTTGGGTAGGCAGAATCAATATTGTGAAAATGACCATACTATCAAAAGCACAGATTTAATGCAATTCCAATCAAAATCCCAATGACATTCCTCACAGAAATAGAAAAAGCAGTCATGAAATTCATCTGGAAAAATAAGAGACCCAGAATAGCTAACGCAATTCTTAGCAAGAAGAGTGAAACAGGAGGCATCACAATACCAGATCTTAAGCTGTACTACAGAGCAATAGTGACAAAAACAGCATGGTATTGGCACCAAAATAGACTTGTAGACCAATGGTGCAGAATAGAGACTAACCCACATAATTATAGTTATCTTATATTAGACAAAGGCACCAAAAACATACATTGGAGAATAGATAGCCTCTTCAACAAATGGTGCTGGGAAAACTGAAAATCTATATGCAACACAGTGAAATTAAACCCTATCTCTCACCATGCACAAAACTCAACTCTAAGTGGATCAAGGACCTAGGAATTAAACCAGAGACACTACATGTATTAAAACAAAAAATAGGCCCAAATCTCCATAATGTCAGATTAGGCCCCGACTTCCTCAATAAGACTCTTATAGCGCAAGAATAAAAATCAAGAATCAGTAAATGGGATGGATTCAAACTAAAAAGCTTCTTCTCAGCAAAAGAAACAATCAGTGAGTTGAATAGAGAGCCTACAATTTGGGAACAAATTTTTACCACACGCACATCAGATAGAGCACTAATCTCCAGGATATATAAAGAAATCAAAAATCTTAACACCAAACAAATAGCCCAATCAATAAATGAGCCAAGGAATTGAACAGGCACTTCTCAGAAGAAGATATACAATCAATCAACAAATATATGAAAAAATGTTCAACATCTCTAGCAATTAGAGAAATGCAAATCAAGACTTTTTGACCTTTTATTTCAATGCCATAAAAACCCTAATTATCACTTCCCTTAAGTAATAAAATATCAGACAGACTCCTTTTACAAAATTAGTAAAACAGTACATATTTTTAACCTTTCTATGGAATAATTTATTGTTTTCTGTTTATTTACTACAGATCAGAAATGTTTCGATTCTTTCTAGAATCCTTTGTCCTTGAACTCACCTGCAAGTCTTTTAGTCTAGATTCCCCTCAATTATAAACTATAAAATGTGTGTATCTCTGATACTTAAACAAGATGTGAAAGGGAAGCCTGGATTTATCTTCCCTGGGGCTCTAGTTTCTGTGTATGTTTTCTTCACACAGAGATATTTGAATGGATGACCACTGAGGTCCTAGTCAACTCCAGGAGTCTGTGATTCTAATTTTGATTTGTGTTTGTAGCCATCACTACTCCCACTCCAATTCTATTCACGTCAGAGAATGCAGGTGGAACGAAATTTCCTGGGGCTCTGGGGGCAGGAGGAAATGGAACAAGGGAAGATGTATCAGATGCATCATTTTACAAAATCCCCAATGATAGCACTTCATATTGACAAAGCACTGCCCCCATGCATTCCTCATGAAGCCTCTTGAGTAGGTTAGGCATTTTATGGAAACAGAAACTGAGATATGGGAACTATCCCAAGTTCATGGTCAAGGAGGTTCCAACCTCCCTATGTCTGTTCATTGCACTGCCTCACTAAATCACCTGCCTCCTATGGCACTGGTAAGGTGGAGCATGAGCAGCTAAAGGCAAACATTGATGACTGGCAGGTATTTACTGTGTTCCCAGGCTGACTCTTCACTGATGTGTCCAGGCTGAACAGGTGTAAAGGGAAGGGTGGGGACAGGAATAAAGAGACAGTCAGAAGAGCAACAACTGAAAAACTGGCATCCAAGGCCAATGCAACAGCACTACAGCCAGAAGAATATCTAGTCCCAAAGCTCCTCACTCATTGAAAGCTTCTGAGAAACAGGGGCATCTGAACTGCTCATGGAAGGTCACTTAGACATGGCACTATCCATCCAATTTCAGACCTTTCTCCTGCAGCATTGTTTGGTGACTAGAACTTCACCCTGAGCTCCCAGGAGTGTATGGTAAGTTGCCATTAAGGACTTGAGGTCAGAGAAGGCACACAACCTTGGGTAAACCATACACAGATTGTATGGCTTCACACTTCAATCCACTTCAATCCTCTTCAAAATCTTCACCAGACCCTAATGGTAACAGAGCACCTTTGAAATCAAAAGCCTAAAATGTTTTCCCCCAACTGCTTGGTTGTTATTTTCTTCATCTCAATGGAAGCTGAGAAACTGCTCCCAAGGCCCAGGCAGGGCCGTCAAGGGTTGGAAAACCTCAACTGAGACAAATTTCTGACTAGCACAGTCCAGCTTAATCTACAAATGTGTACTTCCTGCCATTTTGCACCCTTTTTTTTTCTTATAAAAGCTGTTTGTTCCTCTGAGCCCCCAGAGATGGAGATTTGACTCAAAAAATGTCTCCTCTATCTTTCTTGAGGCTGGCTTTGAATAAACCTGTTTTCCTCCACCAACCTCTGTCCCTGAGCTTTAGTGGAGCATCGAGTGGTAGTCTTCATTCCCAGTAACACAAGGTCTATATTGTGCCCTCACTTTTACCAACACCATTCCTTCATATACATCAGCCATGTACATACAGATGTCTTTACATACAAAATTTCATTGTTTCACCCCTGTGAGGTAGGCATTATTAACGCCAGTTTACAAATGAGCAAACTGAGCTCAGAAACATGGATAATTTGCATAAGCAACTTAAGGCTAGGGCTAACATTTAACCTCAGGTCTCTATAGTTTCAAACCTATTTTCCTATTACTAAAATGTACTAATTCTAACTTGATAGAATTTCCAATAAAATATTGCTTTCAGTTGAAATTAATAAAACATTTTGAAGATGTTTTTGTTAGTGACACGATGCTCACAAATTTGTGAGCATTCAAATTTCAAGATATAGTACACTTATTATAAAGTCAGTTAATGAAATACTGACACTGTTTTGATAAACATAGTTGCAACAGGCATATTATCTTCCACTTAGAATATTATTATTAGCATATTATCTTCCACTCATGAGAATATCATGAGTCACACATATAAACTGATGCAAAAATGTCAATAGTCTTTGGACAAGGATTTGTGATCTCAAGCCACATCTTGATTAAACAGAGATGACAGAAAAAGCTTTAGGCTGTCTTCTAGGTAATCTGGTGGCATAAATTGACATGTTAATTTTCCCCAGTGTACTAAAAAAGAAGGTACACATCACATTTTAGTGTGCATATTGTTTTTAAGATGAATTCTTTCCAAATAAATCTAAAAATTCAATGTAATCCCAAGAAAAATCCCAGTAGCCTTCTTTGAAGGAATTGACAAGCAAATTTTAAAATTTTCATGGAAATGTGAAAGACCTGTAGCCAGGCCCTGGGGATGTATCTCAGTGATAGAACACTTGACTACCTTAGCTTTCCTTAAACCCTCAGTTCCATCCCCAGCACAAACAATCAATCAGTAAATAAAATGAAAAGAAAGAAAGAGACTTAGAATAACCTGATGATTTTTGAAAGAGAAGAAATTTGAAGGGTAAAATAGAGAATCCAAAAATATGGTCAATTGGATTTTGACAAAAAAAAAAACAAGATATTAATGGAAAAATCAGCAAAATAGTACTAGAGCAACTGAATATCTGTCAGGGTAAAATGTAACCTTACAGTATATGCAAAAACTAATATGTATATTAGACCCTTGACCTAAACATAAGAGTTAACACTATTAAATTTCTAGAAGAAGATGTAAGAGAAAATGTTCCTGATATCACTTAGGAAAAGCCTTCTTTATGGACTGTGTACATGAAGTACACAGTCCATAAAAGAAAATATTTATTCAATGAACTTTACAAAATTAAAAGATATTGCTCTTTTAAAAGAAAACTATTAAAATAAATACAAGCAAAAGACTGATAATATATATATGCAAACCTACATATAATAAAGGTTCTGTAACTAGAATATATAAGAGCTTCTTACAACTCAATAAGAAGGAAATAGTTCAATATAAATGGGAAAAAGATGCGAACAGCTACTTCACAAAAGAAGATATCAGATACCAAAACACACATGAAAAGATTCTCAACATCACGGATTGTGAGGGAAATCCCTCTCAATTTGGAAATGTAAAACCACAATGAGCTAAGCTATTACTCCAGATAGGACAATATCAAGTACTGCTAGTGAGGTGGGGAAACTGAGGCTCTCCTTCATTGCCTGGGTGAATGTATCCAATGGTATACCTTTATACAGTTAAACATACAAGCCACACAATCTAGATATTTACCCACACCTAGATATTTACCCAAGAGAAATAAAAGCATCTGTCTACACAAAACTTTTACACGAATATTTCTCACAATATTATTTGCAATCATCAAAAGCTGGAAATAACCCATGTGTCCATTAGTTAATGAATATGTAAGCAAACTGTTATGTCTCCATACCATGGGACACTACTCAGTACTAAAAGGAACAAGATATTAATACACTGAAGAATATAGGTGGATCTCAAAAACGTGCCGAGTAGAAAAAAGCAGAACACACAGGACTGTTCTATATACTGTGATTACATTTGTATAAAATTATAGAAGAGGTAAAATTATAGCAACACAAGCAGGTAGGCAGTTCCCTGGGACTAGGAGTCAGATGGTGAGTTCACTGCAAAGAGGGCACATAGGAGCTTTTTATGGTGACCAGAATGTTCTAACTTGTTCATGGAAATGGTCCCTGGATGGTATAAAATTACCAAAATTCATTTACTTGTTCACTTAGAATTTTATCTTGTATAAATTATACTTCAATAAAACATGAAGGATGGATTTTTTTTAAAATACAAAAGTTTTGAAATTTCTTAAAAAGAAAACAATGCCCTAGGTTAGGAACAGATATTCTCTTTTGTAACATCATCCTAAGGAAATTCATAGATATTAAGCCAAAACAGGTGAAGTACTGGCTTCTTGATACTAGCTATTTATCTCTAAGATTTTGTCCCTCTAGTTTCCATTACATTTTAAGTAAATTTGCCTGCCTTAATAGATAAAAAACCACTGATTTTTCATTAAGTTCCCATAGAAACTTGGAAACAGGAGAATTGTCCTTTGACCATAGCCCTTAAGGCATTCAAAGACAAGTAAGAAACACTATTTTGGTTTATTGTTTTGGCTTGGGTTTCTGTTGTTGTTTCTTGTTTCTTTTATTTACTTCTTTCCTTCCTTCTTTCCTTCCTTCCTTCCTTCATTCCCTCTCTCCCTTCTCCATTCCTTCTTCCTTTTTGCCCAAAGTGTATTTATGGTCCCTCAGTCAATACCCAGTGTCAGACAATAAGCCATTAGCATCCTTCACCAGCGCTGCACAACTATCACAACTTGGGAGAGATCCCCTTGAAGATGGAACTAAAAGAGATTGAGGCCACATGTTGTTTCAAACCTGTATTCATTACACCTCCTGACTGCATGTCATATGAGACAGGCCCAACAGATGTGTAAAAATAGCTATTTAACAGGGGGGAAAATACTGTAAAATTGTTTACGGCAGGACAGCAGGTTCTTATAGGCAAAGTAAATTACAAATAGATTTCTCAATTACTTTTTAAAGCCTGGTATTTGATTCTTATATAACAGTCAAAAATCAATTTTGCATGGAATTTATGTGAAAGCCTCATTATTAATAAAACAGCGGTTGGCGGCTGCTACTTCCTCCCCATAACAGCATACGCAGTGGGGAAGCACACACGTGCCAGACTATGCAATCCTTTATCTTTTTATCCTCTGGTTCAGCATCATAAAAAATAAAAGAGATGAATTTCAAGCAAATTTTAGGCAAAGACTTCTGATGGTACGTATTTCAAAGGAGCCTGGAGCAGTACCAGGAAAGTATTCAGTGGTTGATGTTGGGAAAGTCTGGACTCCCTACTCCCTACTCCCTACTCCCTGCTCATATTGTATTCTGAAGACCTTTTTTTAAAAAAATAAATAAATAAACTTCTAATTAAGCAAGTCTTTGGTTGTTGAAAAAGTCATGGAACTCTGACCCTAGGGTATCCTACCTCAGCCCTAGAATCTACTGTAAAACCCATGAACTGATACAAAATGATGAGCCAGTGGCACTTTTCTCCTTTTACTTAATGGTCATTTTAAATTTTGAAAAGAACTTGTTTCCGAGCTAAATATCCTGAGCACATAAGAGACACATTTATCTCCAGGTCACAAACTGAGTTCCATGAATGACAACAGACCAGAACGCGCTGCTCCCCATCTTATACTTGATTCATCAAACTGTGAACACCCTTCCCTTCCTAGAGAAAAGAGGGTGGGAGGAGAAAACTGAGCTCTGGTTAGCCTTCCTTAACCAACTGGGTGACTTTAAATAAGTTGTATCACCACTTCAGGCCACATCTCTAATTAGTACAATAAGGTTTTCAAAATTATATAAGGTTTCTTTCAGCAAAGACTCAGAGCAATGAAACAAAAATCATTTCATTCCCATTACATGTGAAAATCAAATAAAATTTAAAAATTGTATATTTGGCCACCAACATAGGGAAGTGTTCATCTCAGAGGTTGAATACAACTAAACCTCCGTGCTGGTCTTCCATTAGGTCCAAACCTACCTCACGTATGCCAACAGGGAGAAGGCAGGAGGTACACCAGGTGTTGTGGCATGTCCAGAACCTGATCTCCCCTGGTTTGAATCTCTACTCAGTTCAAGACCATGCGTGGCAACTGCAGGCAATTGAGGGCTACACTCTCCTCATCTCCCAAGCATCCATGTCAGTGGCTAACCAAGAATGTAGTCTTGACACAATTACCAAACCAACCCCAGACAGCTATCGTGGGCTGTAGCTTAGACATTCTATTTTGAGTTAACGTAAGTCCTTGCAGATACAGAATGCCAGGAGTTTACTTAAGAATGAAAGTGTGGAGAAGAAAATCAATCCACAGGTTTATCTTTGAGGACTGGCTTTAATACATTATAGAGAAATGAAGCATCTTGAATATTATCAATTAACTATGGGGCTTAAAAATGACTTTCCCTTTTATTCACTAATTATTTACATGGTTAATATGACCTAACTTGTCTTCATTAAGAACCGGAGTTGATCCAACTAAAGTGAGTAAAATTGGTATCCTTTGGGGGACAAAGTAAAGGATTTTTTTTTTTTCTCAAGTTAAAATCATTTGGGTGGGGCTGGGGTTGTGACTCAGTGGCAGAGCGCTTGCCTTGCACATGTGAAGCACTGAGTTTGATCCTCAGAACCACATAAAAATAAATAAACAAAATAAAGATATTGTATCCTTGAATAACGAAAAAAATTTCTTAAAAATCATTTGGGTGTTCTGATATGCAAAGTGCTTCTTCATTGTTGACTGTGGTTAAACAAAAAAATGTCTCAGGCCTTTATACCTCCCCATGTCATGCCCCTGGCCCTGACTTTGCAGTATCTGTCACTACAGAGGCAAATCTATGTCTCCTCCTAGTCTTGGACACATCATTTGATAAACAGAATGAGAGGGAACTGATATATGTGCCAGTTCCAGGCCTGGGTCTCAAGCAGCCTTGCATGTAGCAGCTTGTATCTTCCTCTTTCTGCCATTGCCATGACAAGGACATGCCTGTGCTCACTGTGGGTCTCAGGAAAAAGAAGGCAAAAATATGGAGCGAAGCCAAATCATCCTGCCCAAACCCAAATCAGACCGCCCAGCCCTCGGGTACAGCCCTCCGAGCTCAGCCAAGACAAGCAAACCTTGCAGATGGAGGAGGAAAAAAAAATGCTTACTGTCGTACACCACTGAGATGGGACTGTTTTTCATGCAGCAGTTTTATGACAACAGCTAAATATATTCACCTTTCCTAATATTAGCTGATACTGATGATGATATCGACATTGCCAACCTAAAAAAAAATTTGTTACCATCTGGTCTTTCCCTACCTTTATCAGCATGAGTGTTAGATTGATTTTGAGTTAATATAAAATTATTATTAATTAATCATCATTATCTGGTAAACAAACTTCTTCATGTTCTCTCAGCATTTTAGGCAAGGTGCTCTCAAATCATGGTGTACCCAGAATCACCTTGAAGGCTTCTGAAAGCACAGATTGCTGAGCCCCACCTGCAGAACTTCTGAGTCCGTCTATCTGGGAGTCTCCCAGGCCTGAGAATGTGCAGTTCTTGCACATTCTTGGCAGTGCTGGGTCTCTGCTTCACACTGGACCACACTGTGAGAGCCACTCCGTTAGGCCATCAAGGGTTAAGCACCAGGTTGCTGATTCCCATACCCGGCTGTGTTTTCCCAAGGCACCTTTTTCCATCACCTTCTCCAGCTGACCAATAAATGCATGGGGCCAGAGCCAAGATTCCATAGCCTTCCAGATGAGGCAAACATCAAGCAGAGTTGCCAAGCCACACAGCAGGAACTCAGCACCACCTTTGCTCTGCACTTACAGTTATTCCAATGGTTCGAGAAGCTTCCTGGTTTGTACTCAAAATACACTGATTTGGGAGGATGAAAGGGAGTTCACAGTTTTTTCTCAGTGTCAACCTCCAGGTACTTGTTTTTAAATTCCTCATCACAGAATGCAAAGGTTTTACTGTCAGGGGAAAATCTTGGCCCCATCTATTTAAACGTGTGCAATCAATTTCCCTCTCAAATCCCTGTGGCAGGTATTCTCATTTCTTCCCCCTTGCTGTGTATGCAGTGATCTCCTGCTGGGAAAACAGAACAGCTTTTGCTCATGGTGCAACTCCACTCTGACTTCTTTTTCACAATGGTCTTAAGTTAAATTTGAACTCAGACACTTGTCTATGGCTCCTCGGCGTTGGCATCAGTTGGCAGGAATCTTGGTCCTTTGAGTGATGTTCATTTGCAGTACTGCCTCAGAAAATTACACCAAATTAAAAATCTGCTGCTTGAAAGTTAACATTTTTTAAAATGCAGTAGGGAAATAGGAAGTAATATAGCAAAATGGCCAACCTGTTTTACCTTTCACGTCCTCCTCTTTTCTTTTTCTTTTTTTTATAAAGCATGGTTTTCATCTGCTAACTGCTGAATTATTCTAACTCAAGGGTTGTGCTTTGAAGAAGGGTAAGGTTGCCCCTGAGGTGTGTGAACACTTGTCCAGGGGCCTGGGGAATGTCTGGCACTTTTCTGCTCATAGCCCAAAGTGGTGGGGATATTTCCAATCTGTTTTATGGAACACATGTGATTCCATTTTGAAAATCCTCCTTTATTTTGCAAATAAGAATCTTGATAAACTTAAGAATTTACAATCAACAACTATTTCACCCATCAGTAAAGTAGTATACTATTTGACATGTTAAAACTAAGGTTCTGTTTTTACCCAACATATATTTATTAAGTCTGTACTACGTGCAGGCACTGTGCCTGACAGTTGGGAAACAGTAAAATTATCTTCTTATTTTCTAAATGATTATAATCCTCTTGGTGAAACTGACATGAAAATGAATAATTGTCCCTTCCTTCATTTGACACTTGCATTGAGCATCTAATGTGTCCTAGGCTAACTGTATCATAGAGCACACCATGATAAAACAAGGTAGGCTTGGTTCCTTCTCAAAGTTCAGTCTTGTGAAGGGGTCAGAAAGCTTTTTTAAAAATGCAATAAATGTTATGACTTGAGACAACCATGGAAGAGCATGGAACAGGCAATCTGGTCCATGCAGTTAGAGAAAGCTTTTAGAAGTAGCAAGGGAGATCTGAAAGTGCAAAAGAAGAAAAGCTGAAGAAGTAGGAGGGAAAAGAGGAAAAAAGTATCTGTGAAGGCCCAAAGGTCAGAGAGGGTTGATATTGAACTGAATTAAAAAATTGAAAAGACTTCAGTATGATGAGAAAGCATGAAGAAGGGATTCAAAAGTGATGACAGTGAAAAGGCAGAAGGGTGCAAAGTTTAAGAGTTTGGACTTAACTCTAATGGTGATGTGGAGTCACAGATTCTAGAAGGAAAACATGACAAAGCTGATGATACAATTTTTGAATTCCATATTTGCAAATTTTCCTACTTACTAATGTTTATATGTAACCTCAAAATCAACATTTGCAGCACCTTTGAGTTCTTTGGAGAACACACAAGCACAAAAATGAGCACATTCCCAGCTGAGGTAGAACAAAGTCCTACTCCACCTTTGTGTTTCAGGAGTCACTCTGTAAAGTGCTGTTTTGGCCTGTTAAGTGCCACATTTTTCACATTTTTGTTCTTTATGTTGGTGATTTTACTCTTTAAAATGTCCCAAGAACAGTGCTGACCTGCTGTCTGGTGTTCCTAAGAGTACAAGGACTGTGATATGACTTACACAGATAGTCCATGTGCTAGGTAAACTTCATGCAGGCATGGGTTATATGCTGTTGACTATGAGTTCAATGGTAACAAATCAATAATATATATTAAATAAGATATTATTGAGCTGGGCATGGTGGCACATGCCTGTAATCCCAGTGGCTCAGGAAGCTGAGGTAGGAGGATCCCAAGTTCAAAGTCAACCTCAGCAAAAGTGAGGCACTAAGCAACTCAATGAGAGCATGTCTCTAAATAAAACACAAAATAGGGCTAGGGATGTGGCTCAGTGGTTGACTGTCCTTGAGTTCAATCCTGGTACCCACCCATCCCCCAAAAAAGATATTATTGAGCTGACACACATATAAAGCAAGTGTATATATTGACCACTTGATGACAATGTTGACCAGAAGTGTTCAGGAACCTAACCATGTTTTCCCCAAGAGCTACAGTTCAGTTTTCATCAATTAAATGTTTGTAAAGACTTTATAGAACATCACTACTATGAAAGACAAGAACTGGCTATCTATTGGGTAGAGGCTAAACTGGAAATAGAGGCACCAGCTACAGGAATTTCTCAGGCATTCAATTGAGAGATGCTTTTGACTTTACTCAGGTCTTGGCATTGGAGATAAAGAGAAATAGTCAGATAGGAGAGGTATTAATAAGACTTGGTGGTTGACTGAATGTAGTAGGTGATAGAGGTTGGAAAACATCAAGGATAGTGCTTGGTTTCCAGTTTAGGCAATTGGTAGGATGGTAACAACACTGTGAGAGATAGAGAACAACACAGGAGACTGGAGTTTGTTTTGGGGCATGCTAAATTTAAGATTTTTATAAGAAGCTAGGCACCACGGAGAACACCTATAATCCCACAGGCTTGGAAGGCTGAAGCAGGAGGATCACAAGTTTGAGGCCACCTTCAGTAACTTAGCAAGACCATAAACAACTTAGTGAGACCCTGACTCAAAATTAATAGTAAAAAGGGATGGGATGTGGCTCAGTAGTTAAGTGCCCTTGAGTTCAATACCCCAGTACCAAAAAAAAAAAAAAAGATATATTTTATAAAAAAGATATTCAAGTGTAATTGTCAAGTTGGCAGTGGGGTGAGCACATCTAGAGCTGAGAATAGACATCTAGATGGAGGGTGCAGATTGGAAAAACTGAGAAATAAGGGTCCAAGTTATAGGAATAAAACTAGGAGAGAACTTCTTGTCAGAGAAATCAAAAAAAGAGAAGGATTAACAATGTTATATGCCCTGGGAGATCTAAGAAATAAAAATACAAAAGCATTCATTGAATTTAGTAACATGGAAAAAATTGACAACCTGGGTCAGAGCAGTTTTGGTTGAGTGATGGAACAGAGGTCAGAAGGAATTAGACCAGCTAGTGAGATCGCAATGTTAACTCCATCTAAGGAGTCATGGGGGGACTTATGGAGAGGCACCAAATGCTTTAGTGAGAAAATTAGCCTTTATAGTTTAAAACAACTTAAGGAAAACTAAAATTCTACTGAGAAAGAGTTAAAATTCAAAGTCAATAAAGAAGATTGAATTAGGAATGAAAACTAGGGGGAAGCAAGGGACATCAGAAAACAAACAGAAGGTCCAAAGAACAGATTATACCAAAACTGAGAAAGAGTAACCAGGTCATCTGGTTCCAGTTCCTTATTTCACAAATAATAAAACTCAGGTCCCAAACATAATTGGACATGCTTAAGGATGCATGGTAAAATACCAACCAAATGAGACAGTATTCATCCAGATTCTGTTGAAAGACACTTAAGTGTTCAGTATGATTTTTTAAAAATACAATACAAGAAAATCAAAAGCTCCCTGTGAGAACTAGAACTTGTAAGTCTATGGCTGGGTATTTACAAGAGGGAGGGAGGGAGGGAAAGAAAAGGAGAGAAGAGGAAGAAAGAAGTGGTGGGGGAGAAGTATGGTAGGGAAAAAGGGATGGGGAACAAGCAAGCTGAAGTTCACTGATGAACCTCACTACCAACTGTCAGCAGCTCCCACAGTGCCGTGACCGTCCGTATGCAAGTGAGTACCTACCTGCTGGAAAAAAGAAAAGGCAAAAGAAGTGAACCATCTCCAGGGTCATCAGATCAAGACCACATTGCCACCTGTGCTTTGTCCCAGCCCCATCTCCACCACAAACCATTGTTTTTTTCATTCAGCAGATATTTATCAAGAACCTGCTCACTGCTTACATGGCCAGGATTCATCACTGAACAAAAGAGACAAAGAACTCTTCTTTCAAGGAGATTATACTCTATCAGAGAGAAACAGATAAGGAAAAATACAAAAGGTAAATTTTCCTGTATAGGAAAATGAGTGTAATGAGAAAGAGAAAAAAATATTTAAGGCTAACGTGACAGGGCAGAGAGGTGGGAATTTCCTGAGGAAGAAGAGGAAAAGGGGAAGGTAGAAACCCAGCAGTAGCTGCACAAACTCCCTTATCTCCCCTCCAGAAGGAGTAGTGACCTCAGCATCACGTACACCCAAATGGCAACGTCTGAGCAAGTGGGTCCTACATACAAAGGGCAGATGGAGTTAGACTCTGTGGAGATTTAAGGCCATGTGTAACATCCTTTATACATTATGTCAACCTCTTCAATCCTGAGCTTCCTTTTGTGCTCAACGGTAGGTCTCATAACTGTGCATGGAGTCCTCTTGCTGTTAAACCAGACTAATAGTTCATGAGGACAGTGTTACATCCTTTGCATGGCTTGCTTTGTTACTTTCCAGACACAGAGACTTCAGTTTGTTTTTATTTTTATGACTAATTGTCAACAGATACTTTGCTCCTTCCCTGGGATAATCCAGCAATTTCAGGTACTTGCCACCAAATCAACCAAGTCTTTTGGATCCATTTTGGAGTTGCAAATGAAACCAATGAGCATCTCAGCCTGCCTCAAATTCAAATGAATGAGAAGTCCAGAGGCCTGCTTTGCCTCCCAATTTTGATTTTTCCATAAACACTGAACTTTTATAAAAAAAAAAAAAAAACTTAGCAAATCATGAACCTTGTGGGATGCCCAGAACACTCTGTTTCTACTCAAGTTGGTCTCAGCTCAACTCTAGGTGTGAGCAGAAATAGCTCAGCCGGGTCTATTAGTTTCCATCTAAATCTTCCTGATGTACAGTCACGATGATGCCTTTGACTTCAGAGCAGCTCAACACTCCTTGCAATCGCTCTGCCAACCCTCCTTTTAGGGAAGAGTTGGCTAGGGAAAAGAAAGATCTCATTCCCTCAGGATCTTCTGCTCCTTACTGTTCCCTCCATCTTTATCAGAAGCCTGAATGTCCCACAGTGAATCTAGATATCATGAAAACTCCCCCACTATATTTTTTTAAACAGTGATTTCCCTGCCTTCTGACTTCTAATTCTGAATTTTTCTCTATTTGAGAAATGTTCCCGTTTCCCACTCCCCTTTCTGATCAATAGCTGGCCTCTACCTACAATCGATTCCTTCTCCAACTAGCTTTAAATCACAGTATCAGGTAGAAATTGCTTTCTGTTCAAACACATGGTGTTACAAAAATGGCCACAATACTGAAACACAACAGGTAACTTGCTTTTTATTTACAAAAGAAATTTGACTGAATTCTTTTCTGTGTGTCACAGCTCCTCAGTGTTAATATCCGCTACTTTTGTGTGAAAACATTAGAGCATATTCATGCCAGTCTTGGAATTCCAAGTAATGAGCCTGATTTCTCCAAAAACAACAGACTTCCTCCATCCTTGGCTCCCAGACAAATTTCCTTAGTCTGAGCTTAAAACTAAAGGCATATTGATTTCTGGAGAGGTGCAACCTTCTGTGTTTGAACCAGTAATTAGGACAGTGTTTATACAGAAAGTCTGAAAAGCAAATGTTTTGTAGACATTGTAGAATCTTGCAACTCAAAGTGTGGTCCTTGACCATTTGCACCCCTCTGGAGCTCCTCAGGAAGGCAGAAATGCAGGCCACACAGAAGTCCTACTAAACAAGAATCTGTATTTTCACAAGATTCCTAGATGATGAACAAACATATTCAAGTTCAGGAGGCAGAGAACATAAATAAGATAATGTTCAGTACCCGTGTAACTTTACACCATGTACAACCAGACGAATGAGAAGTTATACTCCATTTATGTATGATAAGTCAAAATGCATTCTACTGTCATGTTTAATTAATTAGAACAAATAAAAATAAATTTTAAAAGACGGTATTGGGTTCCTGGGTTGTTTATCTCAAGCAAAACTGTAGGGTGGGGGAAGAAAAGAATGAGAATGTTTGCATCTCTGTGATTTTCAACAAAGTTTCTCTTCATTAACACAGATACTGCTCTAGTCTTTTAATAAATCCACACCTCTGATAATCAGTGACATTCAGGCCCTGATATGGTACACCTTTTTTGCCATGGAAATCCCAATGCCTTTCTCAGAGATTTGATGATAGCTCTGCCCACCCAGATGTTCATTTTTAAGTCTTAGGTTAGCATTTCCCTCTCTCTTCTTCCAAGGTCCTCATTTCTCTAGTGTCAAGAATATCTGAACATAAGATAAAGTAGAATGAGAAGAGACAGACATCTTAACATTGCCCTTGATGAGGAGATGAGCGCTATCCAAAAGAACATGCTGTGATAACTGATAAACTGTGATGATGTGATAAACTGGTTTTCTCAGTCTGGTAGCCACAAGCCCAGGCCCATGACTCTTGAGCAATTGGAATTGTTAAAAGATAAACTGAGGCACATTAAAACATTATGGAGTTTGAACAAATAGCAATTCCTGCAACCCACTGAAGGGATACAAGTGAAAAACTTTTTTAAAAAATATTTTTTTAAGTTGTTGATGAGCCTTTATTTTATTCATTTACTTATATGTGGTGCTGAGAATCAAACCCAGTGCCTCACACATGCCAGGCAAATGCACTACCACTGAGCCACAACCTCAGCCCACAAGTGGAAAACTTTTATAAGGTGATCAGAGAAGCAGCGCATAGGAAATATTTCCCACAGAAAGTGGAGCAATAGCCTTATTTGAATCATTCTGGGGAAAGTCTATGTAAAGGTTAGTTGGTAGTCTCTCATTAGTTAAACCTAAGATTTGTTTTCCTGGAGTATCATCATTTACACTGAGTTCAGTTCCAATTTGCTCATGCCAGATACCAGGGCTCTAGAGCTACCTCAGTCGAATGGCCTCTCAATTAATTATTTTAACAAAATGTTACTAGTGTAATTGAGGAACTAAATTTTTTAAAATTCATTGGCTATTTCAATATTAATTAAAGGTAAATAAAATTTAAAATCTAGTCTTCACTCTCACTACCCACATTTCAAATGTTTAATAGCCACATGTGGCTAGTGGCTACATTATTGAATAGTGAAGGTCTAGATCATTCTTTGGGGGTTCTGCGTTTCCCTACCTTTTGGTTACTGCTTGGGTGGCCATTATAACATTGACTAATGTCCAATCACAACTCTAGTGATTGAAAATATGTGTGAATATGTATAGGAAGATAGAAATCCTTACATTAGTGTATAAATGCTATTTTATAGCTGTCTTCTCTAGTATAAAAATCCCTTTAAAAACTAAAATTCAAAAGATATTTTAAAAATAATTGTGAGGTATTTAAAAACTTCTTCTAAGAGGGCTGGGATTGTAGCTCAGTGGCTGAGCACTTGCCTTGCATGTGTGAGGCACTGGGTTCAATCCTCAGTAACACATAAAAAATAAATAAAGTAAATATACTGTGTCAATCTACAACTAAAAATTTTTTTTAAAAAAAACTCTCCTAAGAAATTGACTACTTTGTATTAACTTCAATGTAAGAAAACTGCTTTGAGAACTTTCTTCTTTCAGAACTACAGAAAGAACAACAACAGCAGCAAGCTTTCCCATCAAACATCTGAATGTGTTAGAAGGAGAAATCAAATATTCCAACTGACTAGTAAGAAGTCTGAGCAGGGACCAATGGACCATAATTCTCTGTTCAGAATTTATGAGGATTCATCATCATTTAATTAACAATATAAATATTAAAAAAAACATTTTATAATAAAATTTTATAATTGTAATAAGACACCCCAGAGCATGAATTATGGGGTACTAATTCCAACCCAGTTTTGTTGAGACTGGACATGAATGAATACATTTAAATGCATACTATGTCATGTCTTAGGACTTAAAAAATAAAGTGGCAAAAAAGTATTTCAAAATTCCAAGTCCTATTCCCTTAGAATATGAGCAAAGAAATTCAATGAAAATGTAATTTATTGAGTTTGAGTTTTTATTCATTTTTCCACTGGTAATTACATTACCCACACAAGAGACAGTTATTGAAGAGGTTCAAAAAAATTAAACTATTTTTTTTCTCTCTAGATTTGTAAGCTTTCACTTCTCTGTGGAGAGCCCACATTTTTCCCTCCTAAATCACCTCATAATTTGAGAATGCAATAATAATAAAATATTAAGAGTCAGCAGAACTCAAAGATCAGACTTCTGAAGGGCAGCCCTGCATCTTCCAGTATCACAATCATTTATTCATAATTATAATTTACACTCATGGATATTTGTGAAAAGCCCAGCACTGTGCAAGAAACTTTCCATATGTTACCTCAGTACATATTTACAATAACTCATGAGATTGACACTATCACTAACCCATTTTACAGATAAGAAAAGTGAGATTTAGAGGGTTTCCATAAGTTGCCCAAGGTCAAAAAGCCCATAACTGGTAAACAGGATTCAAAACCAAGCAGTCTACTTGTAGAATCTGCTTTCCAATTGAAGCCTGCCCATAGTGAATGTAGCCAGAGAAATTAACCCATAGACACATAATAAAAATGAAAGAAAACCAGCAAGAACTAAGCCATTACTAGCAGGGGTTAAGCAGCAACAGGGTGGACTTGGAGCAATAAGGCAACTTTCAGATATAATGAACCCTGCAGGGCTAAGTAGAGGCCCAGAGTACAGTCTGAAGATATAAACAAAAGTTCCTTTCACTTCTGAGACTGAGAAGTCAAGGAGAGCCATGTCATAAAGATCAGAAACTGCTTTGATGCAGTCATAGGGAGAGAACAGATTCTCAGATGTCCAAGTAGGTTCTCAGCAAGTAAGGTTCCACTGCGTGGGAGCTCAGAGCAGACAGAAATGTCACCAACAGCCTTGATCAAGCAGAGCCTGACACCTGGGGGTGAAGGCAGTAGGGAAGGAGATGGGTATGAGCAGACAGCTGATGAAAATCTATGATGCCAAGCAGAGAGCTCCTCAAAATGGGCCCATATATCCCTGTCCATCCCACTCCCATACAACAAGTCCCTTCTGGGATTGGGGTTTTCTCCCTTCTTTACTGGTGAGATGAGGGGTGGAAAGGGAAGCAAGAGGAGCCATTCTTTAAATGACTACTCTTTTAGGCTGATCACGGGCTATTCTGCTGTTGTTACCCATACATGCAAGATATAAGAGACTGAGTATAAATAACAATTGCTGTTCAATATCGATGGCATCAGACTGCCACATACGTTGGTACTGAGGTTGTCCATGACACCCTTAAATCAAACAAAAAAAATTAAACTGTATCTTTATAGCTTCTTATTAAATGCTTATATTTTTTTTTCTATACAGTTTTGTGGGGTTTTGTTTGTTTCTTTGTTTTTGTTTTGTTTCAGTGTTGGGGATTGATCTCAGGGCCTTGCACATGCTAGACAACACACCACCACTGAGCTACACCTCCAGCCCTGCTCAATTCTTCTAATCTCTGAATGTGTCTCACTGACAGACATAAGGGCCCTCATTATAGATCCTAAAATTACTTGGGTTTTATTAAAGTAACAAAGCCTGGATTTATTAATAGAACTTAATTTCATTTCTGAAATGCCAAGCAGGTATTGATAAAATCTGCTCAATCCACAGCCTGAACCCATATACACCTATAAAAAAAAATCAATCAAGGCCCATATACATGTAAATAAGTACTTATTTGTTTTATCGTTTCCCAGTACAGCTGAGTTCTTACTTTGTTCATAACAAACTCTAGATCTTAGAATTATTTAATGGGGATTTAACATATATTATAGCCAACCACTGATGAGAGTAGAGGCCAGAAGAATCTGGAAAATATTTTTACTCAGTTAATGACTTAAAAATTAATAGGCAGAGAATTCATTGAATAAAATAAAATGGTCATAGGATTTCATGATTACAAAGTGACACTCAAATACTCCAGCTTGAGTTTAAAGGTTTGGCTATGTTGAGGAACAATTGGGGATTGGATGGGGAGAGCGGAACCTCCTCAGAGAAAAACGCATCCCAGTGGTAAGACACAGAAATTTAATACAACAATGCGTGGTATCAGAAAGGAGAAGGAGGATGCCAACTGAGTTCTCAAGGACTTCAGAGGGAGATCCAGGATCAGGGCACAGTGTGCAGCAGACAGCAGGTGGACAGCAGGGGAGGCAGTAGCAGCACCAGAGCTGGCCCTCAGTAGGACAACACCTCCTGCAGCACCACTTTTGGGGTTTGGCATCATCGGCAACCAGAAATATTCCCACAGCCACTCCAGCCAGGAAGGGAAAACGAAGGAGGCCAGGTTTGCAGAAAACGCAGGATATCCCTTGGGAATCTCAAAATTGGAAGAGAGCTGGACTGAGGAAGTTCATTTTGTAACCAAGCTTGTGATCTGATGATCTTCCCCTCCAGGATAATGTGTGACTCCTCAGCATCTGATTGGTGGGGTATCAAAAATGCTACCCCAAAATATGGCACCTTGGCCTGCTGAGTGTTTTAAGCTGAAGAAACTGAGGAAACCATAGAGGCAAGGAGGTTAGTCTGAGTTCTCCCACCTTTCTTGCCTGAAGCATGGCCATAAAAGAATTCCCTGACTTATCTTCCCTGAAAATAGATCTAAGACCCTCCCTCATTCCAGAGGGGTCTTACCCAATACCTGGAGGCCAAGAAGAATCTGAACAAACAGATCTTCCTAAGTCCCCCAGTTCATTACTATCAGATCGCACCCTTTGTCCTCCTGTATAAAAATACACAGGTCTCCCTGGGTCTTTGGGTCTTTATTTCCAAAGGCTCCTGTATTATGCAATATTTGATCAGGACTGGTGATATAGCTCAATGAAAGAGTGCCTCCTAGCATGTGCAAAGCCCTGGTTTTGATCTCCTGCACCACAAAAAGAGAGGGGGTGTGGAGAGAAAGAGGGAGGAAGGAAGGAAGGAAGGAAGGAAACTTTGATTAAATGACTGCTACGTTTTTCTCTTGTTAATCTGTCTTCTATTATGGAGATGTCATCCACGAACCTTACAATGGCTAGGGAAGAAACACTACCTCAAGTGATAGTATTAAGAGACAGCATCTTTTAGAGCTCTCGCTATGGGGTAAGATGTTGAAGGGAGCTAACTTGCCCCATCCACCCTTTCTACAGGTAAGGAAGCCACAGAGTCTCCATTTATGAAGCAGAGCACAAACCTCACCAGGCACCAAATCTGCTGGCACTTTGATCTTGGACTTCCTAGCCTCCAGAACTGGGAGAAGCAGAATTCTGTTATTTATACATTATCAGTCTAAGTAATTTTTGTTATAGCTGTCTAAATGTACCATGACTGTCACTTTCAGATTTCCTTCTCCATAACCATAGCCAAATAAGACTGAGTTTTCTGGCAGTAGAATTATGCTGGACAGTATTTTAAGCCAGCTTGGAAAATTGCATAAGTGACTCTCTCTTTTCACTATAATTTTACAGCAATTCTGCTCTTTGAAAATGATTACTGGACTTGAGGAGGGAGTAGTCAAGGTATTGGGTTATTGAGAAAGGAAATCGGTACTCATCGATCCTCACAGTGAGGGAGCCAAGCATCATAAACCAGAGCTACCCTACAGATGGAACTTGAGACCTTCAGGAATTCAAATCTTGTAAAACAGAAAGACATATAAAGAAAATATTGAAAACAAAGTTGGAGGTATAAAGGTAGAGAATAGCTTTGCTGGGTCTTAAGAAAACCCAGCAGGGCTGCAAGGATTTCAACATGACAACAGACAGCCCTGGTTTTTGTGCTCAAAGCTTCCCCCTTTACCAGAAGACCAATGGCTTTCCATGCCACAGGAAATCAGAGAGTAAAAGAATCAAATGTTTTAAAGCTGCAATCTAGTTTAAAACAGGAATAATTTGGAGTATATGTGATCAATAACTTCTGGTTTTTCCTTACCTTGAGTAAAGAAGAGAGCCAGCACAGGAAAAGAAGAGTCGGGAGCAAGGAAGATCTTTAGAATCCAGTGGGTCCTGGGATCCCTGCCCCAACACTGCCAGGCTGAATCCAGAGTGACAGATGAATCAAGAGATTAATTTGGGAAGATAAAAGCCAAGAAGTCCAGTACCCCACTACAATGTGGGCCTTAGAAAGCCACAAGGCCTGCAGTTCCACCATAGCCCAGCATCAGGATGAGAGCAGTAGAGATGCCTATATGGGGCCAGACATAGTGGCCCACACCTGTAATCCTAGGGACTCTGGAGGCTGAGGAAAGAGGATCACAAGTTTAAAACCAGCCTCAGCAATTTGGTGAGGCCCTTCACAACTTAATGAGAACCTGTTTCAAAATAAAAAGGGCTGGGGATGTGGCTCAGTGATTAAGCACACCGGGGTTCAATCCCTGGTACCAAAGGGGGTGAGAAAAAGAAATACCTGCATGGGGTATCTAGGAAGAAAGGCCTGAGGCAGCCTCATAGGAATATGGAAATGCTTTCAGTGAAGATAATATTAGCATGGGTATGTTTCTGAGAGAAGACGGGCATGCAAGGGTGGGACAGAACACAGCAGTGGGTGCAGTTGAAGTCCAGACAGGACTGCGGAGAGGACAGGAGCTACCCAGGTAGATAGATGACTTCATAGCAGCTTATCCTGGCCTTCCTGCTGCCTTGACCATATCTAAGAACCAGGAATTTAGATGTAAGAAGTAAAGAAATGGGGAAACCTTGAATTAATTGAGAGTCACCCTGAGTTGGCAGAGGTTTACCCCGAATTCATAAAGAATACATTTTTCTTTCCAAGCTGAATGAATTGTTGAGATGAAAGTTCATAATATAGAAACAAAGTTTCATTTCTTACATGCTGCAGTTTAATAGATGTTTAATAAAGCCAAGCATGGTTTTATTTAAAGCTTGGTTTAATTAAACCAAGTATGGTGAAAATAGCCAACTTCAAAAGCAGGTAAGTCAGATACTTGTTAAAACCTTAAGAACCACATTCTTTGCGGAATCCCATAGTGTCTTGTACAGCATAGATGCTCCAGGGAGCGTTGCTGAATGTTCCTCTAAGAACAATCTCCCCTATTTGATTCCAGTAAGTACTCAGGCATGCACTATCTTAAGCACAATGCTATTGTGTATCTGAAGTACAATTATATGCAAATAAGAGGGAGTATTTCAAAGTAATGAATAAGATATAAGTGAAAAAGGAAAAAGGAAGATACATGGTCAGATGGAAATTTCCCCTCCCAATTAATGATGAAGGATTTATGGGAGAAGATGATCTTTCCGCATGGGATTTGCTAGATCATCGATAACACCTAAACACCAATAACCAGCTAGTTTTAGAATTTTCCTGGGGAGAAAATGTTTTTACTATAATTGTCAACAGGTTATAAAAGTATAGTGATTTTAATCTCTGCCTCAAGAGAGTTTGCAAAGAAGCAGTGAAAAAATGGAAAGAATAATACAGAGCCATCTAGGACTTGAAAGCTACTCTGTTGGACATACTTGGTCTGCACTGAAACCACGGTTTCTCTGATGCCTGGTGTGCTCAAAGATCCATTGTAATTCTGTTTATCAAGGTGCTTGCATACACTTTTGTTTTTTAGTATCTCAGCAAAGTGGGCAGGACTCTGGAAAGGGGAAGCCCCCCTGCTTGATTTGGCTCAATTGGCTAGCAGATCTGTCATCTATCCAATCAAAAAGAAATATTTTGCCTATGCAAGAGGATTCATCTCTTTCTGAGCCTGCCTTACTGATAGGTTGAAAATAGAGAAGTTTAAAACTAAAACTTCATTATAAATAGACAACCTGCTACTTTGGGTGGGATTCATTATATAGTTAATTTCTATAATTGCTAAGACTTTGGCATCTGTTCTCAGCAATGGTCCTTTACAAAATTGATGACAGTTTCGAAGCATTTTTTCTTCTTTTTATTTGGATGGCAAGGAACTGACAGTGGCATGGGATTTATTGGGGTGTAAATGTAGTTATCTAAATAAAAGGTTATTGTTTTAAAGACTATCAATAAAAAATTTAGTGATTAAAAACAGAAGTGTCAAGCTTGTTCCAAGTCCCCTGGCTCCTATTGAATTAGGGTAGATTTTTTTAATGTTCTTTTAATGGAATTTTTCATGAATGAATTTAATTGGGTTTTGAGATATACTGGTATATATGGCTTTTTTAAATATAGAAAAAAATAGAACCAAAAATAAAAGAAACAAAGAAAAGAAGGAAAGAGGGAACAAGGAAGGAAGGGAGGAAGAGGAGAGATGAAGAGAGGGAGAAACCAAAGATCCTAATACTCTGCTGGTGCTTTATAGGGTCCCCAAAATGCCTGTTTTCATTTCTCCAATCCTTCCAAAATGACAGCTATGTTTATGGAACAAGCACACATGTTATATACAGTCCTGGTTCTCCTGTTCCCATAGACCTAATCACTTTTCTATGACCCTAACAAAACAAAAATTATGTACCATCTTGCAAAAGCCTTGACAATCAGAATTACAATAGATACCAGAGCATACCAAGAATAGGTTTTTGCTCTATACCAAAATTTTAAGATCAAAATTAAAGTAGTAATTTTGTAGTCAATCCTCTAAAATTGGGTTTGCATGTGAAGCCTAGGTTTCATATCCTTTCTTCTCTGGTTTCCCCACCTGTCAAATCTGTACAACTCTTCTCAGAATCTTTAAGAAATTCCTCATCATTGATAAATCTGTGATGCTATTTCTGAAGCTTACCTCATCCAAATTAATCCAAATGTTTAAATCATCCTAGCCTTATCTCAAGCTCCATAATGAAAAAGTTGACTCTATTTATGAAATCCCTAATCAAAATTTTCAAGCAATACAAACCAGAAGTGTGCATTACTCATGTCACCCTCTGCATGGGAGATGGTCTCAATTATACACATTAAATATTGATGTATTGATTCATACTCCTGGGGGAAAAAAACAGCTCCCTTTAGTGGAAAGTGAGGTCCAAATGGCTATTTTCCCACAACACAAGTTCTCTGACATGTAGCTTAATATTTCCCAATTCAGAAATGTCATCTGTAATCTATGGTCCCTTTGGGGATAGGCTATTAGACTTTCTTTCTGGTTTCTCTCATTCATAAGCTGTCCCTGTGTGTATTATTATTTTTATAATTATTGTACCACTGGGGACCTATCTGTGCCAGACCTTGTTCTAGGTGCTTGGAGTACATCACACAATAAAACAAAGGCAGCTGCCTTCATAGGGCTTACACTATAGTATAGGAGATGAATCGTAAGCAAGTGACAATAAACACGTGAAAAATTAGCAGAGTTTTTAGTAAATCTCAACCCAGATCTATTTCTTCAGCCCTCCCAATAATTGTGAGTCAATTAATTCCCAATCCTGCTACAACTAGCCAGAGTGCATTCTTTTTTCAGCAACTGAACTTCAACTAATGTGATTAGTCAGCCCGCTTTATGAAGTCTTGACCCCAATTTCTCTTTTAAACCTACACTAATGGAGTATATCAGCCAGCATCTTTAGTTGCAAGTAACTACTTCATTTAATGGAGAAAAAAATCATTGCGAGGATATTGGGTGGGCTCCTAGGACTGCCTGGAGGGCAAGCTACAAAGTGCACATCTACAAGTGCACCGTAGCTGAGGGACCGTAGAAAGCACCTACACTGGGTTTTATACCTGGGGGTAATGGAACTCACTGAGCTCATGTGTTGAAGAATACCTTCTTTCTAAAGATCCCAGGAACAGTGTCAGGGCTGCTCCATCCAATCCCTTCTTATCTCAGAGCACTGCATACCCAGCACCCTTTACAGACATTCTTGAGAACCATAAGCAAGAAAGGGGTGAGAACTGGGTCACCTGGAAGACTGTCCTGCAGTTATAGCCCAAGATCTGCCTTGAAGCAGGGTCTCTCACACGAACTCCCAAGTACTGCCCCTTCTGCTCCAGGACACCAATGTTCATAGCTGGGCAAAAATTCTCCATGGCCACTAGTTCTTTATATCCATAGTTCCACAGGCAACATCTTCAATGGATACATCTGATTGGCTAAGCTTCTGTGCCTGCACCCAGCTGGCAAAATCAGGAAAGTCATCTAGTATTTTTCAGCTTCTCAAAATGGAAAAGACTATGCCTAGTGTCATAAGTGGAAATATTCCCCACACTTAGGAAGAGTGATCCAAAAACTGGGAAAAATTTGGTCTACCAGATGCTATTCTGATGAGCTAGAATGGAGGTAATACTTGTACCAGTTAGCTTTTCTACACATCACCTAAAACTTAGTGACCTCTAACAATTGTCATTTGCTTCTGCTCAAAAGGCTTTGGTCAGCTCAGTGCTACTGCTTATCTGGGTCAAGCTCTGGCTGCTTTTGGCTGGGCTCACTCATGCATCTGTGATCAGCTGGCTGGTCAGCTGGGAGCTGCATGCTTGATGCTGTAGGATAAACTCACTCACATGTCCAGAAGATGATTGGCAGTTGGCTGGAGTCATGAGGGTGACTGAGCCATGGGCTTCTCATCACCCAGCAGGATAGCCCAAGTTTCTTCATGTGGTGGCCATAGTTAGGACCTGTATGCATCAAAAGAGGGTAAGTTCCAGTGTTCAAGCACTTTTCCCATCTCTGAGTGTCTCACATTTGCTATTATACTACTAGCCAAAGCAAGTCATAGGGTCAAGCTCAGAGTCAACATGAACAGGTCCTGCCCATGAACATGAGTACCAGGAAACTCTAAACACAAGGAAAGTCACTACTACAACAGTCAACCACATACCTTTGTGTTGACATGAGTCCATTCTTCAACTGCTTTAAAACATTTACCCTTCCGATACAATCAGTATAAAGCAGAAGTTTAATTTGGTGGTTGGAAGATTCCTCAGCATTTCAGGGATTTTTGTGTATACCTCAGGTAGTCACCTGTGCGCTAGAACAAAATCTCAAATTTCACACCGCAGCACCCAAGCAAGGGAGTTTTTGAGATCAACTGTGCAATTGCATATTCATTTATATGAATCTGAAGTTCATGAGGTCACAAATTTTGTGAATCCCATTCCCTGATGTATGCTCAGAGGCTGGAACAGGACCTAATATATATAGTAGGAGGTGATTCATTCAGAAAGTTATTTTTCTTGATCTCTTACTGTGTGCACTTCCCTAGGACTAGAGAAACAAAAGTGAAAGATCTAGTCCCTGTCCTCAAATAGCTCTCTGCCTAAAAGGAAAAAAAAAAATGACGGGGTTGGGTGTGTGGCTTAGTGGTAGAGCACTTGCCTTGTACCTGTGAGGGACTGGGTTTGATCCTCAGCACCATATATAAATAAATAAAGGTATTGTGTCCATATACAACTACAAAAAAAATTTAAAGGTGAGCAAATTGACAATTATACAATAGTATGATTGTTGAGACAGCAGCAGGTGACCAAAGGAGCAAAGGCTGGAGCAAAGAGTTGAGGTCAGGGGCCTTTGCCATACTTAGTTAGGAAACGATGCAGATCCTAAGGAGGATGCAGGCAAAGGGTCTAGGGAGAAAGTGATAGCACTGAGAAACAAAGGAGAAGTCGACAGGTCTTGGTGATAAACAATGTATAGAAAGGGAGGATAGAGGGAATCAAAGATGACTTCAGGTGGCTGGGTAGAAAACAGTGTAGGAAGGAGACAACATTCCCCATATAGTGGGCCCAATTGTAAACAATAGGTCACAGATTCAAACTCATCACTCTATTGCTTTGCTACCATTTTTAAGTAAAGAAAAACCCTTCCCAATAAGCAGTCAGACTTTCCTTAGCCCTACCCATCTTAAAGAATCCTTTAAACTCATAAGTCTTCAATATCCTTGCAATTGCCTTTTCAATCTCTGCTCTACACCATCTCAAACATGTAATCAAACCTCAACTTAGTAAAATTATTTTTCTATAGAGTAATATATTTTTATTGTCCATGTCCACTGCTAGAAGCCAACAATCTCTTTTTTATTGCTATTATCTTATAATCATAAAAGCTCCGTGGTTGGGTTATGATTGCTTCAAATGAAGAAACTTAGGCCAGGTAATTTCTCACGACAGAAGTCCAGGAGGAAGGTTAAGCCTGAAATCAAGCATATCAGATAATGCATCCAAGTTCAGACGTTTGATTTATTGCCTATCCTTCCTAATGATTAAATATTCGGCTTCCCCATTGGAACTACACATATATTCATAATATAATGTTCAAAGCAGGTTAACTGTATACTAACTTTCCACCTTTATTCTCTGGAAAGAAACATCAGCTTGCACACTACTCATAACAACAAAGAAGCGTTGCATACCAAGATCCAAGAAAGAGCAGAAGCACCTAATGAGGCCGTGAGCATCAAATTTCTCTCCCCAAACACCAGGTTCTAGTGAAGTTTTTCTTTGTGGTAAAGAAACTCCAGAACAGCTGTCAAAAATATGGCACAGCTAAGCCTCTAACAAATTAAAAAAGCACCATCTGCAGGCACTGTGGTCTGATACACAGATGTGCCCCAGTACAAAGCCTAGGGAAGAGAAAATGGGTTGGTGGTGCTGAGGTTAACGGGTCTGAAAGCAGACAGCATATGTTTCTCCAATAAGAGGAGCACTCCACTACAGAAGCCAACAATTTGTAAGGTTTATAAATCGTTATTGAACCTCTAATGCACCTCTAAATACCTGCATTCATGTTTTTAAAGTTTCTTTAAGAACAGTAAGTAGATCAATTACAGAGGACTACAAGTTCAGCATCTTTCCATGTACCATTAGTCGTTCAGTTTAGCCAAAGAAGGTCCCTACACTATCTTTAATCTGTTTCTTTCTCCCCCATCTAGTAACACCTCTCATTAAAACTAACTCTTTTGAAATATGCAACACCGGCTAGCTTGTCCCACTTGCTAATGGTCCTGAATTGATTCTTAATTAGTTGCAGTTTTGGAAAGAATCCAATTAAAATAGTGGGGAATTCCAATAGCAGAAAAGAATAGCTAATATGCGCTATGCTCTGAGCTGCTGATCTTTGCATTAAACTTGCTCAGGCAAAAGGCAGCTATGCAAAATATGGCAGGATTCAAATCATACTAAACATGTTCAGGTTTTAAACAGAAACCTTCACATGGTAATTTATCCTCTAGTCATAAAACATGATCAAAGAAAGGCAGCCAAATGCTGTTAGAAAAATTACATTCCTTCATTCCACTTTCCCTCTCTTCTTCCTAAAAGGACAGGTTACTAATTCAGGAAAAGACAGCAGAATCTTTTCAATAAATTATATAATATTTTTATTTGTTGTTTATATTCTAGTGCCCCTACTTAAAACCAAAAGGGGTGAGGAAGCTCGGGTGGGGAGAATTGGAGGGAAAAATGGAGAGGTGGGAGGGAAGCCTACAGGAAGCTAAATAGGATATTTTCCTATGTTCTTTCCAAAAGCAGAGTCGCTACCAGCAAAATCCCTGGTGTTGTTTATGAGGGCAGCTGGAGGTCATTTGACAGGTATGGCTTTTATGGTTCAGATTTAATTATAGAAAAGCAAGGGCTCAGAAAAGCAAGGTCTCAGGAAGCCCAGGCAGGAGAAGGACTCATGTCACTGCTGGTAGGTGACAGTCACGTGGCCAGCTTTTGTATTCAGCAGTAATAACTCACTGCCTGGGACTGGGCTGGAGCCCAGCTCTGCTATCCCCTGAGGAGCTTCCACCAGGCATGGATTCATGGAGTCTTTGATCTGCAGATTAACATGATCAGGAACACAGGGCTTTGTCTTTTGCAAACATCCTCAGTTCCTAAATTTGTATCCAATGAAAGGTTGAGCTCATTTTTATTTGAGTAATGAATTGCAGTAATTAATGCACACATTGATTTTTTTTTCAAGTCTCCCTAAAGGCTATTTCCATTTTTAATTTATAGAAAATACATACCATTCCCTTAATAGGAGACTGCTCTATATTTCAAAATACATATGAAAGAAGAGACACAATCAAGCAAACAACAAAAAGACAAAACAAGTGATGTTGGAGAGTGGGTAGTAACTGAATTAAACAAAGTCACTTTGAAAATCCACTAAGAAGAAGCTCTTCCTGTGGAATTTCAATATCTACTCTGGATCCACTCAAACATTTCCAAATGCTTTTTAAAGAAGCAGTTATTTGAAGTGTGCAGTATTTGCATGGATAAATATCTCCTTCCTTTTAAACTAAGCTTTTTTTCAACTATTAATAAAAAGGACATCCTGTGCAAAAAAAAAGAAAGAAAGAAAAAGAAGAAGAGGAGGGGGACCATTAAATCTGAATTAGATAAAATTGTCATGGAATTTTTATTTTGTTTTAAGAAGAGATCATGTCATTCCTTCCCATGCTCATCAAAAAATAGCATTTAAAACAGAGAGAGATACACATACACAACAAGAGAGAGATGGTGTCTCAGCTGCACCTTAATGAAGTATCCCGAGGGCTTGAAATGATGGGATTTTTCTTGAGAAATAATTCTTTTCTTGCACCAGGGTTATACCAATAGAGAAAGAAGTGTGTGTGTGTGTGTGTGTGTGTGTGTGTGACACAATCTGATATGTATCTCAAAGTCACAGGAACCAAGCAGAGACCATCTCCCCTAGCAGGTATTCACAGTGGCCAGGAGGAAGGGGTTTGGAGGCACATGAAAAACTAAAGGAATACCTGATTAACCTTTCGCTGACTCTGAGCCACGTGATGCGCAGTGAGCCTTCTTAGAGTGATGGCTTTAGAAGAAGATGTTAAATTTAACCTCTGGCGCAATGATAAATTGACAATAAAAAATTCAATGGCTTGGTAATTACCAATCACTTTGGACATCGGCAACATTTTTCAGTTCTGTCACTGTGCATTGGCACAAAAGCTTCAGCTGAAATTCTCTCGATCTTCCTCTTTTTAACTTTGTTTTCATGATGCAGATTAAATCTGCCACCCTATTACTGATTCATTTTCCTAATTTTTCATGTCTGCACCATGCCCCAGCTGCACCAGGCTGATAATTGTGGAGCCCAGCCCTGATGATTAACATCAGAAGAATTAATTATGCCTGCCATTAAAATTCCGGGTTGCACATGGTGATCAAGAAAAATTAAGTTTCTCTAGGCCTCTAAATCATTTCACCTTTGCAGGGAAGGATAGTGCCTGGACAGCTAGGCTGCAGCCTGTGTTCCTGCCGAGGTCGAAACCACATGCCCTTTGTGTAATTCAACAAATGCTTTCCCAGTTGTTTTTTCCCATGATTTGGACTAAAAGATTTAATGCTTAGAAAATAAAAGAAACCTGAAAGATATTCTCCATCTTTTGCTTTGAGAAGGGAAAGAAATACTTTTTCAGCAGCTCAGCTGCTGTTTCTGAAATATCTGTTATACTAATTTGTAGATGAATGCATCCCATGGAAAAAAGATGTAGATGAATGCATCCCTTGGAAATAGTTGATGAAATGAGGGTGGAAAGGGGTCTAGCTTTACAATCGTTATAAATGGGAAGAAAGGAAATGTTCATTCAAGTAGACAAAGGCAGTGGCATTTCTTGGAAATAAATTGATAACAGAATAAAAACAGATTCCTCAGATCTTTAGGCTAAATAATAATGAGTAAAAGAAGCCTGTTGACTGACGCATTTCCAAAATGATTGTTGCATGAGAAACTCAAAATGTATTCAGTCTAGCCTAAGGTACGAAATTTACTAGAGCTATAAAGAGTAAGATGATATGCATTTATCATGTTCTTTTTCTACTCTATGTTCCATTTTTAAATTACCATAATAATGTATATTACAGGCATGGCTTTAGAAGACTACAAAGGGAGTCATATTTTGATGAACGGATGTAAATATCTTATACAAAATGGTAAATCTCTCTTTCACCTCTATGCAAAGAGTATGCATAAGCTATGCATCAAATCTCTTTCATTTATTATATTTAAGAAGTGATATCAAAAGACAACTATTTCAATACAGATTTTCTTGTTAGTTTTTATTGACAGTATATTTACAGCATCAAATTAACATCCGCCCCTCCTGGGTGGGGTGGTGGGGGGCATAGAGGAAGGTGTTAAGGAACAGTGAAAACCTAATTCTATCTTTCTAAATGATGCATCAGAAAAAAATTTAGAGCTTGTCTATTTTGAAGTTGGCTTTCTTTCACAGGCAATCTTGGACTTAGTAACATGATAAAATCACAAGCTTAATGATTTAGTAGCTTGAACTGCATATTCCTCCTATTTCTTAAAGTGACTGCCTTCTGTACTAATTACCCAGGATGGCTTGGTAACACAAATGACAAGTCCTGCACGCAAGGCTGACTGCACATCTATTCATCTTGCCAGCTAGTTGCAAAGATGATAAAACAAAAAATACAAAAGTGTATTGAAATACTGAAATTTGAAAAGGCATAAAAATCTGTTTAGAGGAGGTTTAAGAAAAATAGGTCAGATCAACAGCAGGTTATTTAAATTTCTCAAACTCCTCTTCCCAGTACACAGACCTGACTTTTGAGGATCCATTTTCTTGATAATATTCAACTCCTCCCTTAGGTCTAGAAACAGAAGGAAAAGCTGCACCTGAATATATGTAACTACTTCAGATTAAAGAAGCTAGAATTAAAAATACAAGCAAATAATGAGGTAGATTTTGCCTTTTCACTGTCAAGCAGATTAAAAATATAAAAAGCGAAAAGTGACAGAACATGAAACAACAGCAGGAAGAAGGAAAGGAGAGAGGGAGGAGAACCTGCAAAATGTGTATATATATATATGTACAATTTGTATATACCCCAAGATTGTTTAATGTAAAAATACATTACCCAGCAACCTCCTAATGAAAAAGAATAAAAAAGTAACATAAGAATCGAACAGCAGGGAAATGCCTGATCCTATCTACAGAAGGAAATCAAGAAGGTGGCTCTGAAGAAATGTCTGGGTTTTTCTCATAGGTATTACAAGGAGCAGTAGATGTAGGGGGAAAGGCACTCTCAAGTGCAAGAAACTGTTCAAAAATAGATGAGGGGCTTCCTGTAACTATATTAAATACTAAGAGTGGGATTTAAAAAAAGGCAAAGACTTTCCTCCTGTATTCATTTTCCCTTTCAAATAGACTAATTTCTTAGTAAGTCCTAAATAAATAGAATCAAATTGTATTCTCCTTTACTTGTGACAGAGAAAAGAGGTCATAGGAGATAAATTTGGATACCCTAAATAATGAGCTTTTGCTTTTAGTTAATCTATTATTCCTTATGTTCTGCTGGTCTTCATTGTTACCACTGGCATTTATGCTGCAAAGACATAGAATAGCTGTGTTTGTGTGTGTGTGTGTGTGTGTGTGTGTGTGTGTTTATAACTAGGTTGCAGGAAATGGGCAATGGTACTGATTGAAGAGACAACAAGGTTACCTAACAACAGCCATCTATGAAAATCAAGTATGTGCAGGGTCTGCTCGTCTAATAGAATTTATCACAAAATGATTCTGGCACATGATCTAATGAAATATATGATCACAATAGTGCTGCTCTCTAATTAGGAAAGAATGGTAAACAGTTTATATAAATTAATATTATTCCTATTACTATTAAAATAGTCATATAAAATGTTTAATTTTTCTACTTCACTCATTCTTCAGTGCTGTTAGAATGGGTACCAAATGAATGGAAATTACAGGGAGCCCTGGAGCCCCTCGGCATCAGTGGTGGCATGTGTACCTCCTCCCAGGATACAAATAAGGCACAGGATGTCACTTCTGAAGAAGCATTCTTGCCAAAGTTGTTTACCCTAAATCTAACAAAATTTACATCTAACTTTTACCATGCAGGAAAAAAAGGAGAACCAAGGAAAAAGTAAAACGACGCTACAAAGAAACAGACAAATGCAGAAAGTGAAATGTCCAACAGAAAAATAAACTGAGTCTCTTTAACAGGTTTATTTCATGGAAAATAAAGAATCTGAGAAACTTAATTAGAAGACATTGTATATGCATACTCTGCAATACAATCTGGCTTGAACAAAGTAGCTACAAAAGACATTTGGTGAAAATAATGAAAATCTGAATAGGAGCTGGTTGCAAACTGCTATTAGAGAATCATTTTTTATTTCATTTGGTAAGATCATGGTGTTGTGTTTATGTACAAAAATTCTTGATTATGTAGAGCAGAATATTCAGAGTTAAATATTATCAGTAACTTTCTTTAAAATAATTCAAACGATCAATCAATAAACAAATCGTTATGTAAGGAAGGTTTATGGTTGTTCATTGTGCTATCCTCTCTGCTTTTCTGTGTGTTTAGAAATTGATCATAATAATATTGTTGCCTTTGGTGAGGATAAGTGGGAATGATTTCAGGAAAGAAAGTTGGATCTGAATAATAACTAAGTTGAAGTAGTTATGATTATTATGATAGCCTTCCATTACTATGACAAATGCCTCAGATGATTAACTTATAAGGAGGAAATTTTGGGGGGGGGCTCAGTTTCAGAGTTTTCAGTCCATGATCACTTGGCCCTTCTGCATTGGGCCTGTAGCTAGGCAGCAGGTCATGGTGGAGGCTCCTGTTATCTGAAAAGCAAAAAAAGAGAATCAGAAAGGAGCTGGGGTCCCAACACCCCCTTCAAAGGCACACCCTCCGCCATTGGCTTCCTTCCTTCCACTGGGCTACCTAGTGAAGGCTTTGTCCCCAACCCATGTCACTGAAAATCATTTGCAGTATTGGAGAAGTCTTTACATTGAATCATAGAATCACAGACTCATACTTTTTTTTTTTTTCATTCAAATGATCATTAGTCATCATCTGGACCAACCTTACAATTCTACAGAGAGAACAGAGATCAGGATGAGAACAAATCCTCTTGACTTTTAGTCACAAGCTCTACTCCATCCTATCTCAAATATAAATTTTAAGATTCTACTTTTCAACAACAATAAGGATAAATTATACTTTTACACATTTTGTTGTTTTTGGTGTAGCCTTTACACATCACTTTTAAAATGTTTCCAACAACCCTAGGAGATAGATTTTTGTACATAGGGGAACTGATGTGCTAAAAAGCTAAACAATTTGCCTCACATCACAAAAGAAAAAATCTTGAGGTAGAATCAAAATATATAACAACTCCTAGCTCTGTGTTTTTTCATTAGTCTACAGTCAGCGTGTATGCTGGTTAAATGACAAATGTCCAAGATCTGATTCCCCAACAGCCTAGTTAGGGGGCAATATCTTGCATCAGCAAGTTTCCTATGACCTTTACTTGCAGGATTAGATAAAAGTCAAGTGCATATACATTAAATAACAACCCACTGAAGGTAATTAGCTAACCTACAGTTCTCAGCTCAGGCTGCATCTCAAAGACCCTAGAGTGGAGTCTGATGCTCTGAGTTTTCTAAAGCTGCTGGGTGGAGGAGGATTCTGATGTTCAAGTGATTTGAAACCTCTGAGATAAACTGTCACTATCCACTGTGTAGCCTTCTGGTTATCAAACTCAATTCAAAGATAGAATTTGGAAATCTGAAAAAGTGATATGCTATCACATGGAAGCTTGAAAACATGCTAAGGGAGAGAAGCCAAACACAAAGGTCCACATATTACATGATTCTGTTTGTATGAAATGTCCAGAATAGGAAAATCTACCAACATAGAAAGTAGATTTGTGTTTCACTAGGGGCTCTGGGTGACTTGGGTAACTTGGGGTAATGGATAGAAGTTTGGTATTACTTTTTGAAATAAAGAAAATGTTCTAAAGTTGATCATGATCCTAGATGCACAAGCCTGTGAATACACTAAAAACCACTGCATACTTTAAATGAGTGAATTATATGGAATGTCATAAAGCTATTTTTAAAAAGTGAATAAACTGTAGGTCTAACAATCCCCTGTTGAGCCATTTCTTTCCCCCCTCACTTTTTGATAAAAGCTGTATTTGTGTACCCATTCCTTCTCCATTCATCAGATATTTACCAACCACCTTCTCTATGTCAGGCTCCATTCTAAGAGTTGAGGATAACGGCAAACGTGGCTCAAAAGAGTCCTGTCCTCATGGAACTTATGTTCTAGGACAGGGAGATGAACAATGAGCAAGTAAATGAGGATACCAATTTATATCCTGGTTTAAGACAAAAGAAACAAAACTTGGTGAGACTTAAGTTTGGACAGGGTGGGTACTAATTTAGACAGGAGTGATCAACAGAGATATCTTTGAGATAAACTTTAAGTCAAAAATGACAAGAACCCAGCAGCTGGGAAAGCTGAGACAGGATGATCATGAGTTCAAAGCCAGCCTCAGCAACTTATTGAGGGCCTAAGCAGCTTAGCGAGACCCTATCTGTAAATAAAATATAAAAAAGGCTGGGAATGTGTCTCAGTGGCTAAGCACCTCTGCTTTCAATCCCGGTACCAAAATAAAGAAAGAAAGAATGACAAGAAGTAGCAACACATTTACAGATCTGGGGACTGAACCACAGATCAAAGACAAATGCCTTGAGGCAGTAACAAGGTTGATGTCTTCAAAGAATAGAAGGCTAGGCACAAAGCCCACAGGCTGGCACTGGTGCTCAAAAGGAAGTAGGGGATGAGTCTGGGAGGGTAACAGAGGCTGGGTCATATCAGACCAATAGCTTAGGTGATTACCTAATTATATGTATATTAAAACAGAATAAGTCTGAGAGTGAAAGAGGATGCATTATTAATTACACAAAACAAAGGAACAAACTGGGGACTATCTCAGGCAAACCAGGGTATCTGATGACCCTATATATAAAGATCAAGATTTTACTCTAAAATGCATTGGAAAACTGTTGGTGGGTATTAAGTTGGATTGCACAGAGTTTGAAATTATCCCCTCTAAGGGGTCCCCAGAGCCGATCCTTGATGAGGGAGATTAAGGATGGAAATGGCACAGGCAGGTGGCAGGCTTGGCATTTATTAGGAATTCTAGAGGTGCCTACAACCACCCCATCACATGGGGGTGGCTTGCAGGAGTCCTTGCAGCAAAACCAGCCAGAATCATCTTTCTCCAGCAACTTAGGGTCAGTTCCAGGATATGAAAAATGTTCTGTGGTGTCCCCAGGGCTCCATGATATACCACAGAGCAGAAATCATTTTGACTTGGAAAATTTTCAAAGCAGGTGTTACCAGTGAGTCCCTCTAACCATAGAAATGCTTCAGAAACGCTCTCAAGCTTCAGCTGACCCAAAGCATGGGAATTCTGTGCTTCCCAGGGGGCTCACAAGGAAGAGTGAGCTATAAAATGCATTCCCAATTAACCGCTTGGAATTGAGTGACAGGTTTACTGAGTTTTGGATCTTGCCTACCAAAAACAACCATTTTGATCTTAAATGGGTAATGTTGATGTAGTCTTTCTGGCTCTCATTAGATACTAGGACATTATTAAGTCAATGACAAACACATAGCAACAACCAACCATTCTCACCCATAAAACCTGCCTTGAAACCATATCTAAGAAATGTTGAAGAAATACCAGTTCCACAAAGTAGTTTTAAGGCCCCTAAAACTGTTTTTGAAAACAGGTTAATAATACTTACCACTTATTGAGCATCTATTCTGCACCAGGCATTATACTAGATACTGCATCTGCTTTACCTATTTATAACCCTTTAATACACATTTGCAAGGTGTGTGTGTTATTCCCATTTTATCTATGAAGAAACAAAGTCTCTAGGCGGTAAAATCATTTTCCCAAAGTCATATCCTTAATAAACTTCTGACCTAAGTCTAAAAAGTCAGTCTATGTATATCCCAAAATGCCCTGACTTATTCTTCTCCGACAAAGTAAAACATATTTTGTTGTTTACTTAATATGCAAATGGTCCATATATACACCAAAAAGTCAGTATTGCATATGAAGATCCAAGTAACGTAGAACAAGTAAATTAGGAGGTGTTGCTAGTATTGCAACAAGTTTTACTTCATTGATTCTTTTAATAGAAACCTCCCAGGTGCCTTCAGGATTGGCTTTCCAAGTTTCAATTTACATACACTTATTCAGGAATGCATCTTCTGAGGGCACTGAAGTATAGATTTATAACCTGTCCTACAGCATATCTATTTTTGTGTTTCCCTACACCCCTCCCCTTCACACAAAACATTTATGTACCCAGGTGGTTACCATAAAAATCCCAGAGCTTTGGCAAATGTTCTAAAGCCTCTTTAAACATTATTATTAATGTGGCCTGTGGCATATGCATTTATTCAACAAGGTGCTCCCCTGCCCTTAAGGCAAATCCAAACTTCTTAGTGTGCTTTACAAGGCCCTTCGCACTCTCCCCCTCTGTTTCTCACTCCTAGTTGGCACTCTGCATCCCCCAGAGGCCTATCAGATAAAGGGAGGAGCTGAGTTCAGGGGAATCAGGCAGGTGACAGGGAGGGAATCCTACCACTACAATTGCAGCAGTTCCCCTAGTTCCAAAGCCAACCCCACCCCTCCACCTACCACTCAGAGGCCAATTAAATCAGACAGAGGGTGAGGCCTGGCCATCATCTGCTTGCTTATTTAATTAATTTATTTATTGGTACTGGAGATTGAACCCAGGGGGCTTAACCATTGAGCCATATCCCCAACCCTTTTGATTTTTTTTATTTTGGGACAGGGTCTTGCTGAGTTGCTTAGGGCCTCACTCAGTCTGAGGCTGGTTTTGAACTTGCAATCCTCCTGCCTCAGCCTCCAGAGTTGCTGGGATTACAGGTGTGCGCCACCACACCATAGCTTTATTTTTTAATTTGTTTGCTCATTGTTTGTTTATTAACTCTCTCCCAGGGATGCCAATGTGCAGCCAAGGCTGAAAACTTAAGTCTACTACTCACCCTGAGTCCTGGTTTGGTGCGTCCTGCCCTCGCCTCCAGGCCTCTGAGCCAAGTGCACCCTCTGTGTGGAATGCTTTCTTCCACTAATGTCCTTCTGACCATCCTGCTCACTGCTGTTCATCATTCAGGTCTTGCATATACTCTCCAGGAAGTTTCCCTTCTCGCTACCACCTAGACTAGAACAATTTCCAAAGCACCCCAAACTCAAGCCTCAACTCCCACAAAGGCAACACAAGCTGCACTGAAGTCTGTTGGCTGCCCTCCCCTTCTGGAGGTTTCTGGAGGGCAAGGTTTGTACAGTGAACTTGGTACAGCTGGTATCTCTCAGTGCTGCCACATGCTATGTGATCCATGTGTATTTCTCAAGTGACTGAATGAGTGATGAGTGAATTCTATTTCCCAGTTTGAAGGAGCTTGCCGGTTGATGGGAAATGCCTGTAAAATACCTCTAGCTGTGTTAAATGCTTCCAGAAGTGCACGGAACATGCTTGCAGGGAAGGCATAACTCCTGGATGGTCATACACATTCTTCATCCCTTGCCTCCTTTTCGTGATCTTAACTTTTTCATTCTCAGATAATGGTGTTGTTTCAGAATTCAAAATAATATTTATCAAAAAGTCTGACACGCAAATCCATGCTTACCTTACTGATTAGCCAGCTTTTTGTTTGTTTTTAATTTTTTTATAGTTGTAAATGGACAGAATGCCTTTATTTTACTTGTTTATTTTTATGTGATGCTGAGGACCCAACACAGTGCCTCACACATACTAGGCAAGCGCTCTACCACTGAGCTACAACCCCTAACCATGCAGAGATATAATCCCCCATGATATGCTATAAATGTCTTTTATTTTTGTTTATAGAATGTGTTTTTATACTATGGTTTGTTTTACATGTAGTTAAATTGCCAATCTGTTTTTTGTTTCTAGCATTGATGGCATACAATTTTAGCATTTGTATATTCATGCAGAGATGTCTGCCCACTCTAGTAGCCTGGCAGTGAATACGCCCTTTGATTGACCTGAAGAAGCAGATATGAGAGTACTAGCTCTAAAAAATGATTTTATATTAATTATATCTGTGAGTATGAACAGAAACACATAGTGGTTGTTTTCACCAAAATAAAAATTGTTCACTATTTTTTTAAATTATTAACTCATCAGTAATCAAAACTAACAAATTATTATTTTTTAACCTAAATCCTTTAAGACTTATCTCTGTGTGTACCTTTTCTACATATACAAATATATAAAATTGTAAAATATTATTATTCTTTAGAAAAGTAGGAACTTACATAGTTTCCCTCACCTTTATTTTTCATTCAATAACATATTTTCCCAAGTTAATAAATACAGATTTCCATCATAATTTTTAATGCCTATAGGCAATCGGTGGTGCTGTACCTGTGATTATTGAACCAACCACTACTGGCAGTTATTTAGATTGATTTCGGATTTTGTTATAAACAATACTGTGATGGGTATCCTCATGCAAATCTTTGTATGTGTTCATCCAAATATCCCCTTCAAGTAAATTTCCAAAAGTGAAATTCCTGAGTCAAGGGAAAAATATATCTTTAAATTTCATCACCAAATTGCCAATAGAAGGTTAAATCAGTTTCTAAAACTATCACAAATTTATAAGAATGTATCTTTCCCTGTTTTTCTATCAACATCAATTTTTGTTCATTTCATAGAGAAAATATCTATTTCCATTTTAGTTTATATTTCTTTGATTATTCGTGGGAGTTAATGACCTTTATGTATTTTGTGCCATTTTGCATTTTTCTATTGTTATGTTGACATTTCTTATTAATTTATAGGAGCTCTTTATATATTAGAGATATAATCCCCCATGATATGCTGTAAATGTCTTTTTCCAGTTTATCTTTTATTTTTGTTTATAGAATGTGTTTTTATACTATGGTTTGTTTTACATGTAGTTAAATTGCCAATCTGTTTTTTTGTTTCTAGCATTGATGGCATGCAATTTTAGCATTTGTATATAGTTTATAAAAATTCAGACGGTTTATTTTTATCAATAGTAAAATGTCACTGGAAATCAAATTAGAGTTGTTGAAATTTTATCTTAAACTATTTATAACACAGCCGTAGTCCTTTTCACAACTAGGGAAAAGATTTAACGATGACTGAAGTTAACCATATTTATCCATATTTTTGAAGAGAAAATAATCTTTTCAAAATCCTATCTGTACCAATTAGCAGGTGATACTGTGTATACCCTATGCTTACTACCTGAAAACTAAAATAATCCCAATAGAAAACCTAATTTGGCAGAAAACGATTTTACAAGCTGTTGCAGAATATGGATGCAAGTATCACAGCTTCAAACTGTGAGGAGAGATCCAGCCAGAGCTTGGCTGGAAATGTTTCGATAATGACCACACATGGGATAAAACAACTGAACATCATTCATTATCATTGGCAGGTAAGGCATTCTAGAAAAGTTTCTCTTTCTTTTCCTGGAAATGCTACTTACCTCAAAGTTCATGAACAATGGTGTGATCATAATGCCACAGCCTGCAGGATGACCTCCACCTGCATCCATGCCATTCATTGATGACAACCTGCCTACAAGCCACTCTCTGGTCTCTGGAGCCTTTCCTTGCACAGATTATTTGTCGAGACCCCTGGTCAGGAAGGGAGGCTTAGCTTTAAACCATCCGCATTCCTTATGATCTCATAGTGCCCGTCAGTTCCCTCAAAATTAGGCAACAAAATAGTTCTCTCAACGGGTCATAAAATGATGAAAGCCAACAGCAATGGGACATCTTGTTTTAAATCAAATATAATTAACAATAAGCAATAACAAAATAATTTGGGATGTATGCATCAAAAGAATTATTTTGTTACTCTGTATACTCTGGATATTAGGGCTCTATCTGAAGTGTGAGGAGTAAAGATTTGTTCCCAGGATGTAGGCTCCCTATTTACCTCTCTTATTGTTTCTTTTGCTGAGAAAAAACTTTTTAGTTTGAGTAAGTCCCATTTGTTGAATCTAGTTATTAACTCTTGTGCTATGGGCGTCCTATTAAGGAATTTGGAGCCCGACCCCACAATATGTAGATCGGAGCCAACTTTTTCTTCTATCAGACGCAGAGTCTCTGATTTGATATCAAGCTCTTTGATCCATTTTGAGTTAACTTTTGTGCATGGTGAGAGAAAGGGATTCAGTTTCATTTTGTTGCATACGGATTTCCAGTTTTCCCAGCACCATTTGTTGAAGATGCTATCCTTCCTCCATTGCTTGCTTTTAGCCCCTTTATCAAATATAAGAAAGTTGTAATTTTGTGGATTGGTCTCTGTGTCCTCTATTCTGTACCATTGGTCCACCCACCTGTTTTGGTACCCGTACCATGCTGTTTTTGTTACTATTGCTCTGTAATATAGTTTGAAATCTGGTATCGCTATACCACCTGATTCACACTTCCTGCTTAGAATTGCTTTTGCTATTCTGGGTCTTTTGTTTTTCCATATGAATTTCATGATTGCTTTATCTATTTCTACAAGAAATGCCATTGGGATTTTGATTGGCATTGCATTAAACCTATAGAGAACTTTGGGTAATATTGCCATTTTGATGATGTTAGTTCTGCCTATCCATGAACAGGGTATATTTTTCCATCTTCTAAGATCTTCTTCTATTTCTCTCTTTAGGGTTCTGTAGTTTTCATTGTATAAATCTTTCACCTCTTTTGTTAGGTTGATTCCCAAGTATTTTATTTTTTTTGAGGATATTGTGAATGGGGTGGTTGTCCTCATTTCCATTTCAGAAGATTTGTCTCTGATATACAGGAATGCCTTTGATTTATGTGTGTTGATTTTATATCCTGCCACTTTGCTGAATTCATTTATTAGCTCTAGTAGTTTCTTTGTAGACCCTTTTGGGTCTGTTAGATATAGTATCATATCATCCGCAAATAGTGATAATTTAAGTTCTTCTTTTCCTATTTTTATGCCTTTAATTTCTTTTGTCTGTCTAATTGCTCTGGCCAGTATTTCAAGAACTATATTGAATAGAAGTGGTGAGAGAGGGCATCCCTGTCTTGTTCCAGATTTTAGAGGGAATGCCTTCAGTTTTTCTCCATTTAGAATGATGCTAGCCTGAGGCTTAGCATAGATAGCTTTTACAATGTTGAGGTAAGTTCCTATTATCCCTAGTTTTTCTAGAGTTTTGAACATAAAGGGATGCTGTACTTTGTCGAATGCTTTTTCTGCATCTATCAAGATGATCATGTGGTTCTTATCATTAAGTCTATTGATGTGGTGAATAACATTTATTGATTTCCGTATATTGAACCAGTCTTGCATCCCAGGGATGAATCCTACTTGATCATGGTGCACAATTTTTTTGATATGCTTTTGTATTCGATTCGCCAGGATTTTATTGAGGATTTTTGCATCTAAGTTCATTAGAGATATTGGTCTATAGTTTTCTTTCTTTGAAATGTCTTTGTCTGGTTTCGGGATCAGGGTGATGTTGGCCTCATAGAATGAATTTGGAAGAGCTCCTTCTTTTTCTATTTCTTGAAATAACTTGAAAAGTATTCGTATTAATTCTTCTTTGAAAGTTTTGTAAAACTCCGCTGTATACCCATCCGGTCCAGGGCTTTTCTTGGTTGGTAGTCTTTTGATGGCTTCTTCTATTTCCTCCTTTGTTAGTGGTCTGTTTAAATTGTGTGTATCTTCCTGAATCAATCTGGGCAAATCATATGACTTAAGAAATTTATCGATATCTTCACTATCTTCTATTTTATTGGAATATAGGGTTTCAAAATAATTTCTAATTATCTTCTGTATTTCTGTAGTGTCCGTTGTGATATTGCCTTTTTCATCCCGTATGTTAGTAATTTCAGTTCTCTCTCTTCTTCTCTTCGTTGGCATGGCTAAGGGTCTGTCAATCTTATTTATTTTTTCGAAGAACCAACTTTTAGTTTTATCAATTTTTCAATGGTTTTTTGTTTGTTTGTTTCAATTTCGTTGATTTCTGCTCTGATTTTAATTATTTCTTGCCTTCTACTACATTTGCTATTGTTTTGCTCTTCCTTTTCTAGGGTTTTGAGATGAAGTGTGAGCTCATTTATTTGTTGGTTTTTTCTTTTTTTTTTTTTTTTTGAGGAATGAACTCCAGGCAATGAATTTCCCTCTTAAAACTGCTTTCATTGTGTCCCATAGATTCCGATATGTTGTGTCTGTATTTTCATTTATCTCTAAGAATTTTTTGATTTCCTCCTTTATGTCTTCTGTAACCCATTGATCATTCAGTAACATATTGTTCATTTTCCAGGTGATGCAGGATTTTTCCTTCCTTCTTTTATCATTGATTTCCAGTTTCATTCCATTATGATCAAGCCAAATGGGGTGTGACTGCATTATAAGCTGACAGGCATGGTAACAAATACAACATCCAAATAATCAGTGTTTGTAGTTCTGGGATAGTTATTAATCAACTTAATTGTTTGATAATCACACTTTTATTCTTCACCTTGCAACAAGTTTTCTGTTTTTACCCTATGAATGTGGCTGTCCACTTTTGCCAAATTGAATATTATTTTTGTATCTGTTCCCAGATTTTTCATACAAAAAAAGTATAATCCTACCATCCTCATTAATACCTTGATGTAATTCCTTTGTTGTCTTTTGAGTGTGTATTAAAAATTTGGAATCTTTCCACTTAAAAAAAAAGAACCATTCCTTCTAACAAAAAACTGCTGTGTATGAAAAGCTTTCAGTTTAATGTCTGCAAAATATAAAAATATTTATAGCTATCTTCTTGTCTTTGTGTTCTAACTATTAAGTGTTGTAAAAAATCTTAACAACATATAGTCTCATATTTAGCCTTCACAATTTATATTTATACCCTCAACTAAGAAAAAACCAATGCCTGGAAACCCCCCTTGTATTGGTCAGTGACTGTTAAATGAAATGGAGTGGTGGGCCAGGAGACATGGGGAATACATAGAAAATAAAAATGGAATCACCATCTACAAAGAACTGATCCATAAAGAAAATGCAAAGAATTTTGCATTTTTTACCAGGATTGTTTATTCATTTGTTCATTCATTCATTCTAATAATAATTACACAATAGAATATACAACTACAAGACAGGGTCCTTTGGAGATGGTAAATACAGACTGGGGCATAAGACAGTTCAGAGGAGAAAAATGGAAATTAAGCTGGATGTTAAAGAACAGGTTAGCATAAAAGAGGAAGAATTCTTGTCCAAGGAGGGATACGAGGATAACAAGCTTTCAACAATGACCAAACCCAGTTTGCTTTGGGAAGCTACTGACCGCTCTATTGCAGAAAGGAAAGAGGAAGGCTAAACCTATGGGGAAGAAAAAGTAAATGAGCCAGAGATACAAAGACAAGCTCCAGATCTAGGATGAGAAGTTTCAAAAGAGTTAAGTAAGCTATTCCCACTTCATGTCCCAACTTCCCAGAGTCAAAAATGGAAAGCTTGGGAGGAAGACTGTGCTAAAACACTGAGTCCCTCCCTTAGCTGATACTTATGTCACACCTGGAGAATTATCTTATACAGGTAGGCACTCAAAAAAAATTAGAATGAATGAATGAACAAATGAATAAACAATCCTGATAAAAATAATTTCCAGGAGTGTATTATATATATCTGGACATGAAATACAGGGGATTTCAAGGGAGGTATAGAGAGAATGGTAGAAGAAAGGAAAACTGGCACTAAACTACTGCAGAAAATCAATAACAAAATGATAAAGACCTAGATTTAGGAGGCAGAAATAAGAGTAAAAACAGAGACATTAATTTGAAAAAATGATGGTGAGTCATCAAATGATTTTAGGTCATTGCTATTTCCAACAGCCAGGTCAAGTTTAAATGGTCTGATCAACTATTATACTCATTCATTCACTTGGAAAATATCTACTGAGTATGAGGCACTCTCCTGGCTCAGGGACCAAAGTGAATTTTGAATTTATTTTTCTCTACTTTCTGACTTATCGCTTAAAGCCTTGAACTCCGACAGCCTAATGACTCATGTATAATTGGCCATTGTCACAATAACCATCCTTGATTACCAAAATAACCTGGCATTTATTAGGAGAAAATTTGAAAGAGTGAATTTTAAGGCTGAGCATCATCAAGATAGTCCCACCTGTATATGTCTTGGAAACATTAAACAAGCAATTAAGCACTTCATCTCTAGTCATTCCACATTATTTATCCAGGTGAGAGAGAGTTCCAGACAGAGATAATGTTGCTTTAGGAAACATGAATTCAGCTATGACTCTTAAGATAGAGAATAATTTGCCTAACAATCATATATGGATCATGAGTCCCAAACTCTCTAAATCCAACCAATAATATGCCATCCTAAATATCTATGTCAAGATTATGGTTCCTGAAATATAATTCAGCAAATCATTCCTCAGAGGAATAAAATTCAATGATTCCTTCTTCCCCTCTCTTCTTCTCTTCCTCTATCCTCCCTTCCTATTCCATCTGTGGCGTGCCCATTATGCATTAGACATGGTCCTAGAGACTGAGGACTCCAATCAAGAATAAATCAGACATGGGCTGTGCTTACATGGACTTGGTGATGAATTGCAGAGTTCTCTGGACTAGCCAGCCATTCCAAGCCCTCCAAAGTAGAACCCCACCCTCCCCAGGCTTTTTTCCCAGTTATTCTCCCATACCCAAACTTCCAAATCAGAGCAACAGAGCAGCATACTAAACATTGACTTCCTGGAGTTTGTGTTCCTCTTATGACCCTTGGTCTTTCACCACTCCCTTATAATGCTGCTCACCAACGTGGAAGATTCTGATCTGGTTTCAAATATTAACTACTTTTTTCTAGCTTTCAGATCTTGAATGAGTTATTTATTCTCTAGGGGTTTCATGTCCTCATCAGGTAATTGAAAATAATAACACCTACAAGTCAGGGATACCTAAAGAATTAAATAAAATAATACATATGAAGGCATCCAAGAGAGGCTCTGGTGATTAGTTTCTCTGACCATCTCAGCTAGAATTGAACTCTTTTTTCACATCTCAGACCATGGTGATATTTTCACTCCTTACTTGGCATCAGAGAATGTGGCAAACCTCTTTCCTGCTACCTGACACCTGTGACAGTGCCTGATACTAATTGGTCATCTGGGGGGAAGGATGGTTTTGATGCCTCCAGAGATGACATTCGTAGTTGAGTTTCAAGATTGTGTAGAATTTTGAGACTCAACTACCCTTCAGATTGTTCCACTTAGCTTTAGATAAGAGCATACATGGAGCATTTCCTCAGAATGATTTGCTTCTTTTATTTCTGTTGTTAGCAAGTTTAAGCCCAAATGCAGAGATTTAAAAATATTTAAATAGCATCCTGTTAATTTCACATTGCTCTCCACTCTCAATAGCTACGAAACAGTTGTAAAAGATCAAACCAAAAGAAATATTTTTGCAAAGAAACAAAAAGCCATTCGAATAGATAGCTAGGCTGAAAGCTAAAAGGTTAATGAAGAGTCCACCCAGTTTTGTAATCCTCTGCTTCAGCTAGCATTCCAAGACAATGACTTCACAACCTCACAAGAATGAGAATTGCAAGCCTGTTTCTTCAAAGAAATAACTGAGGTTGAAGGAGTCATTTTTTTAGGCCATTCCCATTGCCAAACTTGCTTTCATTCCCAAGCAAGAACAACTTCAGAAAGCCTTCTGTGAGCCTGCCTCAGGAAGCTTTAGACCATTCAATAGAATCACTGTGCTGACCAGCAGCCCCTTGATTCTGTAGAAGTCATTTGTACTTCCCTAAATCAAGGACATAACTAACTTCACCTAGGCTGGGAAATGCAACCCAAAGTTCTCAATGGCCCTCATCCATTTTTTTCAGAGAGGCCAGGAGCCCAGTGCCTGAGTACCCAGACTGACACTCCAGTGCTCCCTAGAATGGCTCTCCCCCAGTGTCCAAAATCTGTAGATGGTTCACAATGAGAACAACCTGCCTACTGTATCAAGCTTGGGGGGCATCTTACTCCACCTCTGATGAATGAACATAACTATTTTTCAAGAAACTGAAAAACAGCCAAAGAGAATCTAGCAAAGCACACACACACTTTATCACATATGCTCATTCGGATTATAATGGCTTCACATGTTGAGGGGGCAATCCCACGAAGCTTTCCTATCCAAGAAAACTCAAGATTATGAAGGTGGCCAGTACCAAAAGACAGGAACAGGTCGGTAAGATTCTCAGGACACATTTAGATGTAATTTTTTTTTCCCAGAAACAGACAGGGAACCCCTCTTTGACCCATTCCAATAAATTCTCTCCATAGCACGTTGTACCTCCCCAGAGACATTTAGAAACTACCATTCATTTAATTGCTTGAAAATCCCAAACCAAACAAGAGTGGCTGGAGCTTGGCCCTCTGTTTGTTGGCTGTCTGCAGATTTACAATTTAGCACCATGTGGATCTTCAGAGCCAAAGTGTTAGAAATCTAAGGGGCTCTTTCTATCCCCCAAAATACAATGGGCAAAAGCAGGAAAAGCTTCAAAGTCCCCAAAAGGCACCAAACCCAATTACATTACAACACGTGCTCAGGCCTTCAGCTGCTCATTAACATTTGGAAAATTCTTCTGGTAAATGTCTTCATATCCAATTTAGGCTTCTTTTCCCCACTCTCTACCACCCTCATGTCATAGACAAGCCACAGTAATGAGCTATATAAATGTAACTCTTTAAACGAAGAATGTCATCACTTAAGAACACAAGAGAGCGGTCCATGTTGTGTATGTCTACAAACTGCAGTTGCTGTCTGTTAGAGTTTGTAGCAACTTTTAAATCTGTCATCACGGCATGAATTTCATACTAAGCTCCTTCCCTGTGCTGGAGCCAGGAAGCAAAAGGGGAACAGGCTGTGTCATTTATGGGCAGACTGGTATCGAGCAAGTGTGACATCACCCTGCTCGGCTATAATGAGGTGGGAAGGCAAGTCTGAACCAACGTGGCACTGTGTTTACTGGGAGCATTTAAGTGGCTGTGTTTCAGCTTATGACAAAACTGAAACAAAGGAATACAGATTTTTAACAGCTCCAAGCAAAGAGAAGAATGGGGAAAGGGGGAGCCATTTAGGAATTTACTACAAAATGCAAAAAGCCCAAGGACCAAAGTAGGCTCCAAGCAGGCTGGTCCCTTGGTGGTTGTATTGGGCACATTTGTTCAACAAAAGTAATACCACATCGGCCAACTGTCTTGATTTTGATTTTGTTTCTCCTTCCCATGGTTAATATTCAAGCAGGTAGGAGAAACTAGACCTAAAATTAATGTGTGCATGTATGTATTTTTTTTATCATATAGATCTATTTTAATATTCTGACATTCCTTTGTCTTGCAGGGACACAGCCACATCAATGTTTATAGCAGCACAATTCACAATAGCTAAACTGCAGAACCAACATAGATGTCCTTCAATAGATGAATGGATAAAAAAAAATGTGGCATATATACACAATGGAATATTACTCAGCAATAAAAAAGAATAAATTATGGCATTTGCAGGTAAATGGATATAGTTAGAGAAGATAATGCTATGTGAAGTTAACCAATCCCAAAAAACCAATGTCAAATGTTTTCTTTGATATAAAGAGGCTGATTCATGGTGGGATAGGGAGAGGGGGCATGGGAGGAATAGTCGAACCCTAGATAAGGCAGAGGGGTTGGAGGGGAAAGGAGGGGGCATGGGGTTTTTAATGATGGTAGAATATGATAATCATTATTATCCAAAGTACATGTATGAAGACACGAATTGGTGTGAATATACTTTGTAGATAACCAGAGATATGAAAAATTGTGCTCTATATATGTAATAAGAATTGTAATGCACTCCGATGTCATATATAAATTTTAAAAAAACAAAGATAGCTAGACAGCATGAATGTGATTTTACATATAACATTTTCTAAAGTCTTTGCTTTAACCTACACTGATATTGGATACCATGATCAATTCCTTTGGATACCATATAGTTACCTACATTGATAATTTGAATTTATAAATAGCCCAAAGAATATAATACTAAGAAATATATTGCAAATAAGGCTGTGAGAAAACTTTCAAGACCCAACTTTACTTAGAACTAGGAAATCTTTATTTACAATTGTAGCTAAAATATGCATTCTCATGTTCTTATTATAGCCAACTTGAGCCCCACGCCCAAGGGGTGTACAGTCAATGGGGAATTTTTATGTAAACAACAGACTCTGTGACAAGGTGGAATGAAATCAGTACAGGGTCTAATGGCAATGCAGAGAAGCTATTAAATTTACCGAAATTATTGTATCTTTCGCTGAAAGAATCCCTACTCAGAGTTGCTTCTTTTCCTGTATAGCAATAAAGCAAAAGGTTTGAGCCAGTCCTGTTGCAATGGGCCACTCAGGAAAGCTAAGAAGTCTGCACTCAAGTGAGACAGACACAAAGCTTCACACTGCTGAAGTCCCACAGAGTTCTCTGTTGGAGATTATTTTCCAAATTGCTCTGAATAGTTCTTCTTCATTTAAGTGAGAAATTTAAGAGAGAACATCTCATTGTAGAACTAAGATGTACATTTATTCTTTTGTTCTTAATTTTCTTAGCTCTAATCAGATACACCCTATAGCAGAATTGGGCTGAAATTTTACCAGTTCTTCCCCTTGCCTTTTCTGAATTATTGGTTTCTTCCTGAAAGCCCAATAGCAAGCCCAATATTAATTGGACTCATGTTTCCCCCACCTAATTATGGGCCTATTAGAAACACTGCCTATCTCCATGGTGACCATGTAGTTCTTCATCAACAGTAAATTAACCCCTACTTAGCTGTTTTCCACCTCCTGTAGATGCTATTTGAACTACCCAGATGCTTAGCTAGGAATCCAGACTACTCATTTTTCATCCTCCATCAATGGGGTGATTAGACTGCTTGATTCTTCAAATAATCAGAATAATAAAGTGGCTGAGAACATGCATACAAAACAGAAAACATTTTTAATCTCAACTCTTCCATATCCATCTGTGTTTCCTTTGACAACGAATTTTGCCCCTCTGAGCCTTAATTTTACTCACCCAGAAAATGGGAAGAATAGCAACACATACAATAAAGCTGCTGTGAAGATTAAGTGATGTGTGACGTACTTAATACAATAGTGGCACATGGTAAGTTCTCAGTAAGTTAGCTGTTAACAAAATAATAATTATATAAGAATGAGAAGATAGTAATAACAAATATATTCCATGGTAACCATATATTATACCAAAATTATTCTTGGAGTTCAGGGGCTAAAATTATCCAAAATCATGGTCTTTTTTTTTTTTTTTCTGGTTGTTCTGTTTTTCCTTTTTCTTTCTTCTGGCTTTTTTGGGGGGGGTAATTTTAATACTTTAGTATTTTCAATATTTCTACCTATACGGAAAAAGACAGTGGAGAAAGAGGAAGACAATGGAAACAAAATGCAAAGACAGCCAATCAGTCAGCAAAGCCCCCACCCCATGCGTGTACAATCAGCACCAGCTGTAGTCCAATTAAACTTAATCTAGTCACATGCTCATGTGCTCCTCAGAAATTAGAGGAAATCAATTCAAATGCTAATGAGAAAGTCCATAATTTATTATCTGCTGAGGAATGCATGTTACATTAATTTTAACTGTAAACAATTATTTTTATTGCAAGATTAATTACCCTATCTTATACAACTTCCTTTTTTCATATTCTTTTAAGGAATTAGTTTTCAGTTGCTGTTTTGTGGCTCTGTCACAGTTCTTTAGCTTGAGAAAAGTATAATTAATTTAGGGATGCTGCAAATGTTGTTTTCTATTCTTCTGCCAAAAGAAAGTGGGATAAATGGCTAGGTCAAGCATGGAGAAAAATGGCTGCAGCTTCTGGCCAGGATGAAAAGACATTAGATCTCAGAATGGAAGTGAGGGGACCCGTACAGAATTAAAAACATGGGTTAATGTTGGGCAGTTCTGACCACTGCATTTCCCAAGGCAAGTCCAGTCTTCAAATTATTCTTAAGTCTCTGAAAGTCAATGAGAACTACATGATCTGATGTTTTCCCAGCAAAAGGCTAATCATTTTTTCTTGAAATACTATCAAGATCTAGACTTGTAACATGCTGGGTGGAGTGGCTATTCCTTTGTACAGAAGGAAAGTAATTTGTGCTGTTGGAATTCTACTCCCTTGACAATGATACCCTCACTCTGATTTGGCTCCCAAGGTGAATGAATCTTCAGTACAGTGGCTTGTGGGAAACTATTCTTAAACTAACCACTTTTCAAAAGGTAGAACAGAATTTTAGGCAGTGGATAATACCCATTGGGTTGGTAATATTCTATTGTTTCTGACAAGTCATTTCCTTGGTTCTTACGCTTTCCAAAAGTTAGAGATCTATTTTCTTTGTGGACTCGACCAGACTTAGCATTTTAAAGGTAAATATTTATCAAATATCAAATCCATTAGTTTACTTCTTTGGAACTGTCTTAATTTAAACTTCCAGTGAAAGCAACTGCAAGTCATCGATTAAAATTAAATTACTTTAAATTAAATCAATAAGCCTAGTTGTTGATTTCAATGGGAATTTGGTTAGCAAATGGATAAGAGAATTGAACCCAGGGAAGATTCAACTGCTAATTACTCGTAAAAGTTTGGTTTTAGAGGATAATAAACATTTGGCCCAGGAATGGAAACAGAGAAAGAGGTGTTGGCTTTGAAGAACCCAGGCCACCACCTTTTGACCGATTCAGTTATGACTTCCTGTTAAGGGGATTGAATCCTAGTAAGTCTTAAAGTGTTCCAATGAGACCCTCTCTTATAACTGTGGCCGGGGAGGCTATTGGGCATACACTATCGGTTGGGCTGAAATAGGATGAAAAATAATCTTTCCCATGAGCAACAAGCACCTAGCACTCCACACTGTAAATCCAAACCAAAGGTGGGGAGAGCTTGCCCTTTTTACATGCTTTTGTGATTTCTACTGAATATTTTGGCAAGCCCCTACTAATAGAGCATGTGCTACTTATCAGAATCACATCTAGTAGCTACAAAAATCAGGAAGTGGTCGGAAGGGACAGGCTGTGGTGATGCAGGTTACACCTGGTTTTAATCTGATTGTCAGATGTCATAAGGGTGGACTTAACAAGACTAAACCTCATTTCTACCCTAACCCTATAGGGAATTATTGCTGATTTATTTTAGCAAAGAGTTTCATGCTCTAGATTTCCATTCCAATTTCTCTGCTTAATAAAATAAGATGTCACGTGTCAAGCTTCATTGTAGTGAATTATTTCAACAACCCAAAGTCATTCAATTCCACTTGAAAACTTGCCACAAAGCCAAGATCTGTCACGAGGCATTAGGATTAGTTACCCCTGGAAAACCCCTCTACTATCAAACAAGCTGACAGGCAGCACACAAGAAGAAAACCATGAAGGATTTCCAAACTTTGTACCCTAAAGAACTCTTTGGTTCAACACACATCAGGGTTCTGCAGCCTCTTGAATTACCTAGTACCACAATTTAAATTTCTCTTCTTTTGACAAGACCTAATATTATCATAGACCAACTTCACAAGATTTTAGAATAGCATCAGCTTTCCTAGTCTGTAAACCTGTGTGTCAAGTTCCATGAACTCCATGGGAAAGGACTTCCATTAATTTTAGAGATTTTACATAATAGAAATTTGCATTCTATTAGAGTTCTCTCCATTTGATGAAAAGCAGGACATGCAGGCAAGTAATAAGGCATATGTCATGTCTGTATTAGGAGACTTTTTCTTGCCCTGGGCCTGTTTCCCTGTGGTGGTAGCAAGCAGCACACTCAAGTGAACGTTCTTTCTGACCAGAGTGAGTGGGAACATCCCCAACTATAATCAGTTACAGATGTATTTCACACATCCCAATTTGATGCAGTTAAAGAAGAAACTGCTTTGGGGAGAGTCTACAGATCATAAATGTGATGAATGAGTCTAAGGAACCCCATCTGTAAGTGCTTATGCATTCTACATGTCCTGCCCTAAAACTGTCCTCAACAGAGATTCTTCTTTATAGCAGAAATGTGTGGAATGCCCCACAGAACCCCACGTTTTCATTTCCCCAATGTTAATGAACAGGAGAAAAAATGAACCAGGAGAAACTCAGAGGTACTGTGTGAAGAATCCTCCTTAAGTTTTTCTTTGACTATTAAGAAACAGGAAAAGCTTCAAACATCTCACCAGAAAGTATTCTCTTCCATGATTTGCAGCAGAGAACTCAGTCTTTAAGGAGATTTAATTGATTTGGATCTGGGGAAAGGAAACATCCTTAGATTCTCAGCTTCTGCGAAATTTACCAATCTCTGGTCATACTGAGGTCATGCAAGTGTTATCATAAAGCTGTTTTTTTTTGCAACAGTACACAGTGAATAGTTTTCCTGCCTGGCTGCAGCTTCTGCTGAGCCCCTCTGTCCTTGGAGGAACTGCTGGATTTCCATCTTCAGGCCCAGCCCCATTGAGATTCTAAATAGACTCCTATGGAATCAAGGGATAGAAATCAGAACATGTGGGAACTCTGGCAAGAAAAACCATTTTCACTAAATTCCAACCAAACTTAGCATTGGCCTAAACTGTGCACATAGACAACAAAGCAGAATAGAATTATTACACCCGGGACTTAATCGAAATTGTACATACTTTCATATCAGCATTATTGTTGCAGACATCTCAAAATACCATTCATACTCTTCACTATTTCAAAATTCTGGAGTTACTGCTAACCTATTAATAAAGTGTGTGTGTGTGTGTGTGCGTGTGTGTGTGTGTGTGTGTATAATTTTAGAAAATTTTGTAACTATTTTTCAATATAATTGATTTTCTTTATAATTTTAGATATTTTATTTTTTGATGAAAAAGTTTTATCAAAAAATTTTTCTTCTGAGAAAGAGTTTACTAGGTTAATCAGACTTGCAAAGGAGTCACACAAAACAAGTACACACACACACACACACACACACAAAAAAAAAAAAAAAAAGAAGACTCCAACCTTAGTATGACTCTGGAATTCTTATCTGACCATTATCATATAATTCAATTCCAAAGAATAGTTTTTATCTGCTCCTACCAAGTAACAAAGTTCTAGTACCCTAACTGCTGTATTTTTCCTACTTGAATCTCTGGCCTGGAAACTACTAGAACAGGGTCCTTTGATTTACTCATTCATTCTTTTTGTAAATATTTATTGAATGCTTACTATGTGTCAGGTACCATGTGATATAGTGGGTAATACAAGGCAGCACAAAAGAAACAAGTCCCTTGTTCCAGTAGAGCTTACATTCTGGGGGAAGGGTGGATTAATTGAAGATAGATAGATAGGTAGATAGATGATAGATGAAAGGAGATAGAGAGCAATGTAGAAAACTAGAATAAGACAATGTCATGGAAGGTGACTGATGATCACCATTAACCCCTTAGATATTTGGATGATAAAAGAAGCAGCCACTTGACATTCAATGAAGAAAAATCATCAGAGTAGTGGAGTGATCAAGGTGGTTGGAACACAGTCCTGAGGTGGAGAGTAGTCCTAGATGTGATCAGAATGGGAAGAAAGGGTTAATTCATGAAGGTCTTCCCAAGCCATGGTAAGAACTTTGGATTCTACAGAAGTTATGTGCAGTTTTTTAAGGGTCTTAGGAGAGTGCCGCAGTCCGGCTGCAGCAAAATAACAGGGGGTGACGAATAACTTGTGTATGTTGATACAGCAGGAGTGGGAGCCGTTTATTGTAGGACCCGAGGGGTATATATACATTCCACACAGCTTATCTTAATTAACATAAACTAGATACAGCAGTCAACCAATAAGGAATCTCCACACTTAATGGCTCGCTGGCGTTACTTCACAAACCACTCCCTCTGGCAAAATGCCAGGCGCCATCCTGACTTGTTTACAGACTCTAACAGGAGAGGGTCATGAAGTGATCTACAGTGTTAAAGGTGCTCAGAGCACCCTCCAATCGTAGAAGTTATCTCCTTGCTTTCAGTATGTGTTTACATCCCATTTTCCCACAAGACCAGGAGCTTCTTGCAGATGACATTTGCATCTGCCACTCCCAGGACAGGGCTGATGTGTGTTGAGTGAATAGACTGTAGGAACACTGCAATAAAAAGGGCATGAGTTAGGAGGTTACTGTGGTCGCCTTGCAGGAGATGGTGGAAGCCTGGACTAGGGGAGAGGCCATGGAGATGGTGAGACACTGATGAATTGGAAGGTGTATCACATTGGGTCACAAGGAGAGGCAGACTATGTGCCAGAATCCATATAATTTGAGTTTTTAAAATGACAGTTTACAAATGTGCAGGTTAGGCATAAAGAAACTTCAAGGGATTGTACAGTATCCTAAGGCTGTTACCCCTAGGCCCAAAGGGAATGGGAAGGGAGGTGACCAGAACCCACAGGGACCGAGTGTGTAAGAGGCTGCCTCAAGAGAAGTTCTGACTTTCCAGCAGGGGTAGCAGCCAGCCCTATATGCTGTCATTTTGAAGGCTGCTAGGGAAATAAACATCCTGATCCATCTCCTTTCCTCTCTGCAATCACCTGTAAAGACCCACCATTAGTTATAGAGGAAGCAGGTTCAATGATTGGTCCTTACAGAACAGAGGAGGATGAGAAATTGTGGAAGAGCAAACTGAAGATATTGGGAACAAGACACTGTGGAGACAGTTCTTTCTAGTCTTCCCTCAGAGTATGGCCAATGAACCTAAAATTCCTGATGGCCAGCCTACCTGCTCAGAGCACCCTCCAATCATAGAAGTTTCTCCTTGCTTTCAGTATGTGTTTACATCCCATTTGCCCACAAGAGAATGAGCTTCTTGCAGATGGCATTTGCATCTGCCACTCCCAGGACAGGGCCTGCTAACTGAAAGACATGATTAGGGAATGAACCGATAGCCTCTTCCAGATTCCCATGGAATGTATTGTTCCATGTTGGATCTCCCTGTGTTATGGTTTAGATATGAGGTATCCTTCCAAAAGCACATGTGTGAAACAATGCAAGCAAGTTTAGAGGTGAAATGATTGAGTTATGAGAGCCTTAATCTAATCAGTGCATTAATCCCTGATAGCAATTAACTGGGTGGTAACTGTAAACAGGTAGGATGCGACAAGAGGAGGTGGTCCCTGGGAGGGTGCATTGGGGTATATATTTTGTCCATGGTAAGAAAACTCTCTCTGTCCTTCCTGGTACCATACCCTTCTGCCAGGATGTTCTGCCTCATCTTGGGCCCAGTGCAAATGGAACCATCTGTCTATGGACTTAAACCTCTGAAGCCACGAGCCCACAAATAAACTTTTCCTCCTCTAAAATTGTGCTTATCAGGTCTTTTGGTCACATCAATGAAAAAAAAATGACTAAAATACCCTGATATCAATTTCTGGACAGGTAACACGTGCCTCCCTATCACAAGTTGTGCGACACACTGGCTGTTCTTCCCATTCCTCAGAGGGGTTCATTACAACATTCCTGCCCCACCTTTAGTCTGTCTCTAAATTCCACCCTCTTCTCGTTTGCCCCTGACATATCACTTAGAATTGCCAATATGTTCAAAGACAATTACCTGGTTTTTAATAGTTTTTGTCCAGTGTAATCTAACTTCTCAGGAATAGCAAACACATGGCTTCCCTTTGAGCTGTTCTGTATCAAATTAGCACTTTCACTGCTGTGTCTTAGAACAGTGGTAAATATGTACACACACGTATATATCATCTATATCTCAAAGCCCAAGAGATGTGGTCTGTTGCTGTCTTCAGTACTCAAGGATGCCAGTGTTTCCTGCTTACGTGCTCATTGTATAAACATTACAACCAGATCTTCTTTGGAGATATAAACAGAGCCTTTGTGTTAGCTGATGAAAATAAAATATCAAATACTCAAGTACGAATGACTGATTTCTGAAAAGAACAAACTACTTGATACTTATCAACCGCCATATCTTGCCTGTCCAGTACAGTAGCATGCACAACTTTTCAGCTCTACCTTCAAAATGTGATAAATCTTCCCTCTGGGGCAAAGAGTGCATGTCTGTATTTATCCAGAGAAAGAATTTAACTCTTGTCTACATGTTTAAAAAGAGGTTGGGGGAAAGAAGGAGGCGGAAAAAGGTAACAGATTGTGAAGGATTGATTACTAAAGCAAAAAAAATCAATCTTGAGACTTTGATGATTTAACCAGCCACAAAAGCATAGAAATGTATGAGAAAGCCCTGATTGATTTTTAACTCCGTAATCCTTCCCACCCCATCTATTATCCTGTATGGATCATATTAGCCGTCATTATGACTAAGACAAGATAGGACGTTGACATCCGCCTGACATGATATAACTGTAAATGGAATCGGCTTATACACAAAGGCTTTTACCTGGTTATTAATAGTGTTCTCGGTGGGTGATGGACTGGGCTGATATTAAAACCTCCATCAGCTGTGTGGAGCCATTGCAATTTGATTTCAGTCCAAGAAACAGCTCCTCAAGATAGTGATTGCACAGTTGCCCTGACAAACTGCTCAAGTATCATTCCTGGATACTCACCCTTTTAAAAGGCTCATAAAATACTGGGGGTGGATGACATCTTGTTGGCACCAAGGGTTCCAAGCCACTACTGCCAAAGGCTGAAAGACACCAAGTATGTTCACAAATCCCTTGATGACTCCCTAAACTTAATCACCACCAGTGTGAATGCAAAGTAGAGGAAGATTTAGGGTGTACAGCTTCACAGGTGACATGCATGGTGGTAAAACATGGATGAATACATACTATGATTAAGGTCACTTGGTGACTTTAGCTTGATTCACTTACCTTCAATGAATCAATGAAAAAAATTTAGATCTTTAGGGCACTGTTTACTTTCTCAACTCCATGAGGTATTCAACTTCTATTTTACTTGTAACCAAACCAAATAGGGTAAGAAGAAGAAAATTAGAAACAGAAATATTACATAATTAAACAGAGATATAAAATCAATCCCATTAGAAAATGCAGGCTTTCCTACTTTTATTCAACAAAATACCTTCTTTACTCAAGAAATATTTACTGAGCACTTAATATGTAACAGGTATTTCCAGTTAGTGGAGGAAATGCATATAAAAAGTGGATGAAATCCCTGTCCTCATGAGGCTTACAACAACTGTGGCCCTCAGAACATTGTTGGGAGACACATACACTGATACTCCTTAACTTTCTATCAGACTATGTTCCAATAAACTCATCAAAAATTGAAAATACAAGTCAAAAGTGCATTTAATACAGCTAAGCTACAGAACATCATCAGTTAATCTAATCTACCTTAAATGTGCTCAGAATATTTATGTTAGCCTCTGGTGAGGGGAAATCATCTAACTTGAAGCTTCCTTCAAAATAAAGTATTGACTGTATTATTCAGTTTATTGAATATTGTACCAAAAGTGAAAAACAGAATAGTTGTGTGGGTATACTTTCATACCATCATAAAGTTGAGAAGCCTAAGTCCAGCTGTTCTAAGTCAGGGACCATCTGTACACAATCAGGTTATCATGTAACCAAGTTCCCTCAAACACTTTCTGGTGCCATGTTCCCAAACTACCCTGGTCTCCTCCTACCCTATAAAGCCAAACACAGTAAATTCTAAATAACATCCTAAAAGACAGATGGGCAGACAAAAAAAGGTAACACCTTATATTTAAAAGCATTAACTTTTTTCTTTTGAAAACTTGAAAATATCTTTCCATTTATAATGAGGATAAATTTGAAAATCACTTTTTCGAAAATCACTGCACTAGGAATGGTTATAAGAATAGAAAGAGGTTTCAGATAGACAGATGGATGATAGATAGAACTTAGTGCCTGGCATAGAAGACTGCAATAAACATAACCAGTGAGGAAGAGGAGGCTAATGATGATACATCCAGTCATCTGGCTGCCCATCATCATATCCACTCCCTCACTCAATGAAACAGAGATGGAAATGGGAAAGGTAGATTTCTCCACTATTTATGAGCTTTTTCAGGTGCAATCATATTCCCACCAGTGAGCTGCATTTCCTTGGACAGGCAGTTGCCCCTCCTAGTACTAGCATTACTGCAGTGTTACGGTTTAGATTAGGTGTCCCCTGCCACAGTCTGGCTGGGCACAAATGCCGCAGTCTGGCTGGGCACACAATCATGAGCCACCACACAGCTTGTAGATTCAAACAGCAACTCTTTATTCCCGAACTCACACCAGCCGTCTACAATCACGTTCTGGGGAAATCCATGTTCTCTGCCCAAAATCCACATCCACTGGGCTTCTATCTCCCAAAAATATACTGTCCGAATCCCGTGAGAACTCAAGGGGAACTCAGGCAGCAGGATACGCCCTATTCCCAGCAGGAATAATCTTAAACCTTAAACCTGGAACGCCCTAAACCCGATTATCTTAAACCGGGAACACCCTAATCCGCCCTGGTCCTTGAGCAAGGTCACCTACATTCAATGTCACTGCAAAATGTCAGCAACATGGGGTACGCTGGCAAGGAAATTGTCATACCTACTTGGCTAATGGCTCCCAGCAGTCCCCCAAAAGCTTATGTGTGAGACAATGCAAGAAGGTTTAGAGATGAAATGATTGGGTCTGGGAGCCTTAACTTAATCAGTGTATGAATCCCCTGATAGGTATTAACTTGGTGATTAGCTGAGGGCAGGTAGGAGGGGCTGGAGGAGGGAGGTCCCTGAGGGTTGTACCTTTGGAGTTTATAATTTGTCCTTGGTGAGTAGAGTTTTCTCCCTCTCTCCCCCTTCTCCCCCCGTCTCCCTCCCTTTCTATTTTTCCCTCTCCCTCTCTCTTTCTTTCTCTCCCCCTCCCCACTTTCTGGTGCCATGTTCAAGCTGCTTTCCTTTGCCATATTCTTCCACCATGATGTTCCCCCTCACTGCAGGCCCTGAGAAATGGAGTCACCCTTCTATGGATTAAGACCTCTGAATTGTGAGCCCCCAAATAAACTTTTCCTCCACTAATTGTTCATGTCAGGACATTTGCTCACAGCCCCCAAAAAGCTGAGGAAAACATGCAGCTAGTACTAAGTGAGGAGCCCTGTCTTCTCCACCCTCTGATAATAAGTCAGATTCAGCACCATTGATGTTGTTCTCGAGGGGAGCACAGGAAGTTCTAGAGAATCAGGTAAGCCCACTCACAGATTCCAGAATTGAAAGAAAAAGTGCTCCAGCTGGAGACAGCCCCAGTTTATCTTGAAGCGAAGCATATCACTCATCAGTGGGTGCTCTAGTTACCAGCAATTTGCAGGCCACCCACAGCTTAAAGGTAGCAGAGGAAATGCCTAAATATTACAGTTTCCCAGAGATATGCTGTGTCTCATTTACAGTGTACCCATTATTTATTGCACAAATGGTCTCTATCATTATCTATAAGCACTCAGCCAGGGCCCTATAATTTAATAGTGAGATAAGGAGACCCCTATTTTCTTGAGGTAATCACATACAGATTTGATGGTTAATAGAGGAACAGTGTTCATGTATCTCCAGACTCCAACAGAGAGCCATGATTACCTGTGCAATATTATAATGTCCTTCAGCCCAAAATCTGGATCTTGCTAGAAAAAAATGGTTAATCTCCATCTAAATTTGATCCCAATACCTTACATTCTTTCAAAGAAATACATGTTTTTCTTTACTCTCTCTCATCACCATCAAATATGTGGGTGATTAATTTTGTGCACCCCAAACTAGAAACCCTGAAGCATCATTTTTCCTTGCTATATAAGAGCATAGAGAGGACCAGGCCCATAGGAGTCACTCAAAGAATAACTGTGGAGTCAAAGAATGAAGATATGAAGAGATTTTGATTCACCAGAACCAAGAGATCAACTATATATTTGCTTGTTTTCAGGGATCCACCCTCATGTGTCACTAAAAACAGGTCCTTATTATCTCTCCCTCAGACCTTCTGCTGTGTAAACACCATTAATGCAGACACCAGACACCGACATGCAGATTAATGAAGGGAAGCAATTTATTGAACTGATATTTGGTGTAGATGTCATTAGCAGTGCTCCTTTGGAGCAACTGCATCAGATTAGAAACACTCTCCCCCCAAGAGCATGTAGAAAAATCATTTAACTGCTTTTCTGCAGCTGTTTATGTAACACCAACCCTCTATGAATTGTTGAATTGACTCTGAGACAACTGTGAAACTTCTATGATTGCTCCTCATTGATGCTGTTTGTCTCTCCTGAGAAAAAGTCCTATAATAAATCATGTTGTTATGGTTTCAGTTTTTCTTGTTCTTGTCTCCCCTTTTTCCATCTACATTAAAGACATTAAAAAAGTTCCAATAATTAGACAAGGTCAATGGAGCTCTGATAACTTTATCAACAGGGTGACATCTGAAAAATGGTCTTGGAAACTAGAAATAAGGGCCTGATGGGTTTGGGTGGTTTTCCAAATCCATCAGGAAATTATGAACTTTCATAAATTCTTGGAATTGGGAAAGTCAAATATATTCATAAGGTAATAAGGCAAGATTTGGGAAAGACCATAAATATCCATTACATTCCTGGGCCCCACTGACAAATTAGAAGATGACTTTTGATGGATGGCTAAGCCCCCCATGAGTGCCAGTCCCATTTCCCCAGCTCCATTTATAAGACAGTTATGAACCCAACACCCTCCCAATCCCCAGGTGTTCTGAAACTCATTCCCCTATTTCCTTAATGATCATCCACTTCATTTCCATACAGTAGACCTGATGAGCAACTTCTAGACCCCACCAATGACACTGTAGGATGACCTATTTCTTGCTAACCCTTCCCACTACTAAGAATGGCTAAATATTAATTCACCTTCTAAACCCTTTGACTTGTTAGTTCTGGTTATGTGCTTCAGAATTATTCAAAATCAATCAATCATTATTTCCCAGGTACTTTCATCTATGGTTGGGTATCCTTACATTTCTATAATAAAATTTATGGTTTCCAGGCCCTCTCTTATGAATTACTGCCCACTTGAAGAATGTCTTAATATTCAATGAAATCATTCGTTTCTGGAATGGAAAGTTCTTTCCATGATATTACATGTATTCATAAAAATTCAGAGTCAACGCATGCTCAAAGATGTAGGTGGATGATATTTTTTCAGTCATCCGTCATGAGAAGCTGGCTGGCTTATATTTCTCTGGTATAGCAACTCCGTAATCCCACCATCATTGTAGCCTCCCACTTCTGAGATCACTTTGGATTTCTTGTCCTTTGGCTATTTGGCATTTGATCATCCTGAAATAAAAATAATAATAATTAAGTAAGCATTTTCAGCTGGGTACTCCAGTTGATCTTCAGAGACCCTGCTTTCCACCTGAATCCAGTCTCCTGCTTTAGCACATATTTATTGCTGGAGTTCAAGAATTAATACTAGCAAAATTTGGCAAGTAGGAACGAAAGGATGTCCTTGAAACCAAAGCTTCCACCTGGAAATGAATAATATGGCACAAGCACACACTGAATAAAAAGTATGATTGAAAATATTACTTTTTTTTCCAAAAGTCATAAAGCAAGATTAATGGTCAATTTAAAACTAAAATCAACCCCCGAATGAAATTTCCTCCCCTAAACACCACCAGCACAATATTAACAGGCCACTTTCCTCTACCCTGCTATTTTTCACTATTAGTATCTTCCAGGTTTCCAGTCGGAAGCAGGAAACACTAAAAACCTTTCAGGAAGCCTGCACTGGTGAGATTTCTTCCAGGCTTGGCAGCACCAAGAAGTGAACAAAGTAATCACATCATTTTTTGATGGTCACAGGTTGTTTATCCTGACCAAATGTTGTTTTATCTCTTTGACCAAATCAACTGCTGAATCCATACAAGCAACACGCTTCACAGAGTGGGCATGGCTAAGTTGAAGTACCACACAGAAAATGTTGGAGAAGTGTGTGCTTTCCAACCACACCCAGAAGGATCTTAGTACAAATGCCTCATGGGAACTATCTGCTGAAGGTATATCCAGGACAAAAGGGCATGGAGGTCTGAGCTTCAAAGAGAGGCAATAGCCAAAAACAAATATTGAGATCTAATTGTGTCCATCTCTTCCTCTGTAGTTCTTCTGAAATCTCCAGTTGAAATTTCAAGGGAGGATGAATGAATATGGCAAATTGTGGAGTATTTGGCTGATTCGATCGTTTTCAGCTATCTCTTGGTTAATACCATATTCTTGGTTTTGTGGTTCCATTTGCCCAAAATAAATATTTTAATTAAAAATGATTTGAGCCAGGCTCAGTGGTACATGCTTGTAATCCCAGTAGCTCAGGGGACTGAGACAGGAGGATCACAAGTTCAAAGCCAGCCTCAGCAAAAGCAAGGTGCTAAGCAACTGAATGAGACCCTGTCTCTAATTAAAATACAAAATAGGGCTAGGGATGTGGCTCAGTAGCCAAGTGCCCCCGAGTTCAATTCCCAGTACAAAAAAAAAAAAAAAGATTTATTTGAATATTGGTATCACTTAGTGAAAATACACAGGGGAAATTAACTTTTACTAAGCAACACTTTTTTTCACCGTCGGAGGGATTGGAAATTAGCACAACTGCTATGGAAATCAAGATGGGGGTTCCTTAAAAGATTAAGAATGGAACCTCCTTGTAACCCAGCTATACCACTTCTAAGTATTTATCCTAAAAGAATTAAAGTCATCATACTATAGTGATACATGTATACATACATAGAAGAACAATTCACAATAGCCACACTATGAACCAGCCTACGTGTCCATCAACAGATTAATGAAATATGTCATATGCAAGAAAATGGATGGAACTTGAAAATATTATGTTAAGTGAAATAAGTCAAACTCAGAAAGTCGAAGGTCAGATGTTTTCTCTAATATGTGGAAGCTAGAGAGGAAAAACGAAAAGAAAGGTGGTGGGTAGATCTCATAAAAATTGAAAGGAGATCAGTAGGATACAGGAAAGGCACCAGGGGAAGAGGGAAGGGGAGGGAAAGAGTAAATACTGGGGAATCATACTGATCAGATCGTGTTGTTATATTGTGTGTATGTGTATGAATATGTAACAACAAATCCCACCATTATATATAAATTATGTACCAACTATAATGTACCAATAAAAATGTGAAAAAAAAGAAATTAACTTTTAAAAAAAAATTTTAGTTATAGATGGCACAATACCTTTATTTTATTTATTTTATTTTATGCAGAGGATCAAACCCAGTGCCTCATACATGCAAGGCAAGTGCTCTGCCACTGAGCCATAATCCCAGCCCAAGAAATTAACTTTTACTAATATAAGAAATGTTAGCAAAGGAAGATATAAACAGGTATCTGGTGTTTGTTTGATGTAATATTCTAGTCATAGCACCAGTTTTTTATATATATATAAATTCAGTGTGTTTCTAACCATTGCTTAGTTTAAGGTATCATTAAATCAAGAAGAAGATAGAAGTACGAAAAATTAAATTGATGACTCCAATATTAAGTACATTAACAATACACTTTCTCAGCCCAAATCAAAACAAATCAAGAGTTCAATTCTTATCTTTTCTCCTAATCAGTGAATTTAGGATACAGGTATGGCAAGATAAAATGGGTTTTTTTTCCTTCTGTCTTTCTCCACTCTTTCCTGTATTCCTCATCCTCTTGTGGAAGAGGGTATCTTTGAAAGGACCAGGAAAGAGACAGAGGCTTTGCAAGTTTGCTGGAGCATCAAAGTTAGACTCTGAGAGAAGACTGACATTAGCAGGGGAGTTGGTCTCACAGATGTTATGTTCTGAAAACTGAAAGGACACCAGGCCTTTTTTAGTGACAAGAAGGAAGAAAAGAGAAGGAGGAGGAGAAGGAGGAAAGGAGAAAAAGAGGAAGGGAAAAAAAAGGAAGAAAGAAAACTGCTAGAGCCCCAAGATGATCTAAGCAACCTGGAAGGAGGGCAGAGGGTTAGAAAGAGGGGAATGGGATCAGAGGGAGGAGAATTGGAAGAGAGTCCAGAAAGAGGAGAAAATTCCCAAAATCTTTTCTAAGATGATACATATACATATGGACTGACGGAGCAAGGAGAGAAATGCTTACTAATGATGTCTAAGTTCTTTGTGTGCAATACAACCAAAATGAAGTTTTGGGGGGTTTTTTATAATTTTTTTTAAAGAGAAAGAGAGAATTTTTTTAATACTTATTTTTCAGTGGACACAACATCTTTATCTTATTTTGTATGTGGTGCTGAGGATCGAACCCAGCGCCTCGCGCATGCCAGGCGAGCGAGCGCGCTACTGCTTGAGCCACATCCCCAGCAGAAGTTTTTTTCTCTCTGATATTATCCATGCACGGCAGAGCCCAGACAATATAGACATAAAGAAGGAATTACTTTTTTGGTTCAACAAATATTTATTGAGAAATACCATATATATGCCTGATATTGTTTAGGTGCTAGGATAGTTGTAACCAAATTAGGGAAAAACAAACAAAAACACTTCTTTTGTGGAGCTTATGTTCTAATGGAGGGAAAAGATAAGCTAAAAAGCAAAATATAAAAAGGCATAGTATATGAAATAGTGATAAAAGTGCTTAGGAAGAAAATTTAAAAAATTATTTTGTTTAAGAAATCTAGAAAAAGCACATATTCTGATAATGCAGTAGAACCCTAGGCCTTGGGTAGGAAGAAGAAGGCTAAATGGAGTTAAGTGAATATATTTCTCTTTGAATAAATGGATGGATAAAGGAGATTCCCATCAGAACTACCACAGCAGATGTTTTTCTTTTGCATAAGTGCCTCTTCCTCAGTGATGCCCCATGCCCTTGCCCAAGTTGATCTGAATAGTTCACCCGTATCCCACCCACTTCCTGAAAAAAAAAAAAAACTGTTCTTTCCTGTCCCTACTTTAAGTGTTACTCCCTCCCTGAAGTCTTTCTCCAATAAAAATAATGCCCCACCTTCACCTAGCACACCCAACTTGCAAAATGTTGTGGGATATTATCATCACTTTTTCACATCAGTAGAAACTAAGACATAGGGAATGTAAGTGACTTGTCCAAAATTGAGTGACTACCACTGAGACCCAGGTGTTCTGAATCTAAGCCTATGCTGTAGACCTGAGGAAGTATGGAGTCATGGAAGTGAGTCCCAGACGTCTCACTCAGCCAGGGTGAGTGACAGGTTACTTAACTTGTCTGAGCCTCAGTTTTCTTATTTACAAAATAGGCTAAGTAGACAAACAAGGCAGGTTTGTGAGCACAGACTATGAAGCCCCATCCCAGTACCTGGTCTAGTGAACACTAGACTTCCTGCCTTCCCCAACTCCTTCCTTTCCCTACCATCACCATAACTACATGGGCCATCTTCCTCCACACTTACACAGAAAATGTGACATGTACATACTTGGTACTTATTAAAATATTAACTGGGGTTTCTTATGTCATAAGGTATTAAAACTTAGGTTAAACTGTTTAATAAGTAAAAGGCACTTTTTAGCTCTACTAACTGAAAACAACAGGGACTGGTAGAGCTTCCTCCATGTAAGCTTGATCTGAATATTCTCTTGTGGTCAGGGCTCAGGCCCCAGTTTCTTAAGGTTTTTCTCTGACTCTGCATTGGTCCATGCACTGGCCTCATTCTCAGGCTGGCTTCCATCAATGATAACAAAATTTACCCCAGCAGTTCCAGGCTTTTTATCTGCATGTTATACTGACCAGAAGAAGAGAAGAAAAGATCTGGCCCCAGGTTTCTCAGAAAACATTCTACAAGTACAGCTCAGGTGACATGCCCACCTTTTCACCAATCACTATGGCCATGGAATGGACCAAGCTCAGATTCTCAATCTGGGCCATGCCTTTGACCCCTCCACTAATCTTAGTTATAATCCAGACAGGGAGTCATTGCCCAGAACTTGAATACTGATGGAAACCAGAGCTGTGAAGCTCACAACCACTTTTTTTTTAATGGTGCATAAAAATTGTATAAAATAGTGGGTTTCATTGTAGCATATTTGTGCAAGCATACAACAGAATTTGATCAGTTTCACTCTCTAATGCCTCCCTTTACCCTTCTTTCCTCCCTCCCCCTGATCTTCTCCTACCCTAATAGTCTCTCTTATGCTTCATGGCATCCTTTTATTTCACCTTCTAGCTTCCACAAATGAGAGAATGCCACAGTCTGGCTGGGCACAAATCACGAGCCACTCAAGCAGGAACAAACTTTATTTCTGAACTCCACCAGCACACTCCACACACACTCCCCGGGAACTCTCCCGAATGCCACCCGGCTCCTCCAGGAACACACCTCACCAACCGGAACTCCCACCACCGGAACTTCACCAACCAACGCAAACTCTTCAGGAATTCCCCGTGAGAGCTCAACCGGAACTCAACGGGGAACTCCGTGAGAACTCAAAAGTCATCATCTTAATGGCTCGCTGGCGTCACCTCTCAACCATTACTTCTGACAAAAATGCCATGTGTCATCCCGTCTCGGCTGTGGCCCTCAACAAGAGAAGACGTGTCTTTCTGAGTCTGACTTATTTCACTTAACTTGATACTCTCTAGTGTCATTCATTTTCCTGCAAATGACATAATTTCATACCAACCCAAAGGCTCCCAAGCCCATCTGATCTGAGAAGCTAAGCAGGGTAGGACCTAGTTACTTGGATGGGATGTCACACCTACTTTCATAGTTTGATGACAATCTTCCACTTGGCCCAGCACCTCTCCCAGCACAGACAGCTGAGAGTGTGGAAATGAGAATGTGGAAAGCCTTATCTCTTAATAAGACTCTGCTATTTTAAGGATTTCTGGGTCCAGCCATTCTCAGGTGATTCATCTTAAGTATTATACTTCTTCCACCATGTAGACAGACCCTCTTGCAAGAATTCAGAAGACAAAATTACAGGGATTGAATTTGTCCCTAAATTGATTTTATACCCTTTGAAAACTTTGTACTGTACTGTAGTGTATGTGTGTGTGTGTGTGTGTGTGTGTGTGTGTAGAACTTTTGATTAAATAAGGCACTTAAGGATAGTTTTATAGAATCATCTCACCCATTTGATTTTTCAGACAAATAAAAGCCTTATGACAATGACCTTCAACAAAGGTTAAGCATGCAAACTTGAAAAAGTTTATTCATAGCTGCTTTTATCTTCAAGTCTTTGAAGTAGAAGGTTAAAAAGAAATCAAATAGTTCATTTTTGACATCTTTAGGGAAGGTATATGTAAATAGGAAACACAAAATCACTGAGCATATACAGAAAACAAATGGTTACATATAATTACCAACTGCAGAGAAAAAGAGGTAAAATAGGTTAGGCATGTTATTCTTGAAGCTACTTTGTGTCAATCAGGCCCACATGGATTTTCTAGATTCTTATTTTTCTGATCCAGAGGTAAAATTTGCCATCCTCTAACTCCTTGTCACCATCTCAAATATCAAGCTAAGCACTGTGTATTCCTCTGGGGTATTCACAACCTTCAGAGAGTTGTTGATAGTGATCACATTTCTTCTGAAGTCTTTGTTGATCCAAGAATACATATTTTGTTGTGTGAGTCTTCATAAATCAGTCTTTCCGCCCGTTTATCATCCTTGTTGCTTTTCTCTGAACACTCTCCAGTATGTCTGTGACTTGCTAATAATGAGGTTCCCAGACCACAGTGCATCATTCCAAGCTCAATCTTTCTCATTGTGCAGGAATGGACTTTGCCTTTTTGCTCCCTGACCCACTGTTTCTACTAACAAAGTTCATATGCTGCCAGATCATACATGAACCCATGATTCATTTGCTGTCCATGACAATGCCCGGGGGAACCCAGGCACTTCCCTAAACAGGTCAGTGCCTGACAAGTTATTGGTACTCAAAAAAGTGCCTTGAATAAATGAACAGATTAAAGCATGTACTCCCCAGTTATGTCTTTACTATAACATATATTTCAAAAAGAACAAAAGAGGGCATGTACATGCTTATGTCAGGGGTGGGGACATGGGATCTGAGGAGACATATGAGAAATCACTCAGGGCTTATTTGGCCTGAATCATTCAAACAGTCCTACCGCTTTGATTGGATTGAGACATAGTTTAGCTCTCACTTAGCACAAGGCAAAATGAAATTCAGAAAACTAAGGTATTTCCCCACAGTGGCTCAACCATTGAATTACCACTGAACATATTTAAATTCAGTGTCCAGTGTAACCATTGGAATAAACCAATCTACAATTGCCATTAGCAAAGTGCTCACAACCTAGAAACCAGTCCCTACATCTTCAGTTAAAAGACTTGTGGCATGGATTTCTAACTGTGACTTTGTTGCTCAGCCTGGTCAGGTAGCCTCTGATCAATACAGCACTACACAGTAGTATGATGAGACAATAATCTGGCTTGGTAAAATTCCAGGTGAAAAAAAATTCTCCCCCGCCCCAAAAAAATATCCTTCTCTATTGGTTAATTCTCACCCTCCCAATCCTCATTATCTGTACAGTCCTCTGTCTCTATGCTATAATTCCAAACCAACAAACACTCATGTTAAATTTTTTTAAAAAAGTAAATTCTTCAGATAATTCCACATGCCATTCAAAAGACAATACAGTTTTATGGAAATGGTGCTGGAGAAGAAGTGAGAAGATTTGGTGGACATGTGGTTTACTAGTTTCTTAGCAAGAACTATAAAAGAATGGTGTTTGAAAGCCCGGTGGGACATATAAAGCATTCTACAGAACTTGTGAAATGTAGGTTGAATTTGTTGGACCGACCTTGGGTAAACCTCTCCATATTTCCAAGCTTCAGTTTCTACATCTATAAAATAGAAACTAATAATAACTTCCTTGTCTCATAAGGCTATTGTGGGGCTCCCAAAAGGACAATACATACAAAATCATTTTTTTAAACAATAAAGCATCATACAAAAGTAAGTTATGGAGAAAGGGAGAGGGACTGTGATGACTGGGCCAATCATGCATTGTGCCAACCAGCCAGTTGGAAAGGCAATAGCACATTTTGATATTCGTCCAGATGTTTGGACATATTCCAACTATAAACTCCAAAGTGGTCACTGGCAAACTTTCAGATAGTCAAAGTACTGCAAGCTGGAGCACCATGAGTATTCTCTAGGTCTCCTGAGCCCCAAGGAAGGTAAAGAAAGTTCTGCATGGAGCCACAAGTCTTTTGCTGCTCTAAAAGGAAACTTGTGCAGATCTCAAATACTTAGCTATGGCTCGGGGTGGAGCTCAGTCATAGAGTGCTTGCCTAGTGTGCATGCACTTTGACTTCAATACCCAGCACTGCAAAAATAAATAATTAAAAAAGGAAAGAAAGTAAAACCAAATATTTAGTTATGGTGTGAGTTGAATGAATCTACACAAGAGTTAAATCATTGTTTTTTCACTGGGGAATAAGCCCTTTAGATCTTAGACTTTAACCCCAGTTCTACAGCAATCAAACGAAGGCAGAAATCTGCACTTGCAAATATTTTTGAAAGATCTGACTAAGCCATTTTTAGATGTTTTCCAGTCTTCATGTGCCTTTCCCTCCCACAGAGCACAATTAAAAAGGCACCTTTAAAAGGCTATTAAAAAACATTGATTGGCTTAACTGTGCTAATGTCATGGCTTTAAAATAAAATTCTATTAAGTCTTTAAAATATTGCAGACAAGTACTTTGCAGCAGAAACTCAGGATAACCATCCTGAGAATTGTTTTTCACAGATACTTAGTGAGATACTTTAGTTCTTCTTTATCATTTTTTGTCTCTGATTTTTCTAAGAGTTATCATACAATAATTGCCTTTATTTTTTAAAGTTTTAGATTTTATTTATTTATTGGGGGATTGGAGGGATGCTTTTATCACTGAACTACATCCCCAGTTCTTTTTATTTTTCATTTTGAGACAGGGTCTAATTTGCTAAGGCTGACCTCAAATTTGCAATCCTCCTGCCTCAACCTCTCAAGTCACTGGGTTTATGGGTATATGCCACCTCATCCAGCTCAGTACCTGCCTTTACACATATCAAAAACAGTCCTTAACACAGTTTCCCCAAGTCACCATAATGAATTCATAGAGGTAGGCTTGTTCATGCTCCCTTGTGCTTTGTTGCTATTAATCCACATGGAACAATGGAATTTTCTCCTTATATTTGAATGTTAAAGTCACAGAGTACCTTTTCCTCAAAAAATCATCCCAGGCATTATTTTGATCCCAGTTAAGTGCACATGATCTCTTTCCTGTTTATGTACTGAATCCTATTTTTGTCCCTAGAGAAACTCAGGAGTTCAACACAAACGTGCAACACTTTTTTTCTTTTTTTAATTCTTGCTATTTCCATATCTTTGACTAGCAGGCTCCGTCTCATATCCATAATGTGCAAGGCAAGTTCAAGAAAGGAAGGCTCTGGCCAGGGTTGGTGGTACATGACTATAATCCCAGCAACTTGGGAGGCTGAGGAGAGAGGATCACAAGTTCAGTGCTAGGCTTAGAAACTTAGTGAGGCCCTAAGTAACTCATTGAGACCCTATCTCAAAATTTAAAAAAAAAAAAATTTAAAGGGAATGGGGATGTGCCTTAGTGGTTAAGTACCCCTGTGTTCAAAAAAAAGAAAGGCTTAGTGGTTAAGTACCCTTGGGTTAAGAAAGAAAGAAAGGGAGGGAGGAAAGAAGGGTTGTAAACAGGTCTTATTTGGAGTTGTAGTTAACTGGATAGTTTGGATTGACCCAGACTAAGTTGGCTTGAGCTGGCTAGAACTCTCCCCTAACCCATGGCTGTCCCTGCTGATGTCATCCAGCATCAACCCTGGATGGGAGATGATAAGGGCCTCCATATTCTTTGAAATTTTCTTCAGGATTAGTTATGGTTTGAAGGTGCTTTTCCCAAGACTGTGAATTCCAGACTTTGAGTCATGGAAAAAATGCCAAACATTTTCTTTTGTAGAACAAAAGAAAATATTCATTGGTATTCTACCAATAATAGGTTTGGTTTGGTTTGGTTTACAATTTTTCCAAATGTTATGGGGATCAACGTGGGAGGAAGAGTCTGGGACAGGTCAAGCAGCATGTCAAGGTAAGATGGAGAACCCAGAGGTCAAGGGCTTCTCCCAAGAGGGCTCCTCCCTACCCCAACCTCATAGAACAGTGACAGCCATGGGTGGGGGAGAATTCCAGCCAGCTCAAGCCATTGTCAGAGCTCTCAGGACAGCCTAGGATTCCTCAAGTCCATTTCCTCCTTGGCTCTTTCCCTCCAGCCCTCTTACTCATCCCTCAATACCACACACTGGGATCATCTCAGGCATGGCCCCTGCCACTCCCACCTCCCAGGAACACTTAGGAGCCCTCAGCTTGTGATAACTGGTTCATATCCCAATCATAGCCACACATGGCTCACTAGTTCGTTAATAGGAACTATAAAACAATCATTATTAGAGCCCCCTGGGATAAAGTACTCATGAGATAATGGTTAAATTTGTGGAACCAACCTTTGGTAAACTTCCCCATATGTCCAAGCTAAGGGCCCATGGATACCAATAATTTGGCACCTTTCAGATATTCTTTAAATATTGATTTATCACTTATTCAGAAGAGTCAAGAAAACTATTATTAATAAATAATCTTCTTTATGTTTAAAATAAGATATGTGCTTGGAATATAACAATATTTAAACTTGTTTGGAATTATCTTTAATTCTACTATCACATTATCTCGTACAACTAGATAGAACATCAATAAAAAAAGTAATACAGCAAGTAATTCTAACAAATTACCACAAATTTAGTGGCATTAAAAATTTGAGTGTAGGGCTGGGGATACAGCTCAGTTAGTAGAGTGCTTGCCTTGCATGCACAAGGCCCTGGGTTCAATCCCAGCACCACCACCAAAAATAAATAAATAAGTAAATAAGAGAATGTATTCTCTTAAAAGGCTGTAGTTCATAATTCCAGCAGAAATATCACTGGGCTAAGATTGAAATATTGAGGAATGATAGATTCAAGGAAAGAATGTGTTTCTTTGCCTTTTCCAGCTTCCAGAGGCCACTTACATTCCTTAGTTTGTGGTCCCATCTCTCCATCCTGAAAATCTGTGCCAGTGAGCTGAGTCTTTCTTGAAATGCCATTTCTCTGAGTGTCTGCAACAGAGAATGGTTCTCCACTATCAGGGCCTCAAGTGATTAAATTGGGCCCAATTGGATCATCTAGGAAATTTCCCTCATCAGAAGATCTTAACCTTATTCACATCTGCAAAAATCCCATTTCCCATGTAAGAAACATATTCATGGATTCCAGAGATTGGATGTAGATATCTTTGGAACCATTATTCTGCCTTCTACAACCGGCTTTCCCCACTGGCTTAAAATGGAGATAACTGACATGAATAAAATTACCAAGAAGCCATGATAGGAATGAGAGCTATTTTAGTAGCGCTCAATAGCTTGGTGTCTTCTGGCCCGGCCCTACACTAATCCACCCTTTATTCTGTTGTCAGATGACTTCCAATGTACAGCTTCCGGTTTGCTATTTCCTGCTCAAAATTCTGCAGTGACCTATATTATGTTCCAAAGTAAGTATAAAATATTCTCTGAAATGTAATGGCAGTAAAATAGTGATCTAGGTATCTCTCGTGAATTATCACACTGAATCTTTACAACAGCACAAAGAGGTTGCTGTTTTTACTATCCCCAGTTCATAGAAGAGCTTACAGAAGAAAAAAGTAGGTTCAGAAAGGTTTAGTAAATTGCTTCATCCCAATAGATACCTCATACTCTAATTCAAATGTTGACAAAGTTTGACCCACAGGCTAAATCCTGCTCAGTGTCTGCTTTTGTGTAACAAACAAGCTGAGAATGGTTTTTATGGATGAATTTTGCAATTTATTTGATGACAGGGAACAATAACTTTGAACCTCGATTAAATGAAAGGTTAGAAATTCTATTCTTCTCAATAGACTTTTAGTTCAAGAAAATAGCACTTAAATATTATTATAATTTGTGTTTTATCAGTTAAAAAAAATTGTGGAATTTGCTTTCTATTTTATTACATAAGCACCTACATAATATCTTTAATTTTACCTCTTTATCTATAAAACCTAAGATTTTTTGTTATCTGATTCTTTATAGAAAAAGCTTGCCATTCCCCACTGCAACCAATTGTTTCTCAAATTTGAGTAAAATATGGACCCTTTCTAAAGGAAGTCTATTTTTTTAGCTACCCAGTGTTGAATTATATCATTACAATGTCATTAAATATGATCACATATAAACCTATAAAAGAAAAGGCTCCATATGATTATAGCTCTTTAAACAACTATAAATCAAAAATTATATGTGAATTAATTACAAATAAGCTTATAAAACTCATAAAATTTAAGTAACGTCAATTTGGTATATCCAATCACAGTGTTCAAATTCAACACATAGCACTGTAAATGCAATAAACACTGCTCAGTAAAGATTATGAAATGACTGTATAGATGGCCCCAAATATACTAATGTTCATTATCTTGTGGTTATTATTGAAATAAAACTAAAATTATAATAATGCATAAAGAGAACTCATGGCTACCTAACACCTTGGTAGACCCTAAGAAGTTCAGAGACCCCTAATTTGATTTTTGCCTTTTGTGTGGAGCTAGGGATTGAACCCAGTCTTATGCATGCTAGACAAGTGTGCTACCATTGAGCTACACCCTGCCTGAGACCCCTAATTTGAAAAACTCTTCTCTAACCAATATAAATCAGTGTTTCTCTAATTAGGTTCTATGCAGGTCTTCGTGCCTCTTCTCCTACTATCCCTTTCCCCTGGCTCCAACCACCAGAAAAACTTCTAAATCCCTTTCCCCATTTCTTCATTGGTGATTCCCAAGCCAAAGACTATGTCAGACTTTGGAGAGGCCAAACAAGTCAAGGTGACCTACAGTAACAACAACAACAACAAAAAACAACCTTGTGCCCTACAGAGAGTTGTGTGTTACAAAATGGCAAGCAAATCTCATAAAAGCCTACTTTGTGGGAAGTGATCAAGGGGGCAGGTCTTCAAGACTGGAGTGTGTACCTTGGAGCTCTGGCCATGTTAGTACTGGCATCCAAAAGCAAGAGTAGAATCATCCAGAGGGTTTCAAAGCTGCCCTACATTCCCATGTAGGCTTAAGATAATCCTCATTTGACAATGATGGATATGCATCTCTTCTTTAGAACTTTAAAGAGTACAGCTTATAGCAAGTGCTTTCCCTTCTTGGCCCTTCCTAGTTCTTCTGGAAAATTCTTCAGAATATCTTCATGCCCTCTTCTTTCTTTTTATCCTAGTCTCTGTAGCATTCACAGAGATTGTTAATGGCAATTGCTACTGAGAACAAGGGAACCTGGGAAAATAGAAAAGGGCTCTCACAAGAACTTTCTGGGTAACCTTAGGTACTCATTGGGCAGATGTTTTTTTGTTTCAGTTTTCACATGAAAAATATAATTTCCATAAAGGTCAGTGTTTTGAAGGGTACATATATAGTATGACTCATATTCCACAAATATGGAGTTAGTCTGAACCACAGTAGCAAGTCAGTGTAAATGTAAATAAGGTTCATAACTGGATGGGCAACTAATCCTCAGTCATAACAATACCTACCAGATATTACTTTTGTGCAATAGAAGAGAAATAAATGTAAGCTGTAAAACAGAATTATCAAGGGTGAATAAAATAATCAACTGCCCCAGAATAAAGTAAGGCAAAAGCAAGAAAGTGATACTTTTATGTCTTTGGTATTAACATAGTATAGATTCTCTCATTCAGTAGTATTATTTGAGTGCTCAATAAATATTCTATTAAGAGTTACAGGAAACACAATACTTGGCTCCAGATCTCACAAAGCTAAGAAAAACAGATGTAAAAAGAAACAGTACCCATTAACTGAGGTGTTGAGTACTTCTACACATATTGTATTATTTATTTCTCCAAGTGTTGGAGATACACATTATTATTCATTTTATCTCAGAAGAAACAGAAGCTTAAAGCTATACAACAACTTGCCCAAAATCTCACATCTTGCAAGCACAAGAACCATGGGTCTTTCTATAGATCAAAAACCCTTGAACTCATCATAAGGATAAGTTTTCTCCCAAGGAACATAACAACCGTGGGAATAATTACAATTTTTAAATATTCATAAGGGAACAACATGATGCTGAAGATATTCAAAGAAGAGAGAACATGGACTATTTCTCTACGTCCATAGAAATTAACAGGAAAGACAAAGAAATAAGCTGCTTAGGTGCTTGAGATCAACAACAAAATGTATATGAAAAAGAGAGTCACATAATCCCAGTGACTTGAGAAGCTGAAGCAGGAGGTTTGCAAGTTCCAGGCCAGCATGGGCAACTTGGCAAGACCCTGTCTTAACACAAAAAAATAAAAAGATCTTGGGATGTAACTCAGTGGTAGACCACCCATGGGTTCAATCTCTAGTACTGCCAAAATAAATTTAAAAAATAAGAGCAAGCTAGCGAGAGAGAGAGAGAGAGAGAGAGAGTCACAAAATGCTATCATGAACATAAATATTATTAAGCAAGAAAGACTCATCTTGTGTGGTTTAGATTGTTTTAATATCTGCCTAGTTATGGTGCACTCTTTTTTGTGCGGGAGGCCTAGGAATTGAACCCAGGGATTCACACATATTAAGCAAGTGTTCTACCACTGAGCTATACCCCAAGTGCACATAATACACATTTCATAAGCTACCCAATGGTGTGTGTCTATATATATGCATTTAATAATTTTTTAACATTAACATTTATTTTAAAGACATCTTTGTTTGAGTCACTGAATCTTTGTGATGTCTATTTGACTTCTTTTTAAAATTAAAGCTTTTTTTCCACCTACAATACATGAACTCTATCCTGTCATCCTAGCATCTCCTAGGCTCACTCTGGCTGAGCTTGCATGTGCCAGTTTGGCATCATGCATCAGTTATTTGTGGCCAAGTTCAGAAGAAGAGCACTAATGATATCTTAATATTTCAAGCAGAGGACTTCTGGATTCCTAAACTCAATACAGAATTTCCAATACTGAGATGACATTAATTAGTATTTCACCTAGGACCTGAGAAGTTGGGTATTATGTGGACATAATTTATCACAGCAAAAAACTCAGGGCATTTCTTTTGAAACAAGACCATATTCTCAGCGTGTAAGAATGAGAAACTGTTCACCTTCCCGTCCTACCCACTCTACTCACAAAACCAGAACAACTTCCAACTATTAAGATGAATGTGTGCCTCCCTGCACCTGTTCCATAGTTTGGCACAAACAGAAAATTGTGTGTACAGAGGCTCCTTCCACCCTTTCTTCTATAGCCAATGGAAGGACCTTGGACTGGTCACACTGTCAACCCTCATGGTCTAGAGGGTAATGATGAGATAAAGGAATGGAACAAAAGCTTTCTTGTATCCTGGAGACTGAGCAGCAACAAAAACACCATTACTGGGAAATAATGGAATAGAAGCATGAAAATGAAGATATTTACATGAAATAATGAGGGAGAACGGGGCTAAGGTGAATTTAGGATATTCTGTTACCTGAATATATTATTTTATAGCAAAGATACCTGAGCAAAGAATAGAGCAACAGAGCCACTGCCCACTTTTTCATTTCAACACAGAAAATAGGGGCTACCTTAGGATCTTAATTTCTTACTGCTCCTACATGACAAGCATGATGTGAATGTTGGCTAAATGAATGACCAATGTCACAAGGAAGCAGCTTTGTTGAGTCAGGAGATCACCCCCTCATTCTTCTACCTTTGTATTGCCCTCTAGCTTCCAAAGCATCTGAAAATACATTATTCCATGTTTTCTCAATAATTCTACAATAAAACTAAGCAGAAATATTATCCCATTTTGTGAATGAGAAAATTATGTTTCAAAAAGATAGAATGACTCTACTAAAGTTGCACAAGTATTTAGTGTCAGAGGCTTACCCAGAACACGGTCCTCTACTCCAGAGCCCTTAATTTTATCATTGGAGAAGGTTGAATTTAGAAGCCCTTTTTTGCTCTTCTAATCTAGCCCACTCATTCCTGTGGAATCAGTGGCCACATATCACTGCAAATAATTCGGATCATTAATAAATGTCACTGACAATGAGTTCAATAAGTTTTATATTTGTGTTTCAGATTCCTCATCTCCATCTACCTAGCACCTCGTAAGTGGTTTTGAGGATTAAATGAATTAATGAATTTAGAGAAATAACTAGTACATAGCTCATACTAGCAAGACTAACTGCCTTCCCTCTAATCTCACAACCAAATCCCAGCCCATAAATAAATGTTTCCGTAACTCCACATGTATGCAGAACAAATGCAGTAACTTCAAGGTTTCTCAGGTCTGCTGAGAATCTAGAGTCATCATGACCTCAGAGACTGAAGTGCTTCCTGTGCTTTGACTACCAAGGAGACTTACTATTTTTCCTGGGTGTATGTATTCATGTTCTTAAAGATTTTGCCTATTACCTATATTTATTTTTTTAAAAAAGCCAATGTGGATTCCTCAGTAGGAAATACACTATTTCTTTAGACCTTTTAAAGCACTGAAAATAGTCAGTCTTCCATTACTCTCTGAGGATTACAGACAGAATCACTGTACTAATCTAGCCTTGTTTTCAGGATGAGAAATGGAAGACCCAACATTTGGGAGATTGGCTCAAGGTCACTCAGGAGTTACAAAGTCTGAGTCAGAATCTGAAGGCCTTGACAATGTCTTCACTCTAAATCCATATGTCTAGTTAGATTCTTTCTTCCACTGAAACTTTCAAGCCAGAATCCATAGCTCCTTGCAATCAGGACTTGTTAAAGACAATACCACCCCTCATCAAAATTGTAAAGGGATCTATCTTCACTCTCTAATGCAGAGTAAATGTTTTTTTTTAACCAGGCAGCAGTCAAAGGCCTAGTCAAATACTTATATCTGACCTGTGGATCTATATTTTCCATTTGCTATAGTTTTGGATCTGTTATGACTTTCAGGTCACCCCTCTTTTGCTATGAAGATTGGTGGTTTCCCTGATATTACCTGGTATCCACCCTTCTAAACTTCCCTAGTTTTCAATCACCCATTTCTTCTTTTCTTCCCTGTAGAGTATAAGACTGACTCTCTAAGATATAAGCCCACCCCATCCAGTTGTTTTCATTAGCAAATTTAATGAACAGTTTCTATTCCATCATCCTGGCCATGAAGAAAATGTTGAGTAGGACTGGACCAAGGATAGCTAGTATGGAAATACACTTATTCTTCTCATTGGCTGACAGTGAACAAGTAACATAATATTTAGCTACAATGTATTTTTCCAATTGTCCTAAAAAGATGAGATTCCAAAACCACAGAGTTATTTTAGCTGTGTTAAGAAAAAACTAAATTTAAATAGGAAACAGATTTTACACAAAGTGGGTATTCTATACAAAAGCTATATACCTCTCCCTCAAAGAAGTCACACATCTGAAAGGAAATAGTGGAAACTTAGACCATGCTTTGCTGTTTCGCTACATGTTTCTCAGCATCCCCAGCTGCATTCTCCAGCATCCAAAGGCACCAGGGATTTTTCTGGCACTTGTAATTTTCCATGTTTATCAACTAAAGCTAACTAACTGCACAGCCTCATCTCCTGTACAGGCTGCAGTGTCTGGCTCTCCCCAAAGGGACAGGATATGACATTTAATGAATAGATTATCATGATACATAAATATTCTAAAGTGTTTTTCTTCTGGAACAGATAGGTTTTTATTCCAGTATTGCTCTTATTTAGCCATTTCTTGAACAAGAAACTGAAAAATCCATCATTGTATAGCAAGCATAAAAACACTCAGTCTGCGGTCACCATACAATTTGCTAAAAGAGCCATTTCCCTTTTCTCACAATTTTCTACTAGCAGGAAAAAGAACCCAGTGGAATCCAAACCTGAGCACGTGGCATTTCTGGCCTCCATACAAAGGTCTACACATCCTCCTAAATATTTGATGACCCCTGGGATGCTGTGGTGCAGCTCTGTGGGAACATCTGAAGCTGCCAACATGCACAGCTGTTTTTGTCTTCCCACGCTGCTCAGGAGGGTGACAGTGGGGGGTGTGGAAATGGAGGTAGAGCGCTGTTTGATAAAATGGGAAGCACTCACCAAGCCCACATGCAAAGTCAACCTGTCTGAGTTCTAAATTGCTGAACTCCGCTCCCCACAGATTGGCCATCTGTACCTGCCACCTCCAATCCTTTCTCTCCCTTTCCTCATCATGCTGAAAGCTCTTATGTCACATGCTAGGCAAGCTGCCAAAAAAAGCACCCACATCTCAGGAAGGGCTGTGGCAGGTAGCCCCAGACTCTGTCCCTAGGAGATGTAATGATGATCTAGTGGCAGCAGCATTTCCAGTGCCACCATAACAGGCTCCATATAAGTGTTTTCAGGTGGTGGGAAAGGGACCGGTGGCTTCTGGTAAAGAATTACCTGCAGATGCCTTGGTAATAAGGAACTTGATTCAGTTTCCAATTACTGTAAAATAAAGTAATATCACTGGCTTGTCCCACCTCACAGGCACGGCCATTCAAAGGATGGCTTGGGGCAGAAAATGGGGTTCAACCCTCTAGGAACCTCCATAGGCCTCCTTTACACCACCCCAATAAGTAGACATAGCATGCTTGCTACACAAATACTATGTCAAGACTAGTTCCCTTGTAGTTATTATGCAGCCACCATGAAGCAGTAAGGTTGTTGCAAGGAATCAATTAGAAACTACCCAGAATAGTGAAATCACTAATGAAAAACATACAGAAACAGCAAAAGAATATTTTGTGGGTTTTGTTGTTATTCTCATTTAAAAAGTAAAGGGTCTTTCTGTCTGTCTGTCTGCCTGAGAGTGAGTGAAAATGAAGAGTAAATGAGTAAATGAAAAGTAAAGAGTAATGAGTAAATGAAGAGTAAAATGAAGAGTGAAAATGAAAAGTAAAGAGTAAATGAAACCGTGTAAGGTGTCTTCAGATATCTGTTATGTCAGCTGGGCCAGCACCTTATTACTAGACCACGTTACTCTAGTATCTCCTTTAGCCCCTCCTCCCTGTCTCTTCTCCCTCTTCTTTTATTCTCATCCTCTTCTCCTTCCTCTTCTCTTCTCTACTGTTTATTTTTTCTCTCCAGGACAATTGAAATGAAAGTCAAGAACTAATTGTGCCCCTTGAGCTTTCCTGGCATTACTGAACAAAGCATGCCATTCACAAAACTTTAACCCATCATCTCAACCAATATTATAATATTGTAAGCATTCATCTAGCTACACTCTCCAAACCTCAGCTGCCATTAGTATGTTACTTTCAAACATTAAATATGCTATATCCATGGCTTCTGTAACCATGGGAACCTGCCCAACCAGTAGTCTGCTATAATAAACAGTCTTCTTATTACATACTCTTACCCATAATGGTGACAGGTGATATTTTGCCTAAACAGTTTCAGGGATAATCCATCATAGGTTAGGACTATCTTCCTTGCTTTGGCTATCATGTTCTTTCAACACCATTCAAAAATTGCTGTAGCTAGTGTAATTCCTGGCTCTGAGATAGATAAGGGAGGACCTCGATTAGCTCATTCTCAAAAGGAAGTCAGAAGTATAGTTTGCATTAGCAAAACCCAAATATGGATACCTTAGTTAGATGCCAGCTCCTGACCATGTATCACCCAATGTAAGACTCTATGTGGTTCCACTTACATTTGTACTACAATTCCTCTCTGATTCTCAGATTTTCAGCTTCACAATTTTGGCAAAATGAATCAATTAACCCCATTTTCTTTTAAACTATGGTGCACTGCCTATTTCACCCTTGGGGAGGAGTGTCTCATCTCCTCTGCTGGTCCCATACCAAATCACAGCTAAGTACCTCAACAGGAATTGCCCTAGCCTGAAGGCAGTTACCTTAGTCCCTGGGGGAGGACAGTAGGGAACCATCTGGCATCCAATGATTGGTTGCTGGAGTGGGTACAGAGATCTGGCCTCCTTATCTCAAAACGGGGCAACTCCGAAAGGTCATCCCAGCTCCAGCACTCCTCTTCAGATTAGCTGAGGACCTATTTTAATTGCCCATCAGTTCAATGTCTCCCTATGCCCATATCTCTTTCTTCTCTCCGTACAGGTGTTCCCAGGAAGATTCTCCAATTAAATTCTCTGCAGGCAAATCTCTATCTCAGAGTTTGAATCTCAAGTCACCAAAACTAGGACCACACTTGAGCAGTAAGTGCAGCACATCTGGAGAAAGTATACCATTTTTTCTAAATTCAATAAAAAAGGAGATAGAATGTACCATATAAAAAGAGTTCACACTGACCTTTGCTATAATTCTTGATCATTAATATACAAGGTTCCCTCTCAGAGCAGTGAAAATACTTTTAGTCTGAAGACATTTTTAGTCTGGAGACATTTTTTTGATGGTCATGTCTGGGAGGAATTGCTACTGGCATCTAGTGGGTAGAAGCTAGGGATGCTGATAAACATATTACATTGCACAGGACAGCCCCAGTGACAAAGAATTATCTAGTTCAGAATGTCAATAGTATTGCTGTTGAGAAACCCTTCCCTAGAGGTATCAGATAGCATTTGGCACATTATACAAGTGAGTTTTTCCCTTCAGCTAGGATACATAATGTCTCCTAACTGAACCTGGACCAGACACCAAGACTGTGCTTCACAAAAGTGGGAACCCTGAGCTTGGCCTCTCCTAGCCACAGAGAAGGCAGGAGGCCTAGGAGAGCTTCTATATCCAGATCTTCATCTGAGATGGAGATTCGACCACCAGAATTCAACCACCAAGAATCCTCTGACAAGTGGCCACTCACTACCTAGTGAGAGATCAGCTGATGAATAATCAGATGCTCCACACATCTTCAGACTAAAAAAGTGGTTCCTTACGGAGAAGATGTGTGTCTCTATTGTTGAGAGGTAGGCATTTCACCAAAGTTAAGGGAGAAGTTTCATCCTCCATATTTGTGAATGGGAGGGCTGCTGGAAGGAGAATGTTTGACAATTTTCAGGGAGATGCCACTCTTTAGGGAGACTCCAGAATCTTCAAGTCACTTTGTATGCAAATAAGGTAATGTTAGGCTTGCCTTCAAAGTAAAGTAATTATTTTTTTCCTTTCTTATTTTTTTTATTTCTTACATACATGACAATAGTGGAATGCATTTAATCATTATTATCCATTCACAGCACAATTTTTCGTAACTCTGTATAGTAATTCTTAACTCAGAATTAAAATCATCACTTGTGAAGATTTTAAAAATTAAAAAAAAAAGCTAATGCTTAAATCCCACCCAAAAAGACTGGACCAGAGTATCTAAAGTGTGGCTCAATAAAAAAAAAAAAGTGTGGCTCAAGAATGTGTTGTTGTTGTTTTTTTTGTTGTTGTTGTTTATCTGTTTCAAGTTCTGGTGATATTTTATTTGGAAAATTATAACCATTACTTATTTCTAAGAAATAAATTTTATTTTAAATGGCATACTAATTAGATAAAATGTAGTCCTGACTAATAAAGTATTTATACACTGAATACAAGATAAAAATACACAATAACTGAAAAACAAATGGTTATCCATTGATTCATCTTGCATTCCCAGTGTCCATCTTCTATTTCATTTTTCTTTGCCTTCTGTAAATTCTTTTTTTTCTTGCTTTCAGATAGACTTTTGGCTCTTGTTTTAGCCACTGTATTTCCACTGGTTTAGTATTTTGAAAACCCTGATGCACAGCCAAGCCTGAGAACCACTGGTCTGCATGCCGTCTGGGAAAGGAGAGCAGCGGGCACTGCTACTAGCATTGTGGAACCATTTGTAATCACACAAATGGCCCTGGCACAAAAAGAGTCTTCACTCAGCCTCTTGGAGAAGACAAATTGTGGGCTACCTCTCTCTCTCTCTGGATATTGCAGAACTCTGTGATTTCCCTGAAACATTCTTGTGAATAGATTTCTTATAACTTGGATGGTAAGTGCCAGCCTGTTGTGTTCTCCTGTAAGGAGATTTCTCCACATTGTTAGAGGGAGATCTTACCATCGTAAGAAAATGGATCTATGAAAGGTAAAAGGGACCTTTATTCCAGTGTCACTTGTAAATCAAGAGTTACACCAGTGATCAGATCTTAATACAACTCAGCCATTGATTATAGATTCTGAGATGGAAAATGGCCATAATTTGATTTAGTCAAAGGGATCCAAAGTGATCATGAATACGGTGGCAATGAGTATGTTTTGAAACATTATACATTCGCCCATGGACTGACTATTTCAGAGTAATTACACAGATACAGTCAGTAGACATTATATGTATTGTATGCATATATGTATCCCTGTATCATATAACTTCATAAAGGGGATTAGGAAGATAGCAATCTAGAGAAATATAACATCTGAAGTCTGAATTATAAAATACTGTTATTAGAACTTTTTTTTAAGATTTCTTAAGGTTTCAATCCATTCTTTCAAATTTGGCAATGAGCATCAATGCTGACATATTTTACAACTCATATTAAAGAGAAATAATATGTTTCTCAGCTATAATGCACAACTTAAAAATGATGCTCATAAGTATACTAAGCTGCTAAAAGTGTTGTCTGATTACTCAGTTTTAATTTTTTATTTCCAACTTATTAAATTGTGACAGATAATTTGCTTTATGAAGATGTATCTTGTGGCCAAATTTCACTTGCAGAAGTTTCATTTAAAAGCCAGAAACTTTTGACTCTGGCCTCTACCACTGACTTGCACAATGTCAACATAAGGGAACTCACTGGCCCATCTCCAACATGCACCCTGAGAAGCTGAAAAAGAAAGTTAAGATTCGAAACCCTGAATTCAAATAGATTCCCTATTCACTAAGGCCTTGTGGTTGTTCCAAGCACTAATGAGAAGAAAACTAAAAAAAATGATTTAAAAAATCATCCAAACCAGGCACGGTGGCACACACCTGTAATCCTAGTGGCTCAGGAAGCCGAAGCAGGAGGATCACGAGTTCAAGGCCAGGATCAGTAACTTAGCAAGACCCTAAGCAACTTAATAGAACTTTGTCTCAAAATAAAAACATAAAAAAGGGCTGGGGATGTGGCTTAATGGTTGAGCACACATGGATTCAATCCGTGGTCCCCAAAAAAGAAAGAAATCATCCAAACAATGATTTTTTTAGTAGTATAAAATTTCCTGTTTGTTTATGTATAGCCAAAATGCATTTCAAGATGCTAATGATATCTAACTAATCAATTAACTAAATTTTTATTAATTGATTGCTTGAAAATAGACACTTGGGTGGATAAAGTGAAGACGTGGAGTTTCTACTGGTAAGCTTCTGAGAATGCACAGCAGCAAGACACTGCTACAGCACTCGGGTTTCACTGGTCTACTTGATTAACACTTTTCTGGTTATACAGCTTATCTCATTTTCCCAAGAAGAGAACTATTTATGAAGAGTCACGGCCCTTTCTTTGGCTGGATGGAAATGCCGCCCTCAAGCCACCAGCACAACCTGGACAAGAATGCTTCATTGCCTCTGATAGGACCCTGGGGACTCTTATGCACACACATATTTATCTTCTCCTCCTTGTGCATACGAAATTCCACCATGAGGAAAGTCTATAGTCTCCAAGTCACTGGGCTTTCCAAAACCTGCGTCTTCCTCAGCTTAAGGGAGCCTCGCCTCAGCTAAGGGCCTCCTTCCCCACTCTCACTCAGCCATAGACTTGTCTTTCAACCCCTGGGGCTGTGTGCCTTCCTCTTCCATTTTCTTCCCATCCTGTCCCTCCCACAGCACTCTCAAACCCCCTTCCCTCCATCCGCTGGTCTTCAATCTCTCTGTGACCCTGAACAATAATCCTATTACATCCCTGAACTCTATCCAGGACGTTCATCTCCATCCACCTTTTTAATGGCATTGTTAATGATTTGAGGGGAGTAAATCACAGTCAAGATAATGGCTGCAAAAAATTAATAGACATGATTTTTATGATATAATATACTAGTGTACTAATCGTGAGAACAGTTAATTGAAAAGCACTAAATATTTTATTATCCATTCAGCATTCTGTCTCCTTTTACCATTCAGCATTCTGTTTATTCTTTCCCCCATTCTGAACTTTTTACCTATTATTCTTTCATAATTTCCCATAAAGCAAAACTGCAGAGTAAGATAAAGGGGAGTCTAATCACTACATCTAATTACAGAAATGAGTAAATCACCATTTAACATGTCATAATCTTAAGAAAAAGGGACAAGGCACGATTCAAGGAGACGCTAATGCCTTAAGCTTGGAGAGAAATCTAAAATAACCTAAGAATGACTGAAATGCTTGAGAAAATGGAGGCCTTTTTTCCCCCTTTCTAATTTTTGAAAAAGAAGTATCAGTATCTCTTTTCCCTGACAATATTTTTCAATTAACTAAACTGCTTGGTTGTTGGGTTTTATGGCCATTGGCCACACACCTGGGAGGGGACAGCCCTGGTGTCTTGTTCATTTCTGTAGCCTTATCCAAAGCCCAGCACCCAGGGCCCAAGTGCAGAAACCCAGAGAATAGAACAGGAGGAGAAGTGGGATATTGGTTTAAAGAGGACCCTGTTCTCTTTAGCACTGTTGGACATGCTTGATGATTGTGTTGTCCACTTTTTTCCACATTAAGAAAAACACAATACGAACTAGAACATTCACCTTTCCACCATCAGATTACAAAAGTGGCCTCCTCCTGATGAAGTCAGATATTTTCACATCTAATAAATTCCAATAAAAGTTCCCAAAAGCTGCATTCAGTCCTCAGACTTACTGGTTAGTTTACATAACAGTTGAACTTTGTTTTGTTTCTTGGACTGGGAAGAGGATAAAAATCACAATATCATATAAATTCTTGAAACCTAACAACCCTCTACCCCACTTGCTGCTATCATCTTCATCTCCAAAGAAGGAAGATAGAAAAGCTTACCAGCTGTGTTCACTCATCCAGAGCTGGCTCTGAGCATGCCTGTCAAAAGGCCAAGTTCTCATTCCTCAGGCCTCACCAGCAACATCCTCCACCCCACTCCTACCCACTACCTCTCTGCTGCCCCACCCACCAGACCCCCAGCTTTCCCCTGTAGGCCTTAAGCATTAACTGATCCAGGACACTTAGATTTTTTTTTCAGAGGACTCTTAAAGTCTTGGAAGAAAATTACAGTGAATTTCAAGCCCCTGGAAATAAATTATTTGACCATTGATCCCCAAACCTAAAAGATTTTCAGAATTGTCTGGAAAGCCTGTTAAAGTTATAGATTCCAAGGTCTGTTCCACAGAGGCAGACTCTCCAGGGTACAGCCAGGAATCTGACCCTGTGATTCAACCCAGCCAACCCAGGGGCTGTCAACAGATGACCTCCAGGGTCATGGCATAAGCCACCACCTCAGCATCTTCTCCAAAACTGTCCTGACATGGATACATTGAAATGAGAGCTAGAGGAGGTTAATTTACCAGAAAAGGTAGAAGCCATAATAATATGTATAGAAAAGAGAAAACAAATCAGTTATATTAACCATGGCTATATTTTTTTGCTAAACAGGATGCCAACTTCAACTCAGTCAGCTGAATCCACCACATTGAGATATTTGGTCAGCTAATTGTATCAAATAAGAAAATGGCATTGGCTCTTTTTAATTTCTTCATTCCATTAGGCTATTGTAAAAGGTAGGATTTATAGATGTGCATAAAGGCACATCATCCTCCTCCAGACACGAGAATGAACCCTGGCCATTTTCTAAACCCAATCTAACTGTTTTTAAATCCAGACCAGTGCTGAATTCCACTTCCCCTTGTTAAGCAGAGGCCTCGTAATAATGCCAAACTGAAGGACACTCTGCAGAGGACACTCATCCCAACAGGGGAAGCCTCTTTCTTCTCACTTCCTACCTTTGGAAATTCATCTAAGGACTTTGGCCTAGAGAACAGTGCTCTGAGTTCAAGTTCTTGCTCCAGCTCCAAGACTGAGCCTTTCAAGGGGACCTCTCCTAACATCTATGGACATCATATCACCTGCCCTGCCTTCAGTGAGTTACTGGGCCCCTCACTCTCAAGGTGTCCCAGCTGTTTGATGTCAATTCAGCCAGTTCTATACCCTGTCATGCCCCAGTTAAAGCTGTTTGATACAAATGAGGAGTCATATAGTTCAAATTTGATTGATTTAGGTAATATTTTTTATACCACCAGTAAGTTCTTATCTCAATAATAGATAATTATAATGCAATTAGCCACGTTACAATGATAAATCGAGACTATGTTTGTCTGAACCATGACAACCTATATTTGTTGAGGCAATAATGTCGGTGAACTTCTAGGTAGCCAAAGGTGACTAAGCATGGCTAAGATGATCCTTTGGGTAGTAGAATATAGAAGAGGGAATTTAAGTACTCATAGCTGTATCACATACCATCAAGAATCCTTCCAACCATAGTCTATGAAGTTATGGCTAACCTTAAATACTATTATTACAGTATTATTAATATCAATCTATCTACTTGTTTTTACTTAAAGATACATCCTGGTAAATTATATTCCAGTAAAATCAAGTCATATTTTATTACTGGGATTCTGCTACTGTAAAGTAACATACTCCATTACTTTGAGAAGAACATTTATTGGTATAAGTAAACTTATTTACATATATTTGGTTATCTTCCAAGAAGCACACCCTTGAGAGAGATTTTATACATCTCTTAGAGTACAAAATTATAAATTGCAGAAGTTGAAGAAAGGAGTTTTTTTAAGTATCTACTTAGTAGCCATAATAAAACAATAGTCTCTGCTCATCCTCACTTCCTGCCTTTGGAAATTCATCTAAGGACTTTGACCTAGAGAAGACATAACACATAATTTCCAAGATGTCATTCCCTTTGACCTGTCACAAAAGGTATAAGATCAAAACAATGCTGTCATTATTGCTAATGTACTAGATCTGCAATCCCATACAATTCTGCCTGAACTGTACTCAGCTGATGTGGACAGTCACTGCAAATCATAAGATTACTGAGTAGGTACAGAATGTCCTTAACACCGACAGAAACATAATTGTTCTCAATGTTCTTGAAGAACATAACCATTATGTAAGCTTGGTGACTTCTTGTTTGCCTTGTCGGGTCCCACAACCCATACTTCTCACTCTTCTCAGTAACCTGAATGAACTGAATCCAGGGTTCCTATGGGCTCAGGCTTCTAGATGGGTCCAGCCAGTAGAAGCATCAGCAGATCAAAGGTAAGAGAATGAAATAAAGGTATATGTCTTACTGACTGTTTCCCAGTGTGGTGGCTTTGCACTGGCTTCTTGCTCAGCTGAAGGCCTAGGACTTCTCAGGTGCCCTCTCCCCACAACACTCTCCACTCTCTTTGGGTCCTAGTAGCCACTTCATGCCCTGTTCTACCAGGTATACTTTCTGCTGGGTCTAGCTTGACAGTTCTGCGCTAGGTTCTGTTGCTTTTCTCAAACCCCACCCATACATTTTAAAACAGTCCATGAATTAAACTCTTCTAAACTATCCATCTTGAATATACCATTCGTCTCCCATCAAAATCCTGACTTCTTATATCAGAGTTTACATCTTTGACAAGTTTATATGATTAGAGTAGGATATGCCTTATTGTACCCCTGGGATGCATGGTCAACAACACATTTGTTATAATAACAAAACCAGGTTTTTGACCACTGTGGGATAGGTCAGACTGAGAATGGGCCAGAACCAATGTCCAGGAGACAGGTGGCATGACACAGCAAGACTGGAAATTAAAAAGGGAGTTTGATAAAGAGATTACTACCTTGCAAAGTGAAGCCGAAAGCAAGTCTGACTCAGGAAAAGAATGCAAAGACTATTACAAGGTCCAAGTGTTATTCCAGCCTGAGGCAAAGCAGGTGATCAGCTTGGAGTCAAATGAGAGGCATTTGTGGGGATCCAGAAGTACAGACAATGTCAGGGGCAGGTTTCTGATAACTCAAATATGGGGAGAACTTGAGATCATGTGCAGAAATCCATGCAGAAAATAAAACACCAGGGAGCAAAACTATCCTAATGTCACTGAGGAATAGACACAAAAGGCAGGGACCTACACAGCAGTGCTGGACTGTCAAGCTCAGAATGAGACCAGATGCAAAAACAGATGAAACCAAATCAAAGAGCACGTGTCTTCCAATGCCTCTGAACCATCTGCCTAGAGTCATTGATAGAACTGAAATCTGTGGAGGCACTGAGTTGGGAAACTGTGGAGAATGGGGGTTAGATAAACTAGTTGCCAAGGTGAAAGGGATTCTTAGGTGGGATAACATTCAGGCTGTTAAACATTTCCTACTTAACCTTAACCTTGGGAATTGCATTTGGGGAAATATGGTTCCTAAATGGACCAAAAGATAGGAGTTTAAGAAGGTAGTTTTCTGTACCACTAGCACTTACTGAATTTACTCTATGCTAGAAACTGGGCTTTAACATGCATCTTCTAACATCCACACGACACCTACAAGAAAGATAATATTATTACCTCCATTATAGGGATAAGAAAACTGAGGTTAGAGAGGATAAATCATTTTCCTAAGGCCACTGAAAGCTAATGATGGCACTGAGATTCAACCCAGCTGAGGCCACCCTCCCTACTAATAAGACAGTGTCTGTAGCAGCATCGAAGAGTCAAATGAAGGCTGAGCTATCAGTCATCAGTGGAGTGTTTGAGTGAGTGGTACACGGTATATTTATCTAGACAAATAGATAGTTATAAACCCTCAGGGAGTTTTGTTCTGCTGCAGAACATTCTCATATGTTATTGTTAAGATAATAATTTCATTGGTTTCAGACAACAATGTTATCTTTTTCCAGGAGGGAAGGTTTGCCTGCCTTCTCACCAGTCTGAGGAGCACCTGGCAACAGCAGTGTGACATTCAAAGTCCTTCTAGTTACTCTCCTTGCAAAAGAATTCACATATTGGTCTCCTAGTCAAGATCAAGGGTGGAGGTAAAGGTGGGAGGCAAGGACCTTTGTAATGGAACCTTGGGTTTTAATAGCTTTCAAACTGATTTTCAGCATCAGAATCCTTTGGTAAATGCAACCTTACTCAGAATCTGGATATCTAAAGTTCATAAAATCAGAACATTTCTGATCTAAATTTTGGAAGCAGGCCCAAATATTGCCAACTCAACTATCCCCAGGTACTCTGAAGTTCTGAGTTAGAAGGAAAGAAAGGGAGAAAGGAAGAAAGAAAACAACTGTGATTTTGTCAGTGTCTTATAAAGCACCATATAGTCTTACCATGTGATCCAGAAATTATGCTCCTAGGTGTTTACCTAAATGAGTTGAAAACTGATTTCCACACAGATGAACACAGAACACAGATGTTACAGCAACTTCATTCACAATTGCCAACAACTGAAAGCAATGAAGATGACCTTCAACAAGTAACTGGATAAACAAGCTGTGGTATATCCCTCCAATGGATTAATATTCAGGAATAAAAGGAAATGAGCCATTAAGCCATGAAAAGACATGGAGAAAACTTCAGTGCATATTACAAATGAAAGAAGCCAGTCTGCAAAGGCTACATGCTATATGATTATATATGACAATATGTGAAATTTTGGAGAAGGCAAACTGCAGAGGCAGTGAAAAGATCAATGGTTACCAGAAGCTGGGAGCAGGTGGACAGAATGATTAGGTGCATCACAGAGTTTTTTAGAACAGTGGAAATTTTCTGTGTGATATTGTAATGGTGGATACATGATATGCATTTATCAAGACCTATAGAATGTACAATCGCAAAAGTAAACCCTAATGTAATCTACGGACTTTAAGGAAGATACATCAATACTGGTCTATCAGTTGTAAGAAACGAACCACACTAAGTCAAAACATTAATAACAGGGGAAAATGAAGGTGGATGTCCATGGCCTAATCCCCTGAACCTGTGAATATTTTACATGGCAAAAGGGACTTTACAAATGTGATTTAGTTAAGAGCCTTGAAATGAGGAGATTATCTGGAATTGTTCAGATAGGCTAAATTTTATCATAGATCCTTAAGGACAAAAATCATTTCCCTAGCCAAAGAGTGACTTCAGAAGATGGGTTGAAAGATGCAACATTGCTGGTCTGAAAATGAAGCAGGGGGCCACAAGCCAAGGAATGTGGGTGGTCTTGAGGAGCTAGAAAAAGCAAGGAAGAAGATTTCCTCCAGAATATGCTCTGTTTTCTTCCCTAGAAAGAACACAGCCCTACCAGCATCTTTATTTCAGCCCAGTGAGATCCAGTCAGACATCTGACCTCAAGAAGCATAAGATGAATGTGTGTTGGTTTAAGCCACTAAGCTGTGGGAATTGGTATGGCAGCAACAAGAAACTAACACAATTCGTTATGAATTAGAAACCAGTCCTGGGCTATACCTGCCTCTATAACCCATCTTGGATGCTTCCCCAAGGAAGCAGCTAGGCTCACCATCCCTAGTGGAAGATCACCCATCCAGTCATGAACTTAATAGCAAGCATGTTTGGGGGAGACAGAGCAGTTCATTAGTATGTATCTTTGAGTAATGCTCAAACAATTTCACTTGAAAAGAAAAACCAAAAATATTCCATCTCAACAGACTCTTGTGGGAGGGGAAAAAAAACAGCTTGATACATTGCAAAGAGTCTGTGCTTTGGAGCCAAACAGGCTCTGTTTGAATTTTAACTCTGTCATTAATTAGCCTGTGGTTTTTACACAAGTCACCTCAGAGCCCTTGCCTGGGAAGTGATAAAATAATAATTATACACAAAAATGCAAACTATATAATCATCTTTGGACAAAAATCAAAAATAAGAGTCATAATCATATACAATGTCTTCAAGCAAATAAGCACTAGAAAAACGTGTAAAGTTGTTCCTCTTTTGTTCTCAGTGATAGTCATTGAACACATGCTACACTGGTACCTCTAAGTAAACGCTGTGTTCCAGAATTTGCAACAGGAGAAGTGGCACAGTGAAGAAAAGTGGGTAAACATATGGAAGGGATCACCTATAATCTATCTACCCATGTAGTTTTCCATTTAAAAGAAAAGAAAAAGCACTGATACTAGATAACATATGATGTAGGGCTGTCCCCTGCATTGCAAACTCAAAAGCCTCCCCACATCTGATGTTTCTGAAAAACCTCTGCTCTTGATAATTCACCAGCCTCTGAATCTTCAAGATGTTTTCTGTTTAAAATTCATTGATAAACAAAGTGAAGAGCCTCACAGGAGAACTGGATCAATACCTTGTATCTCTCTCTAGGAGATGGAAGAGGTAACTTTCCATTGTTCAAGGTAATGATTGCTTTCAACCCTTCAATCCTGTCACAGACACCATCACAACTGCCCTGAAAAATTCACCTGCAGAGGATGCTACCCAGCCTGTGAAAGGCAGATTCTAACAAAAAATATTTTCATAAGAGATTTATAAAGGCCTGTGACTTTTGTTTCCCAGAAAATATACAAATATGTTCTAAAGCATAAAATCACCAGGTAGGCTCCCATGAGCACAGAAAATGTGAGGTGTCCTTTCAAAAATAGTGAAACAAGCTTGCTATCCTTATTCAGGGGTTAAGGCAACACCAGCAGAGGAAAGCATTCACTTGTTGTGCACAGCTATTCATCACCCAATCAAAACTATAATTGATGATTCATAAAATATGTATACAAATAAGTATGTTGATGAAAACACAAACTGTGCATGTGTGTGCTGTGTTTTTGAATATTACCCAAATAAACAATAAAATAAAGTCTTAGCTTATACATCTCAAAAAGGGAGGCCTCTATCAAAGGAGGGACCTTGAAAGCTACATTAATTACTATGATTCTGTTGTTACCTGAACATATTGAAACTCCTTTTGAGGAGCTAACCTTTGGACTCAGGAATACTGCTTTGGTTTAGATATAAGGTATCCCCTGAAAGTTCGTGTGTGAGACAATACTAGAACATTCAGAGGTGAAATAACTGGGTTATGAGAGCCTTAACCTAATCAGTGCACTAATTCTGTGATAGGGGTTAACTGGGTGGTAAATGTAGGCAGGTAGGATGTGGCTGGAGGAAGTGGTCACTAGGGGTCTGCCTTTGGAGTATATATTTCATCTATGGCAAAAAAAAATGCTCTTTCTTCTTCCTAATTGTCCTATCCTGATTTGCTTTCATCTTCCACATCCTTCTGCTATAATATTCTTCCTCACCTCCAACCTAGAGCAATGAAATCAGTTGTCTGTGGACTGAGATCTCTGAAACTGAGAGGCAAATAAAATTTTCCTCCTCTAAAGTGGTTCTTGTTGGGTTTTTTGATCACTGTGATGAAAAAGCTAACTGAAACAACCACTCTTCTGCTTTAACCTTATTGGTTGCAGATATTGATTCCTTGAGTGATATATTTTTATTAAGGAACTCAAAAATTTTTAGAGCCCAGTTTGATTAGCAAGGTATGTTATCATTTGAAATCATGCATTATGGATCAAAATCAAGGATTGAAGACAAAATCATAAAGCTTGAGTTTTGAGAAGCTCAAAAACTGACCACAGAGAGCTTTCAAATGGGAAATTTAAAAGAGGCATGAATAATGACATCACTAGCCTAGATATATATGATTTAAAAATAATTCTTATGAAAGGAGAAATCTCACTTGATATATGCTACAACATCTGTCTGAAAGAGAAATCTCTTTAATTTACAGCAACAATTCTTCAAGTTTGACCTCAGGACTCCTTAGCACTTTTAAAATATTGAAACCTCAAAGAACTTTTGTTTATGCAAGTTATATCCATTGATATTTACCATGTTAGAAATTAAAACTGAGAAATTTGTGAAACATTTATTGATTCATTTAAGAATAACAGTAATAAATCACTAGGTGTTGATATAAATAACACTTTAATGCAAAATGGCATTTTCCAAAATGAAACAAAATTCAGCAAGAATAATGGTATCATTTTAAATCTTTGTAAATCCCTTTAATATGTGGCTTAATGAAAGCCAGTAAGCTCTCATGCCTGTTCCAACATTCAATCTGTTGCATGTCACAAGTCACACAAACTAGAAAACTCTACTGTATTCCATGAGAGAATGAGAATGAAAAACACAAAGTGTGTCCTTGTGTTATAGTAGAAATAGTTCTCTGCTGACAGACTATCCTAAGGGTCTTGGAGATTCCCAGGGTTCCTCAGATTACAGTGGGAAAACCACTACTTTAGAGTCAGACCTGGAGCATGACAATAAACACAAATTTGTGTATGTGTGTATGTGTATATATGTTAGCTTTCTAGTACTGTGACAAAATGCCTGAGAAAAGTAATATAAAGGAGGGAAGACTTCTTTCCTCTATGGTTTCAATCTGTGGTCACTTGGCTCTGTTGTTTCTGGGCCTATAGTGAGGTTCAGGAAAGTTACTCACTTCCTGGTGGCTGGGAAGGAGAAGGAGAGAGAGAAAAAAGTAGGGTGGGGGGGCAGAGGGGAGAGGTAGAGGAAGAGAAATGAACCAGCTTTCAAGGGCACACCCCCAGTAAACTCACTTCCTTCCACCAGTCCCCACCTCTTAAAGGTTTCATCAGCTCCCAGCAGCACTATCAGCAGGGGACCAAGCCTTTAACACAAGTCTTTGGGGGACACTTAAAATCCAAACTGTAAGAGTGTGCATATGTGCAGGCACACGCGCGTGTGTGTAAAAACTAAAAGCTGAAGTCAATACAGTATGAGAATTTGGCAGCCCTTTAACATTGCTCTAAAGAAAATAGCTTTCTAAGTCTTCATGCTCCTAATCTCACTTTCACCCTAACAGGACATTGGGCTAATTTGCCCCAGCAGCTCAGCTAAACCATCATCATTTCCTGTGCTCCTGAGCTACATCTGTGTCCTTCAGTGCCAATTAATGGGGTCCTTTAGTCTCCCACTGGCACCATCAGCCAGAGCAGCAGCCCCAACAGTCAGCTGCTGCTACATAAGGAAACCGTTTAGAAAGGCCGGTGGCTCAGCATCAGTGTATTTGCTGTTTATTCCAAACACATAGATTGTTTTCACCCCAAAGGGATGACTGATATTACTCAGTTAACACTTCAGCCACAGAAGATCCAGTCATCTTTCAGCAAAACACCAGGAAGGTACAGGTTGGTGGGCTGGTGGGTGGTTGAGACTCCAGGACTCCAAACCCTGCAAACATGAGGACATGCTCTCAGATGGCCAGGATGGCATTTCTCAGACCTTGTACTGATGGGATGGAAAAGGTACCTCTTGGGCTGAACATTTGAGGAAAATATTATAGTTCCTCAAAAAAAAATCTGTCATTTCAGCACATATAAGTATCTTAGTAGAAAAAGCACTCAATTGAGGAATCTAGCTATCTGGAGCTGGTCCCCAAGTTGTATCTAATTAGCTGTGTGTCCCTGGGCAAATTGCCTAACCTCTCTAATCCCAAGGTTCTACTTAGGTAAAAATGGGAACATTAAAACAAATAAACCCCAATGACCTTTCAATTTTAAAATTCTATGCTCCTAAAGCCTGGGGTAACCTACAAGTACACAAGCACAGGAAAAGATATATAAGAGGAAGGGAGAATGTGAGACACATTTCTGTAAAAGAGCTCTTTAAATTATTGTGGGCACCCACCAATGGGATGGAGTGTGGGCAGATGACGCAGACACCACCTTCCGGAGCCTCAGGGGTTGGAGCTCTGCACATCCCCACTCCACCAAGTGTGGCTGCTTTCCAGGGACTCTGCACTTCGCTGTTTAGTATCTCATTATTCCCAGGGATCCAGGCAGAATGTATGAAGCCCTCCCCATGATACTGAGCATATGGCCTGGCTCAAGAAGTGCTCTTCTGCACAGAGAACTAAGAGGTGTCACAGAGACAAAAATACCTGGCTGTAACCAGGATCCTCAACAGAATGTTCCTTATCCTTGAAACATGCGCACAGCCAATGTTAATGCTCAACGTGAAAATGGGAGCAGGCAAGACCAAGTTCCCCTGAATGACATCCCCTCCCTCTCAGCTCTGCCACATGCTCACATGAAATATCAAATTGCTTGCAGCTCATATTGAATAATGAATATGCCCGCCTCAGCCTATCACCAAGCCTTCAGCAGTCTGCCGGGGGAACTAGGAGAGATGTTAGAGGTTTGCAGGCCAAGCACAAAATTGAAGACAAGCTTGAATTAATAATTTGCTTATTTCTATACATGCGCTCCAAAATAAAGTGCAAATTGAATAAGGTAATAACAGAGCTTGGGAGAGAAGAGGGGGGAAAAAAAAGCTTTCCTCTTGCAAACTGCTGACACTTCAATTTCATTATCTCTCACCACCCTGAATGTGATTTGCAAATGTTCTCTCCCTATGTCATCATGTGGAAATGTCTTCAGGTAGAGCCAGAATGAATGGAAACCGATTCCATGGAGCTGTGAGGGGAAAAAAATTAAACCTCTCATTTCAAATGGAATTTTTTAGAACAAAATTTTTTAAAATTGTTCTCCGTGGACCTCAGCAACTGAATCATTTGGGAGTCCCTTAGAAACCTCAGGGAGGTTTCACACATTTTCTATTCCAGGTTAATTCCCCTTTTCCCCATATAGACACAAAAAAAATTCTATCATGTTCTTGATGATCACAAGCCTCTGAGGTCACATGGACTATCATGGTCAATCACATTTGCTCCTGTATGGTTATGCCTATAAATTTAGACACATATACTTCTAGGTTTGTAGTCATTTCTCCCTATGTCATAGTCAAGCATTTGTAGAAGAATGAAAACAATGTTATGTTTAATCTAGCGTTGGCATCTCACTCCAACAGGGCTATTTTCTGGGGTTCACGGACATTAGGAGGGAAATGTTTTAAAAGAAATATATATCCACACCCAGAAGTAAATCTCACCTCAAGTTTCTTAAATTTGTTTTTATTGTGTATATTTCAGGTATGCTATGTGATGCTTTTAATGTTTTTATTTTTAATTGATACATGGTAATTGTACCTATTTATGTGGAATGGTGGGACATTTCAATATACAACATGATGTTTTAAGAGACTCAAATATTGAAGGAAACATACCCCAAAAAAACCTTGAAGGAGGAACAAGCTGAAGACTTCCCCTGTTTCCTAGCTCTTGTGGAAGTGAGTCTGGAAACAGTTTGGAGCAGCTCTGAGGAGCACTCTCTCCCATTGGTGATAGACAAAACCACACTAAGATAACCTGGTAGAAGAGCAGAAATGCATGCCTTCACTCATGCTTTTCCTTGGAAAGCCTGCTTCCTCTCCTCCTTTCCCCTCCAAAGCTCTTGGCCTGTTCACTCTTTGTGGTGGTCATCTGCAAACCTTCCTGATGCCTTAAAATCAGTTTAGGTTTCCTCTATACATGCTGACCTCACCAGATTCAATCCACCTGATTATTTGTCTATAATTTCACTAAAATATAATCTCCTGTAACAGGAACTCCAATTCGCTGGGGTTTCTGTTCCCAGTACTCTCTCCATTACCTGGCATATAGTAGGAACAAAAGCCTAGGCGAAAGAATGAGTACACTTGGGATATGCTGGACAGTCATCCAGAGCTGGGAAGGGAGGCCAGCAGAGGAAGGGAAGATCAAGGTTCTAGAGGTTAGCAATGGACCGTTAGGCCTCTCACTTCTGGGTTTCTGGTTTACATCCAAACTTGACATGCAACTTATGAACTGAAATAGATAAATACCTATTTGGTTGTGAAGACTAGTACTATTTTCACAAGTCAACAACCAAAGCCAGAAGAAATGGAAAATCACTACTTTATCAATATTCTCTAAGACACTGTGGGACCACTGAGGCCCAGGATCACCTTTCCTCTAGAAGTAACCTAAGAGCCTCTTGGCAATAACAATCTGTGAACATGCAAAAAGATGTCTCTCAGGACTCTGGTCTTGCCTTGCCTTTAATCTTCCCTTGAGAGTCATCAGGTAAGGACAAAGATGATTTGGGCAACCCAGGAAAGTCAATCATAGCCATCTCCTTCCTCCTCCTTTGCAGAGAGGACTCCGTGTCTATAAATTGGAAATTGATAAAGATGAGACTATGGAACATAATCTCAGAGCAGTTTCAAGAAATAGAAGGGAAAAACAACACAGAATGCCATATGAATTATGATACATTACAAATTACTGGTCACAGAAGAAGTGAAGGGAAAGAAACAAAAACATCTCCACTAGCAGGTTTCTAATACTCCCCATGTACAAGGCTGGATTGTTATTCCTTCCTTTCAAAATCCACTTTTTCTCCAGTGTTCATTATCCTAGTCAATGGTACCAGTATTCACTGTTACCCAAACTGAAACCTTGGCCCTCATTCTTGCTTCATTATTAACTTATCTTTCTCTATCATCTCATCTAATCAGAGAGTAAGAACTGCTGACTCTACCTTCTAAATATTTCTCTTCACTTCCTGTTGTTAGGACCTTATTCCATCATTATCTATGGTCCACATTCTGTATTAACTCAAGTATTGTCTGCTACTTAAAGTTCAAAATCTGACTGTGGAGCCAACCTAGATGTCCTTCAGTGGATGAATAGATTTAAAAAAATGTAGCATATATACACAATGGAATTTTACTCAGCATTAAAAAAAGACCAATACCATGGTATTTGCAGGTAAATGGATGGCGTTGGAAAAGATAATGCTAAATGAAGTCAGCCAATCCCCAAAAAACAAACACCAAATGTTTTCTCTGATATAAGGAGGCTGACTCATAGTGGGGTAGGGTGGGAGAGCATGGGAGGAATAGATGAATTCTAGATAGGGCAGAGAAGGGTGGGAGGGAAAAGGAAAGGGTGGGGAATTAGCAAGAATGGTGGAATGTGATGGATATCATTATACAAAGTACATGTATAAAGATTTGAATTGGGTGTCAACATACTTTATATATAAACAGATACAAAAATTGTGGTATATATGTGTATTAAGAATTGTAATGCAAAAAAAAAAAAACAACAAAGTACATTATAAAGGCAAAAAAAGAATAGCATTACCTTAGATTAGGTAGAGGAAAGTGAAAGGAGGGGAAGAGGCAGGGAATGTGGGGATAAGAAAGATAGTAGAATGAAATAGACATTATTACTTTATGTAAATATGTGACTGTATGACCAACATGATTCTACAATATGTATACTCAGAAAAATGAGAAATCATATTTTTAAAAAAGTTCAAAATCTGGATAATTTAACACAATAAAAATTTATTTGTCCACCCAACAGAGTGCAATGAGAATTGGTGGTATAACTCCTATTGTAAACACTTGTTCAGGAACCCAGATCTTTTCTTCCCTGTGACTTTGCCATTTTCTAGATTTTTTGAGTCGGCTGCTAGGTCCACTGCTTTTGGGTCCAGCAAATGAGGGGGAGTGAGGGTGGAGGAGAGGAGGGAACGCGCATGGAGGCTTGCCAAGCATAGGAACAACAAATATGACATCAACTCTCAGACCACTGGCCAACACTCCATTGTGTGGCCTCACCAAATAGTGACAAGGTTGGAGAAGTAATCTAACTATGGGCCAGGATGAAAAAAAAAAAAAAGCATATTTATTGCTTGACATTAGCATCCTCTGTGCATAAATCTCCCATCAGCTCTTGACCTAATCACCCCATTCAAGCCATTCTCCACACTGCAGACAGAACGGGGGAAAGTTCTGATCACACCACTCTCTAGCTTGTAGCCCTTCAAGGGCTGCCACTGCTCATTAAATCCTTTTTTGCTGTGTGTGAATTAGGGATTTTTTGGTGTGTTTTTTTTTCAGTCAAGTAGAAACCCCATGCAAAAGAATAAAGAATTTATTTAAGGGAATAGACCTCACACAATTGTAATAGAGGAGTCTATGTTGGCTGCTGCCTCTGCATCTCGTTCTGAACCTGAAGTTATCATAGTTCAACAGGATTGATGACCAGCAGGCAAGTAGAATGTGGACAAGAGCAAGGACAAATTGGAACCCAGGAAATAAATGAGACTCCAGAAGCACAACTGGAAACTGTGAAGACAAACCAGAACCCATGTCTGTTTACTCACCACCTTCAATGTCAACCTTCATCTTGGAGCTAAACATGTACTTGGCCCAGGCCTCAAAGAAACTAAAGAAGAAGAAGACCTGGCAGGAGCTGGAGGAGCAGCAGATCCAGGTGCTGCTCTTTGCCAGGAAGGTGAGAGAGTGGATCTCAGACACATCGCAAGTCAACATCACAAGTCACCCTGGCACCTAAATCCCACACCAATGCTCATGTATGCAAGTTGATCTGTTGCTTCACTCCAGCCTTCCAAGTCTCTCACAAAATATCTCTCGTGGCCTGTAGTAACTCAGAGGCACACCCAAAGGGAATTTGGGGAAATAGAATATAGCTCAGCCAAGTGGACAAAGTCCAAAGGCACTGTATATCATGGTCTAGAAGTCTTGGCATGATCTGCCCCACCTACCTCTACAGTCCCTCTGAGGGAACATTCCCCTTTCTTCATTCTTTAAAGGCCACTCCCCCAGAAAGCATTCCTTAACCAATTTTTTTTCTTTAAAATGCTAAGGGTATATTTAATTACTTCTTTAAATTCTGGCTTTACCATTATACTACAAGCTTCAAAAGGGCAAGGACCTAGTGTGTAACAGACACTATTGTGTCCCAGCCTGGAGGTACCTAGTACACAGAAGGCACTCAATAAATACTTTATGGAGAAACATCAGTTGATGTGTTATCAGTGGATCCCTTCTTAGACAGAATTCCAATTAAGGCCCAGAGGATTAATATTTACCCAGTTTTTTTTTTTTCAAAGAATCTCTAAAGTAGAAAAGATAGCCACCTGAATGAAAATCCATTCCAGCCAACATCCATTCTCATTGTACTCCCCTAAATCTTTAATGCCTTGAAAACTACCCAGTGAAGTTCTCACTTAAGAGATATAGGCCACTAAATTATTAAATATTAGCAACAGAGAAGATAAGGGATTCTTTCTTTTGGAGATTTATAAGAAATAGTACACAGCTAACATTTCTGCAATATATTAGAACCACCTGCCCCACTGCAGGGAGAGAGCTTCTATGACCCTTCAGGGAAATTCCAGTTCAATGAGCCTATCAAAGTTATTTTACTAGCACAGCCATGTAAGATTAATCATCTTCGTGAATTCTTAATTGCTGTGGTCAAAGAAAACCCCAGAGAGTAATCACACACCATGGTAGAATTCACGTTCCTTTCTCATTCTTCCATGATAAAGGAGAAATCAGGAAGAAACAGTAGTTCACTACCATTTGCTCTTCAATTCATTCAAGAAATAATTTAGGGTGGTTTGTGCAGAGTAAGTGCTAAGGACTCAAAGATAACTAAAGGCCTCAGAGTCTAGTGCAAAGAAAGGCAAGCAAACAGACATGCTTCGTATTTCTTTAGAGATGTTCAAAAGCAGGCAGCTGCTATTTAAAAAAAAAAGAAATAAGTAACAAAAATATCATAGGAAGTACCCAGTAAACAGTACCTAAGCATTAGACACTGATGTATAAAAGCCCTTTATGTGAATTAATACATTTATTCTACATGACAACTCAGTGAGACAGGCATTTTTATGGTTCTTCTTTTTCATAGATGAGTAAACTGAGCCACAGAGATGCTAACTAACTTGTCCAAGGTCACACACAGGTCTTCAGAGTTTACTACTTAACTACAGCACTATCCTGCCTCACCCTATCTCTTCTTGATCCCTCCATAACCATTATGTCTAATGATTACAAATTAAGTTATTAGAGGAGCAATGATTCATTTTTAAAATATAAAATACAAATTATTACCATTTTAAGAAAATGGCATTTAAAATCTATAGCAGGATCAAATTTTCAAGCTATGTCATTTATTCATATAAATTTCTACATATTCTCCAAAGATGAATACAAACTACTACCCAGAAGGAACTCTCACCTTTGGCCAAGTCCCGTCTTTGTCTCCATCCACACTTCTCCTTTTCCCTGGGGCTAAATGATGGAGTGAACTTCCATTACCCACCACCCAGGTCACCATGTTCACCAAAGGACAAATGACAAAGAAACAACTTATGCGGAAACACTGAAATAATTTCTCCAAGATCCCTAGGATCTTTTCAGCAGTGTACATTGAGAAACCGGTAATTTCCTCAGCTTAGTCTTAGGCAGAAGAGAGAACTGGGCACGGCCTTAAAAGCATACACAGAAAATATGATTCTTTTCATTTATCAGGAGATATGGAGGTGCATAAAAATCATATCTTGTTTGATTTATTATCTCATTGCATCAGAATCAGTATGTAGAATCCTGACAAGGTGGTTCCCTTGCAGAACCCAGCACACCCCCTCATACCCCTTTGCAGATGGCTCACACTGGAGACTACAGAAGCCCACCAGGGATCAGGAATGGATCTTTGGAAGAAATTGGGCTTCAAGAACACCTCAGTGAATCCTTTGGAGAATCCCATGAGCTCTCTATGACTGGAGGATTCAGGAGTAGGGAGAACCTATGAAGAGGGATATCTGGGGTGACCCTAGAGATCAGTCTAAAAACATAAGCAGGGGTCAGTCACTGAGGAAGTGGAGACTTCACTCTGAGACTATGGAAAACTCTGGAGGGTACTAAACAGGGATGGCCACAAGATTGCTCTAGCAACAGTCGTAGAAAAGACAAAGATAATTAATTCCAGTCCCTAGATCCCATAGGGGAACCAGCCTGCCTACTTTTTATTTCCTCAGCTCAGTCCAAGGTGAAAGAGGAGAACACTGACTTAAGCAAGGTGCCACATTACTCCCAATAATAATTGATTTAAATGAGAGGTAAGAGGGGAAATTGGGAGCTGGGCACGGTGGCGCACATCTGTTATCCCAGTGCTCTGGAGGCTGAGGCAGGAGGATCATGAGTTCAAAGCCAGCTTTAGCTACTTAGTGAGACCCTAGGAAACTCAGAGAGACCCTGTCTCTAAATAAAATATTTTAAAAGGGCTGGGGACATGGTTCCATGGTTAAGCACCCCTGGGTTCAATTCCTGGTACCAAAAAAAAGTGGGGGACAGTCTTTTTGTATTTTCCTTAGCTATGGGGGGGTCTTTTTGTATTTTCCTAGGTTTTTTTTTTTTTAGCTATGTCAGAATATGCATGAACCCAAGCCAGGTTCAAACGCTGACAGCAAAATTCAGTGGAATTCATAACTTCCAAAAGACACTGTCTGGGGGAAAGACTGATGAGAGGTTGAGATAGAGCCAGGAGAAATTAAGTCTTTCTAAACGTTCACAAAAGGAGCCCAACTGATAATAAGCAAGCATCAGAAAGGATTAAACGACCTATATTGGGGACTGACTTTAAATTATGAGTAGGAGGACACAGGAATTTATCCTCGGGCCTTCGTCTGTCCTCTCTTCATGGTGGCATGCCCACAGATAGCACGGGAGTGGAGTGCATGGATTAAGAGCAGTTTATGATCCTTTGTCTCATAACATTTGATCAGAGGAGAAGTTTTTACGATACTTTACAGTAAAGAGTAGTTAAATTGAACAAATATTATGACCACAATAAAACACATTCTTATCACTGGAACATAAATCAGTAATTGCTACATTGTGAGGGAGTTTCCCCCACAAGTCCAGGGACACTGCTAGCCTCAGCTGGGGGAAGAAGTTGAAAGGAAAAGCCACAGCACCAACTAGCATTTAAAATCAAAACACCACAAAATTAAAACCTGTTCCCTCCAGGGCTTCCACACTGCTTTTCAAATCTTTTAGAAAAAGGCTCTCTCTCTCTCTCTCTCTCTCTCTCTCTCTCTCTAGTTCATTGCTAAAAAGCTACCTAAATAAAACCCATTAATAAGGATTCCAGCGGAGGGCCTGACTTGCCATAAACTCTGGAATGCTCTGGAGCTGGTGGAGATTCACTTCTGCCACACACAGCTGGGCAGCAGCAGCTCTGTACAATCCCAGTGCACATGTTTCCAATCACGAGCTGAAGATTTCTATCAGAGTTAAAGATAATGGTTTTATATTGCTAGTGTAGGAGAAACTCTGTGAGCTCATATAGTTGGATTTCTTAGAAAGAAAGATAGGACACTCCCATCAAGATGAGGGAAAGTGGGGAGTCCGTGGTAAAAGAGCATCTGTCTGTCTTGTTCCTTTGGTCTGAATTCCTTGCATTTTGTAACTTCTTCAAGTAGTGAAATCAAAGCTGTGTCTCATAACAATCTAATGGGTGCTTCTTATTTATAGACTCTTTGTAACATGGCAAGCTGTGGACACTTAAATCTACATTGAATGTCCACATTCTGTTTTTTTCCAGGGCTTACAGTGATACATAAAGCATCTCTGAGGGAAGAAGAACTTCTAAGGCAAATGGGCTCAGGAAGGACTATTGTTTTGGAGCCTTATAAATAAGCTTGTGAATTTAAGACTATTATGTCCTTTTTCTTAACAATCTTAAAATCTAGAACAATTTTAGAGAGGAATTTCTAAAATTCAAAAGAGCCAATTTCCCCCAAACATGAAAAGTGATAATTTGCTCTCTAACTTTATTTTTTTAAACTAGCACATAATGAACACTGAGCATGTACCAGCCATGGTGCTAATAGATCACTCAATCCCCACAGCACCAGATGGGGTAGATGTTCTCACCCTCCATCTTATCAGTAAAGAAACTGAGGCTCAGCTTGATGAACTTGCCCATCATCACATAGCTCACATGATGGTGGTAGGATTTGAACTCAAGACTGTCTGGGAGTTTATTGCTATGATGCAGGACCAGCCCATGAGGAATAACAGGAGATGCACTCATGTGTATCTTCATTTTCCTGCTGCTGTTGAGACAAGGAAAAAACACTACTTCATTAAAACCAAAAATGTTAAAACCAATAATGCTCATGCGTCTACTTTTTTTTCAACCAGTCTCTTCAATTATGTAAGGCATGTATGTCTAGGGGAAAAGGGACATGGTTACTTTTGCCCTTAGAAGTGGCAGCTCATTTTGTTTTGGCATTATTACTCTGTGTTAATTTTAATTAATGTTCACAAAAGTGAGTTTCTGAACTCTTCTAAAAATACAGACACATTTATTTTCACAAAGGACCCATAATTGACAATCTGGAAGGAATTTGTACATTTGTGATTTTAAAAATTACAGCTGTTTTTAGTGTTTGTCTTCTGTATACTCCAGACAGCCACTGTGCATTGTGCTCTGATCACCACAGCCTTCCTGATGTACACTGTCAGGCCACCGACTTTCACTTTATAAGTCTCTCTCTCTCTCTCTCTCTCTCTCTCTCTCTCTCTCTCTCTCTCTCTTTTCACAAAAGGAAACAAGGCACTGTTTCAAATACACATCAGTGGAAATGTGATTCCATTTTCAAGCTTGAAAGTTTCTATTTACCTAAGTAGGAATAAATTCAGCTTCATCCAGATGAAGGAAACCGGCCCCAGGAATCAAAGTGGAGACCTTCTCCTGAGGTCACTGACAGCTCACCTTTATGCAATTTGCAAGAAAAGAAAGGACTATGTGCTTATTCCATAATAATTATCTTTTGCTCATGCTATCCAGTTGCAATATTTTCCCACCCAACACAGAGTTAACAATACATTACACATTTTCTTTGCCCCAATTAGTGCAGAAAAAAAGCTAAATCATTCTCAGGGCAACCTGCAAGAGGAACTCAAATCAACCTTGTAAAGAGTGCCTGTCTCTGGCTCTATACTAATTGCCATGTAAATTAACAAAAAGCACAACCCCACCAGCAAGGAAAATAAAGGTTTCTTCACAGACCATCAGCAAAGTCGCCCCCAGAAGCCTAAATAACATCATGCTTGTTTCTTTAGACAATAAAATGCCAAAGTTTTTCTTTTGCTGTCAGCAAATGATGAATACATGTGGTACCGATTATTTAATACCACGAGACCACCAGGGAAGAAGATTTAGGTGAACTGCGGCAGAACTGTGCCATTTATTTTTATTACCATGCATTAAAAATTACGTTTACAGATAATTGTTTTTTCTCCTTCCAATAAAGCAAGATTAAAAAAAAATCTAGAAGAATATTTAATAATACTGGACCACCAGGGAGGAAATTTAAAAGTTGATTTTTTTCATTGAAAAATTAGATGTGCTTTTTTAAAATTTCCTATTATTTTTAAGCACAATTTGTGAAGAAATTATTTTAAACTGGGGCAGTAAGATGAATTTTCTGCTAGGGGAGTATCTCACAGATTAAGTTACTCTTTTACAAGGGTAATTACCTAATCAAACTTGCCCCTTGGAACCACCAGTTTTAAAACACTTGTGTAACTATGTGTCTTAAAATTCTACTCCACCCATTTTCACAGTTAGGTTTCTAAAATATCCAGATAAAATGAACTGTTGATTTTTTTTTCCAGCAACATTTGTACTAAAGTGAGAAAAATTTTCTTTTACCGGTTTGTTTGTTTTGTTTTGTTGGTACCAGGGATTGAAATCAGGGGCTCTCAACAACTGAGCCTCATTCCCAGCGCTTTTTATTTTTTATTTTTTATTTTTTATTTTAAGACGGGGTCTCACTAAGTTGCTTAGGGCCTTGCTAAATTGCTGAGGCTGGCTTTGAAATTGCAATCCTCCTGCCTCAGCTCCAGAGCATCTGAGATTACAGGCCTGCACCACTGCTTCCAGTTACCAATTTCTTTTAAAAGGGGAATGAGAAGCAAAAGGAAGAAGTAAAGTAGCAGATGGAGGAAAAAAAGAACCCCCAAAAAAGAAAAAAGGAACAAAAAAAGGAAATTAAAGCAGGAGTCACACAATAGTTGAAATGGTGCTTTTTTGCTAAACTTCAACTGGCATATTTATAATTATGAGAGGAAGTAATTGTACCTGTTTCCCTCTCCTCCCCTCCCATCCTTTCCCCTTCCTCCTGTCCCTCCCTCCCTAGAATTCACAGTCTTAAAGAAGTTTTCTAAGATAATTCTCCATCACTGTCAGAACACCCTCCTCAGCATCTCTCACAGATGCCAGCCAATGATGTCACAGCATTAGCTGACTCTCCCCAAAGCCAGATCACTCTCTAACCAGACACCCTCATTGAAACTTTCACTACAGGTCCTACTGCTGCTCTCTAAAGTAGAGAGAGAGAGAGAGAGAAGTTCTCAGAATAGTACAGCCACTCCACCAGCCAACCTCAATGTACCCTGCAGAATCATACTGCTCAAGCTTTATGCTAATCACATCAGGCCCTGTTTTCTGGCTAAAATCAGTCATAGGTAGAAAGACACACACTCCCCTAAACACATGTCATGTCTGGTTTATTCCCTTCTTCCTGGCTGGTTCTCATGGTAAAATAGAGACCAGGGCCAGATCCAAGCAAAACCATGAGATCATTAAAAGCTGCCGTTTGCTCCTCCCACTTCCTCTCCAATTTATAGTATTAATTCCATTCATATTGTCTGATAAAGTGTCCAAATTTTGTTAAGTAAGTTTGTAAGATACTAGACAAATGCCCCTGTTTTTTTTTTGTGGAGTCTGGACCTCTACACAAGATTTTCAGGGTTGACTGTCCTCTGTGACTCAGGTTTCTTATAGGACTACCAACATGCCTTCACGTAAACAAAAAAATCTATCAGTGCCAAAAACTGTTTTTCTTGAGAGATTAAGAATGTCCCCATAACAAAAAATCTTTTCCAAAGCAAAGGAAACAATCAAGAAGGTGAAAAGAGAACCTACAGAATGGGAAAAAAAACTTTGCCTCCTGCACCTCAGATAAGCATTAATCTCCAGGATATGTAAAGAACTCAAAAAACTTAAAACCAAAACAATAACTCAGTCAATAAATGGGCAAAGGAACTGAATAGGCACTTCACAGAAGAAGAAATACGAATGATCAACAAATATATGAAAAAATGTTCAACATCTCTACCAATTAGAGAAGTGAAAATTAAAACTATACTTAGATTTTATCTCACTCTAGTCAGAATGGAAATTACAAGTTACAATAAATATTGGCCAGATTGCGGGGGAAATAGTACATTTATACATTGCTGATGGGACTGCAAATTGGTGCAACCACTCTGGAAAGCAGTATGAAGATTCCTCAAAAATCTAGGAATGAAACCATCATTTGACCCAACTATTCCACTCTTTGATATATATCCAAAGAATTTTCAATAAGCATACTAAAAAAATAAAATAAACATACTACAGTGATGCAGCCACATCAATGTTTAGAGCAGCTCAATTCACAATAGCTAAGCTCTGGAACCAACCTAGGTGCCCTTCAACAGATGAATGGATAAAGAAAATGTGTATATATACACAATGAAGTATTACTCAGCCATAAAGAAGAATGACTTCATGACATTTGCCAGAAAATGGATGGATCTGGAAACTATCAGGCTAAGTGATAGCCTCCAAAATCTCTAAGCCAGTCTCTAAACCAGTCTCCAAAAGCCAAAGATCAAATGTTTTCACTAATGTGTAGAAGCTAACTCAAAATAAGGGAGGAGAGGGGAGGAATAGATATTCAGTAGATCAGACAAAAGGGAATGAAGGGAAGGGAGGGGACAAGGGAATAGGAAAGACAGTGGAAAAAATCCAAAATAATTTTCCTGTGTACATATATGAATACACAATAGTGAATCCCACCATCATGTGCATCCATAATAATGGGAATAAGATATATTCCATGCTTGTATAATTATATCAAAATGAATTTTTCTGTCCTGTATAACTAAAAATAACCAATTAAATTTTAAAAACGTCCCCACAATGCAGGCACCTTTAGGTCACACAGTGAATCTCTGCAGGAACCATACTATTTGCAGACAGGTTCCTTTGATTCAGGGCTAGCTTCAGTACAATGAAAAGTTTGCTAGCTGTTCTCAGTTCCCTCTAAAGTTAAAACAAAAAAGAGGAGGTAGAAAGAGAGAGACAGAGAAAAGAAAGAAAAAGGAAGGAAAGAAGGAAGGAAGGAAGGAAGGAAGGAAGGAAGGAAGGAAGGAAACGAAACCAAAAACAGTCTGGCTGAAAATAGAGGTCAGGGCTGTCTGACACTGAACTTGTCCATGTGCATGCCCCAGCCAGTGGGACCAGCGGGTCACTTATGGCCAGGCTCTGGGAAGACCTCTGAGCATACCTCACACACTGGGCCCTGGAAATGTGGGCTTTCTCCCAACTTCAAGGCACTTAGTCTTCTCTGCTGTCACAAAGTCTAAAATAATGGGCCTGTCATTTGTCCCATGTGAAAAAAATCACTAGCCCTCTACTCCACTTAAGGTGTTTTTCCAGAACATATGCTTCAGACCTCACTCCTCTGCTTCCCATCAGCAGAGGTCCAAGAGTTCTGTGGTCCTCTAAGCAAAGGCTCAGAGAAGGAGCAGAGGGATCCCATGTAAACCTAGTCATAACAGTCCCCGTCCATGGCTCCCAGTGGCAGCAGGGGCAGCGGCAGACCCCTTTCATAGGCACTCAGAGCCAGCATACCTGCTCCTTTGCCCTTCCCAGCCTCAGCGTCTCACATGATGAACCCTTCAAGTACTGGGACTTCCAGGGACTTGATGTCATCTGAGCTTTGGCATACACGGTTTTCTCAATAGGCCCTTCCTAAGAATATTTCCCAAACTTCATTAACAAGATGAACATAAGAACCTGGTAAAGGTAGAGCTCTGAAAAGGAGGTGGGGTGACTGTTCAGAGAGAGCACTTTAAATCTTGAGCAAATGCCCCAGAGTTTTATGTTTATGGGATTTCATTACCCAAAAGAAAGAGGAGGAGGAAGGGAAAAGACAAAATCAAGTCAGGATGAAGGTTTACAACTGTCAATATCATTCATACTCAGAAAACAGAGAGGTTCCCTGTGGCTTCTCTGGAATCGTATTTGTCCTCCTGGCCACCTTACAATGGCCAAGGGAACCTAGGAAGATGAAGGGGTTTAGCACAGAATAGATACCCTAGAGGAGCATGCTGGTGGTCAAAGACAGCTCATTCTTGTCTCCCAGAGGATATGAAGCTGCTGAGATGTACATGGGGCATATCCAAAGAAGGTATCCATCAGCTGACAATGATATTCTGGATCTAATAGTAACTGCTAAGTGTCAGTTCTCAGATCACTGCATGAATGTGTAGGCCAAACAGACTTTCCTTTTGTCTTAGTCCATTGGAGCTGCCTTATCAAAACTACCATAAATTTGGGTAACTTGTAAACAACAGAAAATGGTAAGTCCAAGATCAAGGCTATGGCAGATTCTGGGTCTGGTGGGAATGCACTTCCTGGTTCATAGATGGCACCTTGTCACTGGTTCCTCACAGTGAAAGAGGCAAGGCTGCCCTTCTATAAGGGCCTAATCCCATTCATTAGGGCTCCATCCTCAGAATCGATCTAATCACTTCCTAAAGACACCACATCCTAATACCATCACCTTATGGGTTAGAATTAGAACATGTGAATTTTATAAGGACACAAACATTCAGACCATAGCACCCACAACCAGCTTGTCACCTCTTTTCATCTAGCTTGCAACAACTTAACTTACATGGGCCACAGGAAAACAACACATAGAAATAATAAAGCTACCACAACAATAACAAAAAACCAATGTGCCTCACATTTGAATGGGAATTCCTGTTTTATAAGACATTTCATAAGCATTATATGACTTGATCCTCCCAATAAGCCTGCTGGGAAGCAAGTGAACTTATCTCTCTATCACAGATGAGATGCTAAGGCTCTGGATGCATATGTGAATGGCCAAAGCCTACCTAACTCATAAAGAGAGTTAATGTTCTGCGTTTGCCTACATACAGGTCCTGTGCTCCTTCTTTGCTGATTTTCACTGGGACTAAAATCAAGAGCAAAGCAACAAAGTAGAAGCCTCATTATTTGATCAGGACTCACTCTGTACAACACGTGTGTTATGCTTTAAATATGAGGTGTCCCCCAAAGCTCCTGTGTTAATGCAGGAATATTCAGAGTTGAAATGATTGGATTGTGAGAGCTACAACCTAATCAACCCATCCTACTTTGAATGAATGGACTGTAAGCCGGTGAGGTATGGTCAGAGGAGGTAGGTCCTGGGAGATGTGCCCTGGAAAGGTTTATCTTCCCTGTGGTCCTTTACCCCCCCCACCTCTCTCTCTCTCTCCTGGCTGCAATGAATGGAGCGGCACCAATCTGCCACACCTTTTCGCCATGATGTGCTGCCTCACCTTAGCCCCAGAGCAACAGACTCAGCCATCTACAGACTTGCACCTCTGAAATCATGAACCCCAAATAAACATTTCCACCACTAAGTCAGGTACTTTGGTCACAGTGTTTATTCAGTCTCAAATATGCACCTCCACCTGGTATTACCCCCAACATCTCTCAAAGATTAAGGGCCCTTATGGCTTTCAATTTTCAAGGCTTCTATTTTATTAAAATAAAATATATTATGCAAAGATAGTTACAAATTGTGGCTTTTAAAACACTTATAGATAATTAATTAATGTTCTGAACCACACATACACACTTAAAAATTGGCTATGGATAACTCACTTCAAAATAAAGTCAAAGTCTGAATAACAGCTCTTGGTGAGAGTATCCACCAAGAGGATATTAGGAAATGCCTAATTCACTAGAGAATACAAATTTTTTTAGACTCTAAAATGGTGTTTTTACAAAAAGACAGGACTTTATAATTAACACAGTCTAGTGGCAATAAGAAAGAACACTGGACTAGGAGGCCAGAGATGCAGTTCTAGACCCAAGTGCCCTGGGCTAGCTGGACATTCATGATGAAGCCCCTCAGCTTCCCAGAGCCTCGATTCCCTCTGTCAAAGCTGCCAGGCTGCATTGAGGGAAATGTTTACAGCTTCATGTTCTGTGCTTTGAGTCCCTGGAGAAGCTCCTTCCTGGTCCACGAACCAAAAAGAAAGATTGCTTCAGACAAGCAGGACTGCAAAACTAGGCGAGCAAAAGAGAATGCGCAATCACCAAAACAAGCCCTGACTTGAGGACCATGCCACACTAAATAATGGCAAATGGCAGTAACCTGGAGACTGGCTGCACCCATATGGGCATTTTGTTTAATAGGATGCATAGGATCATTGTGAATTTTCATCAATATTCATGCACAGAAATTTCCAGAGCAAAAATTCTTCGGAAATAAAAACTGCAATCTTAGATGTCATCATTTTCCCTGGGCTGTGAGCTGCTCAGATAACTGCATTCTATACAGGCCCCCACAGGGGGTTAAGAATTCTTTTTAATTTGCCCAAGGATGCTAATCAAGCCTAGAGGCTTTGAGTCATGAGCATTTGTGCTGATGTGCTGTGTTTGTTTTAAATCAGAACGCCTACTTGGTATGAGGCAGAACCCTGTTATTAAATCCCCTTTTGTTCTATGTGAACACCCATCAATCTTATCTTACAAATCAAATAGAGAAAGGATAGCATGTTAATAATGAATCTCTGTAAGCTGGTTCCAAATATCTAGTCAGATGCCCTATACAATGTGTACCCATAAATATCCTTTAATTATATAGCAAAGTTTATCTCCACAGTATTTATAATACTTTTTTGCAGTAAAACAATGCCCTGCAATCTTTTCTGGTTTTAAAACAATTTGGACCATAAAACTTTCTTTGAGATGGAGTATTATTCTGATTATCTTTATTACATCCAAGGCAAGATAGTTTTATTATAAATAAGGGAAAAAATCACTTATACCAGATGCTAGCTAATTTTAAAAATTCCAAACTCATAAATACATTATTGTTTGTGTTACTAATCTGGAACCAGGGCACAGGTTATTAACTGTCCCCTGTTAACTGTTCATTCTCCTTTTTAGAAATAGAATCCCCACATAAGTTTTAACAAGGCACAGAACCATTCAGACAGTGTTGTTCGTCTCCTCTACTAGACATAAGCTCCATGTAGTCAGGAGCCACATCTGTTTAACCCATCAAAATATTCTCACTGCCTACCACAGGCCATCTCTCAGCCTCCCTTGCAGCTAGGTGTGGCCATATGGCCAAATTCTTACATACAGGATGTGAACAGAAATGACGTGTGCAGCTTCTAGCTCTGGACACTTAAGAATCTTGAGTCTTCATTCTTCTTTCTCTTTCCCCCATCCAGTGGGCTGGAATGTGGATATAATGTCATTTCAGCCAGGGACACATGGGCAGTGCCCCTCAGGCTGGTAAAGCAATGAGAGAAGAAAACTCAATTCTTGGGTGACTCTGTACTGCTGCCTTCCTTAAGGCTGTTATGTGAAAGAGAAATGGTTATCTCTCTTGACCAAGCCACTACATCTTGTTAGAGCAGTTTGGTAAATACACTAATATAGAAATTTTAATTATTTTAATTTAATTTGATTTGATTTTCACAGATAGTATAAACTTCCACTGAAAATAGTGCTTTCCCATATATTTTTATTACCATGTACACTGTCATAAAAAAAAATAAACATTTTAGGGGCTGGGGATGTGGCTCAAGCGGTAGCTGTGCTCGCCTGGCATACCCGGAGAGCTGGGCTCGATACTCAGCACCACATAAAAATAAAATAAAGATGTTGTGTCCACCAAAAACTAAAAATAAATATTAAAAAAATAAATAAATAAACATTTTAATATGTATTATATTCACATAGGGAGGGAGCTTAGTATAGTATTTAAAAATAGGGAAATGATGTCAGACCCCAGAACTCAAATATTGGCATTGCCACTTATTAAGCTTTCTATGACCTTCAGAAAATTGCTTTTCTCAATTTCATCATCTAAAAATGGGATCATGACAATGCCTGTCTCACACATTTGTGGTAAAAATGAAAGGATAATGCATACTGAGAACATAAGTTCACAATGTTAGTAGGCGTTATGGTACTAATGGGGTACAGCTTCAATTCACCCAAACTCTGATAAAAATAAGCTGAAGAAAATTTTCATAATGCAAAATTAAAAGACCTCATTTTCTAACTCACTCTCCCTGTCCACAATGGAACATCTTTTTGAATATTTATTCCCTAATAAAGAGCAAGAATAAATTTGTTATCATCAATATATAAGTTAACCTGGGTGTTTTAATTTGAGCCTTTATTCAGAGAGTTCCAAGCAATGAATTTTAGGTAACAAAGATATCTTGTGGTATCTCTTATTAAATTCTTTTTGAAACTCAGTTTGTCCCCATATGTCACTGATCCTTTATTCTGTCCTGCTACTCAGTCTTTATTCTTTTTTTCCTTCTATTTTTTTATTTGTTCTTTTTAGTTATACATGGTAGTAGAATGTATTTTGACATATTATAAGTACATGGAGTTCAGCTTCCCATTCTTCTGGCTGTACACGATGTGGAATTACATTGGCTGTATATTCATATATTAACATAGAAAAGTAATTTCTAATTCATTCTACTGTCTTTCCTCTTCCCATTCTCCATCCCTTCCCTTTACTCCCCTTGGCCTAATCCAAGTATTTCTATTCTTCCTTATCACCCCTCCTTATTGTGAATTTGCATCTGCATGTCAGAGAGAACATTCAGCCTTTGGTTTGGGGGGGATTGGCTTATTTCACTTAGCACAATATTCTCCATTTATTGGAAAATGCAATAATTTCATTTCTCTTTATGACTGTGTAGACGTACCACATTTTCTTTCTCCATTCTCTGTTGAAGGGCCAGTTCCATGGTGAATTCAACTGCTATCACATTGATGTGGCAGCATCACTATAGTATGCTGATTCTAAGTCCTCAGGGTACATACTGAGGAGTGAGATAGCTGGGTCAAATGATGGTTTCATTCCAAGTTTTCTGAGGAATCTACATACTGTTTTCCAGAGTGGTTGTACCAATTTGCAATCCACCAGCAATGTATGAGTGTATTTTTTCCCACTTCCTCACCAACATTTATTGTTACTTGTATTCTTGATAATTGGCATTCTGACTGGAGTGAGATGGAATCTCAGGGTAGTTTTAATTAAATTCTCCAGCTCCCTAATGCTTGGGTGAAGGTACAGGAACAAATATTAGCAGTTTGAGAGCTGCACAGTAGAGGAGTAACAACAGGTGGAGAAGGGAGAGAGACAAGTATATACAGGCCATTCTAAACCTAGAATTCAGGGGACTGTTGGGATGAGGGGGCAGGAAGGAGGAGAGAGTTTTGGAAACAGTGAAAAGTTGGTTATTATAAAATTTAGGACACTTAGGATATTGGAATAACTGTTTACATGAATGTTGATTATAGATTCAGTGTACTGAAACCAGAAGTAAAAAAAAAATTGCAGAGTTTTGTAAGTCATAAAGTTCTGAAAGTGAGATATTAGGGCTGGGGCTGGGGTTCAGTGGCAGAGCCCTTGCCTTGCACGTGTGAAGCACTGGGTTTGATCCTCAGCACCACATAAAAATAAACAAATAAAATAAAGGCATTCTGTCCATCTACAACTATTAAAAAAAAATTTAAAGTGAGATATCCATAAAGGTGATGATGATGTTGATGACAACAATGCTGATGGTGGCTGAAGCAGACACTTTGGCAATGCCTGCCATGCCCAATTCCTCCCTTTTGCTTAGCCTACCTCGATCATAGCCCAGCAGCTCCACTAAGCACTGCAACATTCCACTCCTAATGGACATAGATGCTTAGACCAGGAGGCACAACTAATCCCAAAACAGACTCATCAGATTCTCTCTCTAGAATACATTGATATACTCTTCCTTTCATCAATTGGGTTGCAGGTTTGATTATGGTAGACTACACTGGTATCAAATCTACTCACTTAGGGGAAAAAAAGGGAGCTAACATGCCACAAAACAAATAAACAAACAATTGAAGTCAAATAAAAGAGCTATCATGATAGCAATACCCCAGAGTCAAGATCCTGGAGAGAAGGAAAACAAAGAGAGATTAGTCTGACATTTGACAACACTTTTCTCTTTGAGGCACTTTAATGAATGAGCCTGAAAAGCCAGAGGTGGGGGCAGTCTTTCTGCCATTTAAACCAAAAAAAAAAAAAAATCAGAGTTTAAGGTCCACCAAAAATAATGGTCCTGGAAACATCCAAACCTTCACGGGAATCACTGAAGGGTGGCACTCTAAGAATCAGGGCTTACTAGAAACATTCTCTGAAAAGACTTAAACACAAATTTGAATTTGCTCAATCTTAGTTTGGATGAAGGGAATTTATATATATATCTGTTATCTAAGCAGCAGAAGCTAGAATGCCTCTTCTCTGGGGGATAACACCAACTAGAAACTCAGTCTCTTCAATTTTTTGTATGATGGTCAGTATTCAGTAAGAGACCACTGCACCAAAACCAAGAGAATAAAATATATCAGACAACCAAAACAAACTTCAAAAGATCCAGATACTGTTCACTTACTAAAATATTACAACATATTACATACCCATGAATTAGACAATGAAAATCCACTGATGAGCAAAACAGCTATAGCCCCTGCCTACATGGAGCTTACAGCCTGGTGGGTGAGATCAACCAACAATAATCCTTCATTCAGATTCAGAGAAAGAGGAGTCAGTGGGAATTCGGGATTAAACACAGGGATACTCTGCCACGGAGCTACATCCCCATCCTTAGCCATTTTTGTTTTGTTGTTGTTGTTTTGTTTGTATTTTTGTTTTTAAATAGGGTCTTGTTAAATTGCTGAGGCTGACCACGAACTTGCAACCCTCTTACTTCAGGCTCCCAGGTAGCCATGCCCACACATAGGCATGAATTTCACATGGGTCCTATTAAAGAGGTATTCAGAGCCTGTGGACATTAAACTAACAACCTCACAAAGAAAGCTGATCTGCTACAGAGAAAAAGGAAAAATAAAAAATATATAATAATAATATATATTATATATAAATAGAAATATATAAAATATATATATGTATGTATGTATGTATGTATTGAGAGAGAGAGCAGAGATGGGGAAAAAATGCAGACCCAGAAAGACCAAAGACCAAGAGAGATAGTCACTTCCTGGTGGTGATCTAATTCCCAGGGAGCTCAGCTATAATTCCCATAACTGGGGCCCATGAGATTGACTCCATATGCTTTCAATCAGCACTTGAGCTTCTTTAAAGAATATTTTTGTTCCCTGCAACAAATAGAATCTCTGACAAGGACAGGAGTCACTGATGTGACCTGTGAACTATTAGGATAACTGCCATCAACAAAGAGAGAAGAGACATAAACTAAATGTGTTGGACTCACTTGTTCTGAATTACATCTGATAACACTAGAAAACTCTGCATATCTACAATCAGACTTACAAGGGTAATCACAGGCCAATAACATGAAACAGAAGGAACAGCAAATACCATGAAGTTGTGATTCTGTGTCCCACTGTAAACAAGGTTCTTTCCAAAGACTTCGAAGTTACCTGCCCAGATAAGCAGACATCCAACTGCAGTATTCATTCTTTGATTGGCTCAGGAATATACTCCCAGTGTTTTCAGACATGTAGTTGTTTTTCTAGAAGTATTTTATTGTGTTTCATCTATGCAGATCCCAGTCTTTTGCCTCTCCTCCAGCCACCAATTAGAAGATCCCTTTGCCTAAATTACCTATATTCAAAGTGGTCCAGGAAGAGACTGCTATGCAGAAGCAAAGAAGGAAAGACACAAAAAGGCACATGTATGAGAAAGGGAGAGGAACAGATAGGTGGGATGGCATTTAGAGTTTAACAAAACTAATTTGAGAGTAATATAGAGAAAAGAACATATTTAAATTCCAAGAGCCAGAACTTTAGGAATTTTTCAAAGCTATAACCAAAAACCCTGACAATGGTTAATTATATTTTTACCTCACTCATTTGGATTTTTTGCAAGAAGGCCAGATTATGTTCATTTACAGATTCACATCTGGTTCACCTGTATACATGCATCTACAAACACATACAGTTTATGAATTTCAATCAGTGAAATTAAAATAAAACAGTAAGAGCAACTGTCTTGCATTCAGTATTTCACAGTATAGAAGTTGCCCATAAATATGTCATTTCCTTTTTTCTTCATCCAAATCCACAAAAAAAAATGAAACAAAAGAAACAAGCCTCTCGAAGTAAAATGGGCTAAAATTAGCAAGCAGCAAAAGTGATGCCAGTTGCCCAGGGCAACAAATGGCTGATGGATGGAATAATTAAGATCGACAGTAAACTAATCTCGGTCCCTTTATTGAAAACGAAGTCCCCTGAATCAATTAGCCTTGTCACGGATACCTTTTTTAAAACAACTATGACATCCCAACCACTTCTCTTTGTTTATGGATTTGCCCACACTTCAATAAGAGCAGCAACTGATTTCAAAAGCATGAAGACATAATCATGGAGAATTCCGATGCATTAGGCACTACACAAATAGAGCCACCATTGTCAAAAAAAAAAAAATCACAAATCAAGTGGCCCAGAAACTTTTATAAACATTTTCAGAAGGCATGAATCCTCAAAGTTTCCCTGCTAAGCAAGTCTAAAAGCCATCTTTCCACAGGGCAAGCATGTACCTGTTATATGGGAGAGCCACTGGCCTACGCTCATAAATGGTCACATTGGGGGACAAAAGGGTGAAAGAGAGAGCTTTTGCTACTCCCACGGTTGCTTTTGGATCTGAGACAAAAGAAGAAACTGGAGGGACAGAAGGAAGATGTTTCTAGAGCAGAAGGTGGGGGTGGAAAGGAACAGCTAACATTCTGCACCTAATTGACCAACTCTGCAGCTACTGCAGGCACCACCCTGAAGTTAGGGAATAAATCGAAAGGATTAGAGATGGCCAGGAACCGTTCTCTGGCCTCCAGTGCTTTCGTGACCTGAATTAAAGCAATGGTTGCTATAGCCACTTACAAATCTGAGGGATTCCTACAGTTAATCAAAGGGCTTGGGGCAAAGGGTTACAATCTGAGCATAAACCTTTTTAAAGTATTTTTTATAGAAAATCTTGCTTAGTTTATTTGTCTACTTTTCCGCTTCATTTTAAGCACAGCAAGTCATTTAACGTTTCCTCGATGACACTGGCCCTTGCAGTGCTTTGGAAGTGGTGCTTCTGAATATCCCAGCTGGATAAGATTGGGAAGTACTAATTTAAACTGACTTTAAAGGATTTCTTTGCTGCAGAACATTTCAGAGCTTTTATTCTGCCTATGTGTACTAAGAACAGAGTTGGGAGGTGAACAGTACAGAGTGTTTCCAAAATGTCTTGAGCACAGAATCCTTTTTCACAAACATGTCATGGAGCAACTTATTCCACAAAATACATTTCTAGAATCCCAATTGTTTTTGACTTTATGATTCTTTTTATTAAACATTTTCATAAGTGTAACCCAATTTATAGCTACAGAAAGCAGGTCAATAATTGCTGGAGTGATAGGGGACAGGGGGATGGATTAAAAAGGGGCTCTGAAAACTTTGAGTGTGACAAATTTGCTCACTCTTGATTGTGGCAATTATAGAATTATTATTTTAGAACATAAATGTAGATGTAAACGATGCATGAGATCAGACTGAACAGATAAAACCTAGTAAAGAGCTCATTAAAAACTTAGATACCAGTTTCACTATAACGATGAGAGGAGATTGAGGTTATTCAATAAAAAACTTGGTTTTTTTTCCCTAAAATTGTAACATGTCAAAAATAAAAGCTTAGCAACTTAGGATATTTAATTACTCAATTACTGTTTTAAACAAAAATTTTATTAGAACAGTAATAACACTGGAAATTTTTTATATATAAATAAATTCACTGTAGGCATGTATCTTGCAATTTTTTGGTATGGAATTTTTTCACATTGCTCTAAAATGAAAGGATAAAGCTCTTGGACATCAGAGTGAAAACCAAGTGGCTCCAACTTGTACCTCAAAATTGGCATCTTTCACAAGTGTGCTAATCTAGCTCATTTGTAATAATATGCAGTTATTTTTGAGGTGAGAAAATGCACAGCAAATCACAAGAGTAGGCAGGGGCCATACTACCCACCCACAAGGAATGAGGAAAGGGAATAATTATAGGTTTGTCTTCATTGTAAAAGATCAGATCCTTAGCAATTGTCACTGGTAGAAGTAGATAATCCCACTTTATTTTTTAAATAAACATTTATTTGTATGCAAAATTTTAAAAGAATATATGTTCATTGTACGAAGCCTGGAAATCATAGGACATTTTTAATAAGCACAAAACTAAGTCACTATGGGATTTTTGTGTATATCTCTCTACCTATTATTTTACAGAATTAAGATCATAGTGTGGTGTGTATTTTGCATCCCACTTACTAATGATCTGAGGCATTTTCCCATGTCTTAAAAACTCTTTAAAAACATCATCTGAGATGTCTGCATATGATTTCCAAGCCATTAACATGCCCATTACAGAGAGCATTTAGCAACATGTGGCTCTGTTTTCCTCCCCTCCTGAGACTTTGCCCCGGTAAAACCTTCCTGCTGTCGGTGGACAGACTTTGGAAGCCAGGCTGTTGAATATTCACTACGCAGAAATAAGCATTTTCTTCTACATGGTCAATTTCAAGGGCCAAAGCTGTATTTTTTTCTCAAATTGAAATGTGAAAGGTACCCTCAGGCCTAAAACACTATTTGCTTTCGCCAAACTCACCAAACGCAGGAAACATTCGTCCAGTGGCACAAGGCAGAAATGGCCGAACCTCCCCTCTGAGCACTGTGACATTACAAAGTCTCCTGCTGCAGGAAGCAGACTGGAGAAATCAGTGAATCACAGGGTAGAGTTTTACTGCCAGTAAGTGTATGTGCCTCTGGCCATTTAAAGTCCCTCTTTGTAAATAAATACATCCAGTGGTGAAAAGAAAACGAGTCTTCTTATATTTTTTTTCTTGTGATTATGGGTCCCATGAGAAGCAGTACAAAAATTCTATTATCAGGACAGGCAGTGGTGGGGAAGCTCCCACCAACCATTCAGAATGTCATCCATTAACTAGGCTGGGGCCATCTGTTGGAGAGAGAGGGCAGTTCAAGTAGAGTAGGGATCCCTCCTTCCTGGTGGGCTGCGGCTGGAGGGAGCCCTCCAAACGCCTTTTCCTAGGGTCAGGACGAGCCATCAGTTGGAAATAACTTTGAATCACTACTCATGTGGGCTGGATATGAAGCAGCCCCCTACAAAGGCGGATCTCGACAGAAGAGCACTAAACTCCAGGCCCTGCCAGCCGCCCACAGCCCAGGCTGCTGACACTTTTATTTGCTGGCATTTACAATGTTGCAGCAGCTCAATTCTACTAGTGTGACTGCTTCCAATACAGCACTTAAGCAAGGACTCGTTTAAGAGGAAGGCAAAAGGATGCTTCTCTGGGGTAAGACCTGCAGCAGTCCTGTTCATGTCAAAGGGAACTGCATTGTCTCAAAAGCAAAGCAAGAGTTGAAGATTAGCTAGTTCCCTAGTATTTTCTGCTTCACAAAGAATGTGATTATTTTTCACACGTACATACCCTGCTCTGGTACTTATCATCATTATTTTTCCCTTCTATCTGTAATGAAGAAAATAAATTTGCCATTTAAAACTATAGCTGCCCCCAAAGAAAGATGGCCCTACTAAAAGGGAAATGAGCATCTGCAAAAGCCAAAGATGGCCCAGTCACTGGCCAAGCTTTATACACCTAAAGATAGGCAGAGTCCAGTTTGAATAGCAGCCTAGGACAGCGGAGCCTAAGTGTGCTGCAGAAGAGACAAAGGGACTAATTTGGCATTTCCAACCACCATTGTAGAGACAGGCACAGAAATATAGACATGGAAGAGCACAGACAAGCCAGAAAGAGTACTGAAGCATGCACTGGCAAAAATACTGATGGTGGGATGGACAAAGGGCCTTTCCCAACAACAATGTCTTCATTTCCTTGCTATGATAGAACTTTTTGACCTATAAATCTTCTAAGCAAATTCTGCTACATGTGGTTGATTGGGAAAATTTAATTTTATTGAAACCTATGATATCCTAAACTACTTCTTCTTTAAATGTACAAACTAACTGAATCTTTGCAAAGATTACCATGAGGTAAGTGCTATTATTACCAAAACCATGCCCACTTTGGGAATAAGAAAACTAAGAGATGTTAGAAATGTAGTGAGCAGCAGGGGTGGGATTTGAACTTATATGGTGGTGCTCCAGAGCAACCTGCTTAACCACTGCAGCATTACTGCAGTTTGTTAAATTAAGGCATAATAACAATTCAACGCAAGAGAAATTGGGGCCAAAAGTCCTAAGTCCTTTGAGATAGTCAAAAATACCTTCCAAAAGAGCATTATTCCACTCTTCCCCTGGCTAGGATGATCCTAGCTTTGAGTTGTATATATCCTTCTTTCATGATTCAATGATTCAGCACATATTTAATGAACCTCCTACCGTGTGCCTGGCACAACAGAAACTATGAACAAAGCATGCCTGGCTTTTGACCCAAGAGAGCTTACAGCCTAAAGGAGAAAGATACAGATGAAAAGTCAATGCCAATAAATTTGCTACACTATAGTAGAGTGCTTTAAGGAATGCAAGACTTGGAAGACCAAACTAAACTAAGTTCCCAAGAACTTAATCAGAGTTGCCAGGAAAAAAGCCAACAAAGAGAATTCCAGGCCAAAGAGCCAGGATGTGCAAATAACCACAAGTAAGACAGCCTGTGGTTTGGTACATAAATGGAAAGAAGTATATTTGGATAGGTAAGCTGGAGCTGGATCATAGATGCCGTCTAATGAAGTCAATCTTTATTATGAGGCCAATGAAAACCATTGTAGTGTTTCACACAGAAGAAAGATGAATCATTCATTCAGTAAATATTGAGTACCTACTATGTGCTAGACATTGCACTGGATGCTTGGGATAAATCAGTAAACAAATCAAAGATTTTGGCTTCACTTGGGGAGTGACGGGAGAAATAATTAACATCAAACATAAAAAGCAAATCATGTAGAATGTTAGAAAGTGACAGAACTATAAAAAAGAAAAAGCAGTGTGAGGTAAAGTGGATTGGGAGTGAGGATGAGTGAAGCGAGGATGGCCAGAAGCAATTTATTAAATAGAGTTGCTGGGAGCAGGATTTATGCAAAAACCAGTAGCAAAACTTGAAGGGTCTTATTACTGATCACTCTGCAGCTCTCAATCAATATATGCAAACACATGATTAGATATTCAAAGTAAAATGTTCTGTTTCATGCCCACAAAGACTTGCTTATCTAAGTTGGAGTCCGAGTCCCATTTTAATTTAGAAACACAAAACACTTTACACTTTAGACTGTATATTCTAGAGTCTAGAAAATAACCAAAACCAGAAATAAAATAAACTTTAGCTCTAACTTCAATTATTTTTACAAGTTAATATCATTCATACCCACAGGATGCCTTTAACTACTTGAAACCTTCTACCACCCTTTACATTCAACTCCTCCTCTTTTGAAATGGAGCAAGTTAAAAATATTTGACACATCTATTTTTCCTGTGGCCACCCAAAGATTTGCTTTCCATTAGAAGACAAAGGCAACCATATTTGGTCAATTTGGTACTTTTTTTTTCCTTTTTTGAGTTTATAATTGTCAGGAACAGCTGCATGCATTGCCAATGCCTTCCCCAAAACTAACAGGGCTCTAACATACAAAACATCTATTCTGCTTCTAAATTTGTTTTTAATTATATTACAAGATGGAAAAAGAAATACCTTAGCTGTTAACACTGGCTCGGTGGGGCCAACAGTAGACATAGAGCAGACACGAGGAAATACTTCAAAAAATTTTTTTTAGTTTGCCATGATTTAATAGCAGATATTCCTGGCTTTGAGTGAACTCTGCAATATCCCTGTGCGACAGGATAAATGATCGTCTACCACTATTAATTTTAGGTCATAATGTCTGAAATGCCGCTTCAAAAATAAATGCAGTATTTTCACTTTATTTGGTCAGGTAAATACTAAACTATTTTGTCATAATAACTTTACAACACTGTGTTTCACCTTGTCTTGCCTTGACTGCTGAAGGTAATAGGGACCGTTTTATTATGTCCATAAATTGAGTCAATTGACTTATCCTTATATCCTGTTTCCTGAACTTAACGAGAGATTCTGCATCATTAGGAAAACACACCATCCTGCAGCAGGATCAAAAGCAAAGGAAGCCTGAGAATAAGTCATTTTGATTTCAGGGAATGTTCGCCAGGCAAAGTTTCAATATTCTGGCAGAAGTAAAACAAATAACTGGCTTTGCAAAGCATGGTTTGCTCAGGGCTGTGCTTATGCTGGAGGTATCCCAGAAGGTTCCACACAGACTTAAAAAAAAAATCACTCTCCAAATATGAGGCAATTGTAATGAACCTGCAGATTAGGTAGCTTAACCTATCTATCAAAGAGCACAAATCAAAGTATTAAGTATTTTTCAGGTAACTTAAAAAGATTTTTGTGCTCATAGGTTTTTTTTTTTAATTCAGACCAATAATCACAATCATATTCTCAAGTTAGATCTTACTGTGAGAAATGAATTCTCATGGTAAAAACAAGCTTTCTGAAAACTGTGGGGTTTTGGTTTTGTTTGGTTGTGCTCTTGGATTTTTATTTTGTTTCTTAAATTCCCTGATCCCAGCGCAGTGCTTGTGTTGTGGCATTGTGTTAACTAAGGCAATAGTAAAGGTGACAGGATTCTCCGTATTACAATTATAGAAAGATCGGGAACCAACACACAAATACCAGTGGCAGTGATGATAAATAATAATGATTTTAAATAACAGCTGTCATAGGTTGAACATCTGTGCTGTACTGAACACTCATCACGGATTGCTTCATTAAATCCTCACAACATTTCTCTAAGTTAGGTACTGTTATTTCATCTTACCGTTTTAAAAACTGTAACCCAAGCCACACCCCCTGAGATTTTGATTCAATATGGTCTGGGGTTTAATTGACCTCTTAGAATAACTCTGAGAATCACAACAGAGAAATATGAGGCTTCCAATGCTGAGATTTGAACATGTCAGATGAGTAAACGATAGCTTAGAGAATTAAATGTGGTGCTCAAGTTTATGTAGCTGCTAAGTGGTGTCAGGGTTCCAAAGCCTGGGCTTCTACACCTCATGCTGCATTAGGAAGCCAGGGTCCAAGTCATGCAAGCAATCATCCAGAGCAGGCTCCCCTGCCAGAAGATACAACCAGGCAATCTGGGCAGGAAATGAGCTAAGGCCCTACATGTGCCAAAGGGCTAATGACAATGGGCAATGTTGAGCAGAGCAGGTAGGTCTCCTAAGTTAATTTACCTCATTAGAAATCATATACCTCACTGCTATTTTGCTCCCACTAATTCCCTGACCCTCTCTCTTTCGGTTTCTGGGACCAGTCAGGAGCTCTTCTATAAGAGCCATTCAACCTTAGTCTTCATTCCTTTTTTTGGAATTCTCAGATTCTTCCTCAGATCCTTTGGTCAAATAAGTCAAAGAAACTTCACTATTATCATTGTAGCAAACACAACTAGTGTAACTACTCTCTTTAGACTATTGCTTAAGTGCTAAAGATTTAATTGTTAAGTGCTAAAGATCTAATTCAACTGCTACTGAGATTGGGTGACCCTCAGGCAGCTTCACTGAACAGCAAGTCCAAGAGCAACAATACTTAAACCAACACCAGAGAACTCAGGCTACAGGTTCAAGAACCAAGTAAATTCAAGAACCGAGAGATTATTAGTGAATTTAATATTGTAGACCATCTATACATAATATTCCCATCCTCCATTATTCAGAAGTCAAAGAATTATGTAGCACTTTGTTGGAGAGACCTAAAACAAATGAAGAGTCATACACCTGAATTCCATAAGGAGACCAAATACAAATTATTAGCTAATGTCAGATACCACCAAGAATGATGGTATCTGACCCCTGCCAATTCTTATCCTTATCTTGCTCCTCCCCCTGCCCTTCATCATTGCTCCCCGGATACTTGGCAATGCTTTCTATTTGCACTGCATGGCCCTCCCCAATCACTCATTACCTGGGTAATTCTTGTTATATTTGCAGGTGCAAATAACAGAAACCCAGACTCAACTGGCTCACACAATGAGGAAGACACCTAAAAATCTAAAGCTGGGGTGCTCTGCAGTTGAAGTATACAGTTAAGGAACCAACAAGAACTTAGATTCTTTCCATCTTTCAGCTCTACCTTTGGTGAGTAGGATTTGTCCTCAAGCAACCTCTATTCAAGGTCACCAAACATAACAACATTCAGGTTCAAAAAAGGTCACCTCCTCCTTGGAGTGAGGAAACTTTCCCCCAAAACCTTCTGGTAGACCTCCCACTTGCCTGGGCCAATACTGTAACACAGGCTCTAATGTAACACGTGCCTGAACCAATGAAGGGCAAGGGACTGAGATCTCTGTGATGGACCCAGATCAATCAGGACCCAAACCCCCTGGCCACCTTCCTAAAGCACATGGCTAGATAAAGAAAAGTGGATTCATAAAAATCAAAAGTGGAAGAAGGGGTTGGGAGAGCCTAAGGGAGAAGGAATAATGAGAAAGTGTTACCTGTTATAGTTGGTGAACAACCTATAGGGTCTATTACAAACAACCCATAGGGTTTGTTATAAATATCGCCTTCTCAGCAGAGACCTCCCTAAAAACCTTTCCCCAACACAGACTCCCCATTAGATCTCCCCATTACATGTTATCAAAAACCACCCTACTTTCAACATGGAGTTTATCACAATTGTAATTAAATATGTGTATTAATGCTTACTGAATGTCTTCCTATCCTAGCATACTGTCTTGTTTATTGCTCTAACCTCAGCCCTAGCAGGGATGCTGGCCAAAGAGGGTCTCCTTCCACCACTGAAGCTGTCTTTCAAGACTTCACTGAATTGCCTTTGTTTAAGATGTAATTTCATTATGTCTGCCCCATGGACTCTGAGATATTGACAGCCATCAGTCTGCTTAGGGGTCCGTCTGTCTCCAGGCTTCATTGCCAGCAGCACTGTTGGCCAGTGACAGGCCCTGTTCCATCTCCCTTATCCATAAAGTCAGCCTATAGCAGCCCCTGCCAACAGAGCAGATGGTCAGGCTGTGCCCAGCTAAATCTCCTAAGGAGGTATGTTTCCTGTTGCAGCTCGAAACCTCCAAGAACAAGTGGCCTAAGAGAGAAATTTGGCACTGACTAGTCCAAATTTCTCCAAATCAGTTTCTCAGGTGGCATTGAGGTAAGATGCATAAACTGTGTCTTGTTCTTTCCCAATGCTAGAATAACTGAGGTAGAAACACTGAGGTCTTTAAAGGCAGACAGACTTTAGAAAGTTGTTTATCATTCTGCATCTCATTTTGCTTATCTTTAAAATAATGTATTCATTCCTCTATAAAGTTGTTGTGAGATACTATGGCATCTGATAGTAAAATACAGTATATGATACAGTTCGTCAATCTCATTGCACTACTTTACTCAAAACTGTGATGCCACCACCCAATGGAAAGTGGTAAGAGCACGGCCATCCCCAGAACTGTAGCCCTTTCACTACAGAGAAGATGGCGGCCATGATTCTCTCAAAGCTGACTGGCAAGCCTGGATGGTACTTCCCAAAGGAGATGAAGAAGGTTTCTGTGCTTAGGATGATTGATACATTCTACCTTCCAAAATCAAGATTCCAAGGAAACATTTAATTCCCATATCCTAAATGTACAGTGTTGACCCAGGAATTATGACTATGAGTCCTCAGTAATTGTTTTCCTGGAAGCTTGTAGCTTCCCCTTGTTTATCTGTCTTGTCATCCCATTGCTTTAATTCAAAGAACTGGAGGCTGATCTTCAAAAGCAGCTGGGCTTAAAAAGTTGAGAGCACTATATCCCATTCTACATGCCGTCTTCTGGAGAAAAGAGCAGAAGAGTAAGAGGCACCCAGTGGCAGCTTCTACAGGAAGAAGAAAGCAGCCTACATCCAGACCTGTCAATCAAGAAGAGAAGCCTGGCTATGTCCTCCAATGGCTTCAGAGACCATGCCCCCCAATAGCAACAGGTCCACCAGTGATGTCTGCTCTTGCCCTAATGGATGTGGTGTTGTCATGCTCTCTCAGATCTGTCTTGAGCTGTATGTGCTAGATGAAGCATGGACATTGCTTCTACAAATGGCTGCTCTTCTCACTCTGCTATGAGTGCCTCACCACTGCATTCTGTAGGGGTGCAGTCAACATTGTTAGAGATCATATTCTGCAAATGCAGTGATTCCAACCTAGAGAGTTCACAAAAAGACATATTTGGAAGTTGTGTTGTTCCACATGTATGCCATAAATTCAAGAATAGGAATTTTAAAGCTACAAGAAAGTGATTGCTTGCATATCCTTGCAGGCTCTGGGTAAGACTTGCTTTCATAGTCATCATCAAGGAAGCACAGAGACAATCTTAGAGAGTCAGAAGCCAGTAGTCACTAGTGACAAGACAGATAAACGATACTGTATCATGAGTAATGATACACCAGCATTAAAATAAATGGTATTAGGGTACTGCAGTGGCAAGGTCTATACTGTTTCAATATAAAAAGTTCTGAAGAGCCATGTCATTGTGAGTAATAACAGGGTTGCTACATTTTTCTTGCATGGGAGATACAAAATGAGGCAGTAACAATGCAATTGACAATAAGGAACATGGAGAGATGCCCAGACATGTGCACTGATTAGACAATATATAAATATGTAAGGACCTCTTCTGTGCCCATTATTCTAAATCTTCATTGATAAATCACTTGACTTCACATAGACCAATGAATTTTATAATACATTTTAATAAAATTGCATAGATAGATAGAAGTTTCACAAAACACATTTGCCCAAGTCTCCACACACCCTAGATAAGCCAGATAGAGATGCCTTGTCTCTCCATCAGTTCTCCCCTTCTACCACAAGAACAAAGCATTAGCTGTATACACAGCCGCGTAAAGCCAGCCATTCCCAGCCTGCCTCGTTATGAAGCATGGCCAAGTCACATTTCTGGGTTGCATCCTAAAACGAAGACAGGAGGGATGCTTTGACCATTTCCCTCTTCCTGCTGGCTGGGACATCATGAGAACTGAAGCATTCCTGGAACCCAGAAGTGGAATCCAGGAGTTGAGATGACAGCCACCACATCAGCCCTGGCTCACCAATCTCTAGACCATCCTCTGATACAGAAACAAACTTCTATTTTATTTAAGCCACTGTGTTTTGAGATCTCTTTAAGACAGAAAGTCACTAAGGTAAGTGGGGGAAAGCCTGTGGAGAATAAATCCAAGGATCATGTCAGACTTATTCCTAGGAAATATCACAATGGCTGCATCTAGTTTTCTTTTTGCTATTTTTTTCCTTCCAGTGTTTTCATGCTGTGCTTTGAACCCAGCACATGCTAGGCAAGCATCTACCACTGAACTACACCTCCAGCCCTCAGACGGATTAGATCAAGTGAATAGTTGGATCCTCGGTACGAAGAGAGATCTGTATTAAACACATAAATGTAAGAATTATTGTGATATAGATGTTAATCAATTTGGTTAAAATTGAGATGTAACTTACAATAAATTGCATCCATTTAATGTGCTCAATTTCATGAGTTTTCAACTCATGTATGCACCTATGAAACCATCTTCACAAGATATAAGACACATCCATCACCCTGGAAGATTTCCTTGTTCTCCTATGCAATCTATCCCTCTCTCTGCCCCAGCCTCAAATAATACTGACAAGCTTTTTGTCACTATAGATGAGTTTGAATTTTCTAGAATATTAAATAAATGGAAACATAGGGTACAGGTGAACTCTTTGACATCAGTCTTTTTCACTTAGCATATTGCATCAGAGATTCATCCATGGTGTTATATGCTTTGGTACTTTATTCTTTTTGATTGCTGAATAGTATCCCACTGTATAGACAACACATATTTTGTTTATCCATTTAACAATTGATGGATTTTGTGTTGTTTTTAGTTGGGCTATTTTGAATGAAGCTGCTATGAACATTTGTACAAGTCTTTGTATGGAGTTGTGTTTTTCCAATAGATGGGTCTTGAATCTTTTTTTAAATATTTTTTGTAACTGTAGATGGATACAATACCTTTAATTTTATTTATCTTTATGTCGTGCTGAGGACAGAAGCCAGAGCCTCACACATGCTAGGCAAGCTCTCTACCACTGAGCTACAACCCCAGCCCGAGTCTTGAATCTTTAAGATTCCAAATTCTCAAAAAATTGGGGAAATAAGAGAGCTTAGGACAAGCTTCAAGGCAGTCTGTTTAGAGTTTGGACAGAAGAGAAGACCCCAAGACAGAATCAGAAAGACCAGAGAAGTAAGAACAGTTTAGTGTCATCAAGGATAAGAAGAAAAGTGTTTCAAAAGGGCAGAGACTACTGGCAGTTATGACAAATGTGTCTGTAAAGCAGAATAGGATGTAGACCAAAAAGTGTCAATTAAATTTGAAAACATGCACATGATTGACAACTTTAGCAAGATGAAATTTTGATAAGGAGGTGGGGGTGAAAACCATTGAAACTGGTCAAAAAGCAAAGGAGATGGACTGAGGTTATGGCCCAGAGATAGAGAACTTGCCTACCATGTGTGAGGCACTGGGTTCAATCCTCAGCACCAAATAAAGATATTGTGTCTACCTATAACTAAAAAATAAATATTAAAAAAAGCAAATGAGAGGCAAAGAAATAAATAGGTATACACAGTGTCCTTAGAAAATCATGTGTCAAAGAGGCTATTAAGGAGAAAGTCAAATTAGAACTCTTTCAAATGGGAGATATCATATTATTATAGATAATGATGGAGAAGACTCAATTTGGGGGTGGAGACAGGGAAGGTGAATGAATGGTTAGGTTCATCCAATACAGTAATCTTATCATAGAATGAGCAGGACAAGGGAACTGAGGGTATTTGCAAGAAAGAGGTTGTAATGACCATGAAGTGTAAGTGAATTAGGAAGAAAATAAAAATAGGAGGAGGTACAAGGTCAACAGACAGGATTTGATGAAGCGTTATCATAGCAGAAACAGGAAGGAAGGAAGTCGTGGCTGCAGAATAGCAAGTTTGAGTAGGTCTCTGGCAATGATGAGTCTGCAGTGTGATCATGGAAGTGAATAACACATTCAGAGTGGAGGAGAAAACCATCACTGTGCAGTTGATCAATGGAGACACAGGGTGCTTGCAGTAGAGGTGATCCCCATGGGCCCTGAAGTAGCTAGCTGGGCTGGTGAAAAAAAAAATCTGCAACAAGGATGCTTATCTCTAGGAAAAGGTCAGACTCCCTGGCTCAAGAAGAACTGTGCATGAAAAGGAAGAATTCTCCAGAGCCCATAGCATATAAACACAGTCTGTGGAGCTGCTTCAGCAAGCTCATGGGTCCTGCCTCAGATTCAAAAGATGGGAACATTCATGAGTTGCAAGTGGTGTGGCTCTTGTGGAAGCTCTTAATTGGTTAGAAAACTTTTTGTGGTATACAGGCCTTATGAAAGAATACTAGAGAAAGTCTACATAGCTACTATTTCCACCAGAAATTGTTCATGTAGCCAAAGTGCCAGTCCTATGAGAAACAGCCACCATTATTTTATATTTATTACTATACTTAATCTTTTAAGAAAACAGGATTAACTTTCAGATTAAACACCATGTAAATGTTGCACTGTACTTTAATTAAAATGAATAATCTAATTAAACTAGAAAAAAGTTCAAATAAGCCCATGGGAGTATAACATTAAAGAATATACCCTTTGTTAACACTCTGTGATGGTGAGAAAAGATTATAGCACATTAGAGATAAATATTAGTTGGCTTTTGTTACATTAAAGGTTCCTGGATCATATATCATACTATTAATGGCTAGCTTATATTAATTATGTCTGCAGACCAAAGCAATATTTGACAATATATGATATATGGTATATTATAGCATGACTCATTCTAAATAGCATTGTTTGTATGGATTTAAACTCCCATTACAAATTTAGATTTTGGAGGGAGGATGGTGAATTCCTCTGTTTATTTAATGCCAATAGAAATGAGTTTTTTTAAAGGGGGGTGAAATTTGGTAGAAGTAAAGGCCAAAAAAATGCATTCATTCCATCCTGCTTGTTTCACTGAGATCCTAAGTATGTAAGAGTTCCTCTGGAGCTATTATTACTGCCAAGTGAGGGGAAGCTCCTAGTAGCTCTCGATGAGATTCAATCCACAGCTCATTGCCACTGAAGTCAGGCCATGGTCTGCTGTGTAAATGCACACCGTGGGCCTCTTTAATGTAGAGATTATGGGTACAGTCAACCATTCCTGCTCCTATTTGCATAAATATGTTCTTGAGGGATTTAAATATGTATATTATTGCTCAAACCTAATACAAATTTGGGGAATTGTTCTTATCGTCACGTATCTTTAATGAGGACATTCTCAATTTGCAAATGAGTGATTTCTCCACCAAACTGTGGAGTCCACTGAGATTGTGTCCAAACCCATTTCACAGTTTGTCCTTAATGTGGATTAAGGACACAGGGTGAACTCTCACTAAGCAATTCTTGGTATGGATTTGTGATCATGCTTGTAACAACTTCTTTGAATTCAATTGACTCTGAAATCATGGATGGATGGATGGATGGACAGACTGACAGACAAGACTGGGGAGTAACTATGGGTACCAGTCACTGTCTGGTGACCTCAGATTACTTTTATCCATGCAGAATCATTCATTATTTAAATAGCTGGCAGAGCGTCCTGAAGAGTCCTCCTCCAAAGAGCCAATTACGTCAATTAGAAGCCACATAGCAGGAAATGGTAGAACATCTAGCCAAATGCCTCCCAATCATTTCCCAGTGACCTCAAAACACATAACCCACATCCTTACCAGTATCTGTCTATATTTATAGTATTAGTCTCAGCCAAAATGTATCATTTACAGTTGAAAACACTTTTAATTCATTTACCAAAAAAAAAAAAAACTATGTGTCATTTCAAATTCACAAACACATAGGACAGAAACATCTGTGAAAGTCTTTTCTTGCCTTACACCCAACAATTGTACCAAAGCATAATGATGCCTTGCCAGCTGAAATTTATTCTGCATTCTGCAAATCACTGAAAAACTTATAGGCCTCCATTGGCCACACCAAAAACAGAGCTAAACCAATTTGTTTGTTTTGTTTTTTGCAGCTGGTAGATTTGACTATATGTTATTTTTGTTGTTAACATTATTATATTGCAATTTTTTGTTTGGTACCAAGGACTAAATCCAAGAGCCTCTAATCACTGAGCCACAGTTCCAGTCCTTTTTATTTTTTACTTAGAGACAGGGTCTTGCTAAGTTGCTCAGGGCCTCACTAAGTTGCTGAGGCTGGCCTTGAACCTAGGATCCTCCTATCTCAGCCTCCTGAGCCACTGGGATCAGATAGGTGTGTACCAACATGCCCAGCCACATTGCAATTTCACAGTTTTTCTTCTGAGGCATTAAGGGAATATAATCTTTCCTTTTTCATCATCACTTTTCATTTTCCAGAGAAGGTAAAAGAAATAGAAGATGGGGTGATAGTAAAAAGAAGAGGGGAAAATGAAAATAAACAGGACTTGAAACAATTCCTTTATACCAAGTATTGGCAGATTTCCACATTATGAAAGATGTGTTTCAATCCAATTTTTATACATGCAACTTAGGTACTAATATATAATTCTTCGCTTATATAGTTCTTTCTTCCAAAACAATTTCATAGAAGAATAAATAGCTAACACATATTGAATATTTGTTCTGTGCCACTCGTTTCTCTAAATGTTTAATATGTATTAATTCATTCTTTATTAACAACCCTATGGAGTAGATACCATTTTATCATTTTCATTATATTTTTTTGTTTTGGGGTATTTGGGGATTTAGAAATATATTTATTTGAGAAATTTCTAGTTATTTTTCTTAATTAAACCATTAATTTCTTTGTATCTGATAGCAGACATTGTATGATTTCTTTTCATTTCGATCTGTTAGTTAAAAGAATTTTCATTTTCATTTTATAAATAAGGAAACCAAGAGGCACCAAGAAGTTAAATAACTTTCTGCAGGTCATGCATCACTAGGAAACAGTCATCTGGGAGTCCCCCTTTTGTTTTGAGGAAGACAGGAGTATTCAGCCTTACAAGTGAGGCTCACAGAGCCCAGGTGATTAGTCCCAGCCTACAAATAACAGCTAAAGTAGCAGTAGAAGAACCAGGGATGGTACTGGAACTATTCACAAGTCTGATGTTTATGAGGCCATGGCTGTGCCTCATACCATGATGTATTCTTCAGGGGTATCTTGACTTAGTTCCTGGAAAACTCAATGGCAAAAGGTAAAAAGAGATCTATTCTGAAAAAGACTTCATTTTGAAATGAATTTTCTAACCACTTTGAGCTGATAAATATCTAATAGAACCAAAATACTAATATTTACTTAGTAAGATTCAAATAACTAAAAATTACAGCCTTTAGAAACTTTCATTTATATGCTACCATTGTAAGACCTAAATGACAAGGAAAGGTGCTGATTAAAGAAATTTATGTTTAAATCAACGTTCATCGTCCAAGATCTGCTATATCACTTGTGCTCTGAGCCTCCACTTTTTTTCTTTTTTCTACTTTTTTTTTTTTTTTTGGAGGCAAAACTCTTTATTTTACACTTCTCCATTCTGAAAGGTATCACTATAAAGAGATCCTTGATAAACAGTTATGCATTGAACTAAAACTGGAGTTTCTAACTGTCACAACTTCCTGTGCTATTTCTATTACGTCCTACTGATGTTATGACAATAAAAATAGCTTTCATCTTTTTAGTTCCCTCCTTTTTTTATTGATCAATTTTAATTGTATTCAGTTAAGAGCAGATTTAGAAGATTCCTCCAAATCAACAATAGCCAATACACAACCAGGGGCTGCCCCTCCTGCAACCCCCACTCCCATGCCTGTGGCAGGGATCATAAACTGCTAATGAGCGCTTTCATTCCAGGTTTAGGCAGGAGGAAACCATCTGAGCACCTTAGTACCAGCAACCCTTACTCATCAGAAGCAGTTGGTAAGTTAAAACCAACTTGCCACCTTCGTTCAAGAAACGGAAGGAGACCCTCAGAGTTATACAAAAGTACATACAAGAGGAAGTGAGGGGAAGGGGAAAAATAATACAAGGGGGACAAACGAATGTCAGTAGAGGGGGCAGAGAGAGAAGAGGGGAGGGGAGGGGAGGGGAGGAGTGATAGTAGAGGATAGGAAAGGCAGCAGAATACAACAGACACTAGTATGGCAATATGTAAATCAATGGATGTGTAACTGATGTGATTCTGCAATCTGTATATGGGGTAAAAATGGGAGCTCATAACCCACTTGAATCAAATTGTGAAATATGATATATCAAGAACTATGTAATGTTTTGAACAGCCAACAATAAAAAATTAAAAAAAAAATACCTGAATAAAAAAAAAAAAAAAAGAAAAGAAATGGTCCTATCTCTCACCTCTAAATTCAAGCCAGTGTGGAATGTCATTCAATGTTGTACACCTCAATTATGTCTCTATAATGTTGTAGGGTATTGATCCTTGGGATGCTATAAAATTCAAGTCTTTTACATCTGTCTTAGTCCATTTCTGCCACTATAACAAAATACCTGAGGCTGGATGATTTATAATAGAAATTTTTTTTTCTCACAGTTCTAGAGGCTGAAAAGTCCATGATGAAGGGGTCAGTTTTCTAGTTCTTTCTAGTTTGATGAGGGCTGCTCTCTGCCTCCAAGAGGGCACTTGCTGTGCCCTCCAGAAAAGACCAATTCTGTGTCCTCACATGGCAGAAAGATAGAGGTCCAGACTCATTCCCTCAAACTCTTTTATAAGACAATAATCCAGAACTCCCACTTCTTAACACTGTTACATGGGGAATTCAGTCTCCACATGAATTCTGGAGGAGACACAAATGTTCAAGCAATAGCAACATGACTGAAGAAAATATTTCACATTACCTTGGGGAAGAACATATTTTGTCTTTCTCTTGTCTAACCCTTCAAAAATGTGTAATGCATTTATATAAAGAGGGAGGATCAATAGCACTAGTGCGGTTCCTGACTCATAGTAGAAACAGAATTCTCAGTTGCCCAGAATGTCCTATAGACAACCATCTTGTTTCACGGAACAGAAGCTATTTCTAGTTCTTTGAGTTGGCTATGTGTTAAGAAGAACTGACAAGGAAATTCAGGGCACCCGTCCTACCATGTGCAAGCCACGACAGAATCTCTCCATTGTCACTACAGCTCTGTCAGAAGAGAGCTAAATCTGGGGAAGGATATGGGGTGGGGTGTGCTAGCACAGCAAGACTGATGGATTAATCTTGTGGCTCCTGCCTGAACTACCTGCCTTCCCCCAAGAAATCCTTGTTCTTCTGAAAGCTCAGGTCAAACTAGTATAGAAAAAGACCCTCTGAAGTCCCAAAGTTCCCATGTGCTATAAGACTATGGACAAGTCATGGTATCTGAGTCTCATTATCAGGAAAAATAACAAAGTAAAAATAAAGGGATATAATCAAATAATTTTATCTCTAGTCATTTCCTACTATCTTAAATTTGTGATTCTAAAAATGATACCTTACATTGCAAATGGAAAAACTGAGACAAAAGCTTGCTTAGGGCCACAGAAAATCCCAGGACCAAATTGTTAAGTTACAGGCAGTTTTCAGGCACAATCATGAATATTTATAATAATTAGCTATTTTCTACTTAGCAGATACTTTTTTAAAAAAGAAATTCACATAAATGAAATTTATCTCTAGATAGCTATAGATTACTAAAGAAAATGTTGTGTCCTAAATTACTATACTGCCCTGGATTGTTTTTTCTTACCATTCTAATGTTTCTGTGGGTAAGGTTGATGAAATAATTTTATGCCATAAACACAACCAGCATTAAGATTGTTTATTTTTACTATTTCAATTCAAAAATAACTAATTTTAGAAAGTTGGTTAAATTTGGAATTGTTTGAATCAGCACAGTTATCATTGTAGATAAAAGTATTGGGATGCCATAATAACAAAAAAAAAAAAGTAAGCCAAATTAAAAAAAAAAGTGCCGGTAATTAATCAGAACTGGGATAGGATGGTGGGAGAGAGAGAGAGGAGAGAGAAATGACAGAGACTGAGGCAGAGAGGGAATGAAAAAATATGTCAAGGTTTCCATAAAGAGAGTAGCCCTGCAGTACATGAGACATTTACAAAATCCTTGCTGATTTACAAGTTGGCCATTCGTGCTTCTGCCAGAAATGTGTTCAACATCCTGCTTTTGGTCATGCTGGATTACCTAGTGTTAACACACTGACTTCTTCTGGTCCCATCATTGCTGGCTCCTTCCTAAGAAAGGAGGCTGTATCTGTGTTAAGAAGGAAAGAAAATTCATTCCATGAATTAAAAACCTCATCTTCACAACACAGAAAGCTTTTCATAAATCAGACTTTTCATTCTGAAAAAGAAATAAACATTTTCCAATGTTTTGTTATATAGAAGTGCTGAGATCCACGGCCGAGTCTGTATGGCCCCTGGCATTTTGCCAACAGTATTGATTGACAGGCAAGGCATTACTATCCGCCTCTGCCGCAACTTTTGAGTTCTCCCACTATTTTGGAGTTCTCGTGGGGATTTCCAGGGATTCCCCGAGAGTTCCCATTGGTTGGGGAAGTGCAGGAGGAGGGATTTCCGGGAGAGATATTTCCAGCTGGGGGTTCCTGGACAAGTCTCGTGGGGTGTTTGGGAGGATTCCCCGGGAGCTGTGTGAAGTGTTTTCCTGCAGTTTAAAAATAAAGTTTGTTCCTGCTTCAGTGGCTCGTGATTTGTGCCCAGCCAGACTGCAGCATAGAAGCCCCTTTAAGAGTTTAAAAAGCAGAAAGGAAAAAAAAATCCTAAAATGACAACAAAGCAAAATGAACATTTGCTAACATACACATGCCCTTGTTTTCTATTCAGCTATTCTGAAATAAAAGTTGAAACCCTCTTTACATAAAATGTTGATCCAACAATAAGCTACTATTAATGACATTCTCATACCTACTATTCTTAGTGATTAACTGCACAAACACACATGGAGTTCTAAATAATTACTGGAACTTTTGTTTTATTTAACTCACATTTTGTTTTATTATGGCACCCAACACTTTTATTGACAGTGATAACTGCATTAGTTCAAACAATTGCAAATAGAAGCTAAGAGATTTGATCATACCTGAGCTGTACACCAGTGGTCAAGAAAGTATTGCCCAGGGGCCAAATCCAGCACGCTGCCTGTTTTATAAATAAAGTTTTATAGGAACACAACAATGTCCATCAATTATATAGAATCTATGGCTGCTTTCATGATATAATGGCACAGTTGAATAAGTAAGACATTAGAACCAGGCACATTGGATCACACCTGTAATCCCAGTGGCTCAGGAGGCTGAAGCAGGAGGATCACAAGTTCAAAGCCAGCCTCAGCAACTTATAGAGGCACTTAGCAATTCAGTGAGACCCTGTCTCTAAATAAAGGACTGGGGATATGGCTCAGTGGTTAAGCACCCCTGGGTTCAATTCTTAGTACCAAAAAAAAAAAAAAAAAAAAAAAGTCTCACAGTGGATAATATGGTTCACAAAACCGAACTTTTAAAATGTTTACTATCTGGTCCTTCCCAGACAAAGTATGTTGACCCATTTTCTGCACAACAAATATATTCAATGCTTCTTCTGCCAATAACATTAAAGAAACACATAAGCCAAATATGTTTTGCTATATGTTCTCTCCTCTGTACCCATTCATTCAAAAAATATTCAGTGCCTACTCTGAGCCCCACACCGTAACCTTTTTGTATGAAAACTCTAACATATGTACAATAAAACTGAATGAGAGTTCTCTAAGCCACAACAGCTAAAGAAGAAATGCCATAATTTCTAAGCAAATTTTTCAGTGGTTTTGAGCCATCATTGCTTGCTTCTTGATCTTCTCTTGTGTGAATCTGGAAGTAAATTAATGACAGTTGTTACTCTTTCCTAGACTTAGCAGCACCTGCCTCAAAAACTAGATTACACTGTCCCAACAATTGTCCTCACCCTCCACTTTTTCCTCTTCCACACACCCTGAGAAGCCCCCTCACTGGGCACAGATTAAAATCCTGCTCTAGTTCATTTCTTTGTGTATAAAAATCAAATACTGTACAAAAAGATAGGGATCTGGCCTTATTTATAAAGATCTTTTAAAAGAAAAGCTCCATAGCTATCCAAAGTAGCTCATTTTACTGTCTACCAATTTCTCCGATGAGAAAACCCTCTCCTTTGTATATTTCCATTTAAACTTACTTATTTCTAGGTATCTATTGAGAGTTGACTAGTTAGTACCTTCTAGAAATCTTAATTCTAACTGGTATATGGTTCTGTGGTTCACATGTACGGAGGGGTTGATTCTTTTGGCTTCTTTGAACAGCTTTAGAGCCAGTCCAAGAAACACTTCATAGTAATCAAATGTGCTATGGGAATTCAGCTCAGACTGAAGAATTCTACTCATTCACTCAAAGTATTTTTACATTAAAATTATTTGAATAAGTACACTGAGTGCCCATTTAAAGATAATAGGTTTGAAGTGGGCTGATGAGAAAATTATTCCACAAGGATAGGTAGTAGTGGGGTTTTTGTTGCTCACCTGTAGTCTGTCTGCCAATCCCTGGAAGACACAAATGCTGCAGAGGCCCCTCCTAGAGACATGGGAGGTCAGGGGAGCACAGCATGGCTCTTTGTAGCTGTCTAGCTTAGTTGGGAACTCAACTCACTGTGCCAAAGAGGTCACTTCTCATGTGTCCTAGACAAATTTACAAACCCCAACAACTTACTACACAAACATGATAACAAGGTGGAAGAAAATAAAGAGATCAAAGTAAACTCATTGCTGTTTCCACAAATAAATACATCTGCCTGACTCGTGGTGGGCATCTTTAAACACAAAATGGAAGCGTGCTTTTCATTTCACTTCTACTTAAAATTTCAGCAATAAAAAAGGTGAGAGAGTCCAATGTGTTGCCCATGTTCAAAGAGTCAACTTGCTAATTCAAAAAACAAGGAGATATTTTATTATAATAAAGTAAGTCCCAGACACTAGTCCTTCTGCTATAGTCACCAAAAGACTAAACTGGGGCAAGCCCTAGCCTGAATATTTTGAGTGACCATGGCTCTTTGCAAAACACCAGAAATTATAGAAATATTCTGAATTTGATTAAGTTTGTGGCTAGTAGAATACTCCTAAAATAGTATAACTCACAAAGAAAAAAACAGTGCAACTCACCAAGTAAGCCCAGGAGTAACAGAATTGGAATCTACCCAGTAAATACTGTTGGTCTCTGAAACAATGGCACCAAGCCACTCGGCCTCCCAGCATGTTTTCTACTTCAAATAGCAAGACTTTTTAAAGCTATGCATCTCCTTCAATCTATTCATCCATCAGCAATAAAATTGCTTTGACAGGATTGATTTAATACTTGAGAGAGTCCTGAATTTGATGAATGCGTGACAGCTGCTTATTTTGGCCTCTTTTGCAAAGCTGTAGCTAGCATTGTTTGGAAAGCTCTAGATGAAAATTCTATTTCTTCCCTTTGTTTCATTTATCAGGGTACATGCAGGGTAACTGTTATAGAAAGCAGAAAATAAACCATTCTTGGAGCCCTTTTAGCACAGAGGTGGGTAATATTATTGGAAACAGGCATGCTGGTAAACCTGGTGTTCAGAGTAGAGCTCTTTGCAGACCATGGTACCCCTACATTAGCACTAAGGCCATTATCTCTAGACCCTTCTTAGTTTTCTTTGATTCCCTCCAAGTCAAGACAGACCTTCTATCTTATTTTTTCCAGCTACCATACCCACAGTTTGGGGAAATCCTTCAAGGTGCAGCAAAGTTTGTGAGGTTTCATGAGTTGTCCAAGGTCACCCACCAACCCTTAAGTGATTGCTCTTCCCAATCTGCTCTTTCCCCAACCACTTTCTGAAATTTCCTCCAATCACAAACACTTAGGATGTTATGTTTTTCTTTTGTTTCTTTGCAGCAATTACAAAACTACTCTTTAGTTTTTGTGGCTTTATGTCAGTCATTAGGGGTTAAAAGTATTCCTTAGATTAAATGGCAGAAATTGAACACAGGCAATATGAACACACTCCACTCCAGGTAGACAGATGAAGGGTTTTTGCTGGCTGTATGAACAGTATAGTGAGCTTATGCTCCTTAGCTGAATGGGTACAGTTCAGCCTGCCCCATTAGCTTTCACTGGCTAAGAGCATACAATCAAATTTGCAATGAAAGAAAATGTACATTACATACTATAATAGATTGCCATATATATATATATATATATATATATATATATATATATATACTTATAAATTCATATTTATTATATTTTTTATTCACTTCTACAAATTTTAGGGAAATATACCAACTCAGAATGATGTAAAACACAATATGCTCAACTTTCTGGAAAATACTTCATATTCTTTAGGGTGTTTAATTATTCAGCTTCATCTCACAAACCTTTATTCCAAACTCAAGAGAAGTTTCAGAAGTTGCTTTTTCTTGCTTTCTCTTGGAGATTCCTTGGAAAATTGAGAATGGAACCACCATTTGACCCAGCTATCCCTCTTCTCTGTCTATACTCAAAGGACTTTAAAATAGCATACTAAAGGGACACAGTCATATCAATGTTTATAGCAGTACAATTCACAATAGCTAAACTGTGGAACCAACCTAGATGTCCTTCAATAGATGAATGGATAAAAAAAATGTGGCATATATACACAATGGAATATTACTCAGCAATAAAAGAGAATAAAATCATGGCATTTGCAGGTAAATGGATGGAGTTAGAGAAGATAATGCTAAGAAAAGTTAGCCAATCCTGAAAAACCAAATACCGAATGTTTTCTTTGATATAAGGAGGCTGGTTCATAGTGGGATAGGGAGTAGGAGCGTGGGAGGAATAGACTATCTCTAGAAAGGTCAGAGGGGTTGGAGGGGAGGGGAGGGTACCTGGGGTTAGAAATGATGGTGGAATGTGATGATCATTAGTATCCAAAGTACAGGTATAAAGACATGAATTGGTGTGAATATACTGTGTATACAACCAGAGATATGAAAAATTGTGCTCTATATATGTAATAAGAATTGTAATTCATTCTGCTACCGTATATAAATAAAAATATATATAAAAAGTAAAAAAAAAAAAAAGAAGTTGCTTTTTGCTATATCAAAGCTCTTTCTTGCCTGATTACTCATCTGGAAACCTCTGGAAGTCAGTTCTCCACCACTGCTTTGGTTGTTGCAGGGGAGAGGTGGGTAGTTGCATCTATTACCCAGGCTCAGAAAGACAAGGTAGGATAGGAGCAGAGAAATGGACTTAATGGAAAGAGTTAGACCAAGAGAAGATGACAGGGGACACTACACAGCAGAAGGCAGGACACCATGCAAGATTCTCAGTCCTCATGATAAGGACTCTGAGATCAATTTGCAAGTATTGAATCAGATCTGAGTGAGAGCAATGAGAGAAGCAGCCCAGAAGGAATGGAGTTAAAGGAAACCAACTCTGGGAACCCTGGGGCTAGGAGAGGGAGAGATTATGCAGTAGAAAATTGTCATCACCTTCTCTCCAGATCTCTGAGCCAGAAATTTGTCTGTTGTAGTTGTACCTACGCAAGAGAGTATATTAGTTAGTTTTCCATTTCTGTGACAAAAGTAATGGAGATACTCATCTTAAAAACAGCTAAGGTTTATTTTGGCTCACAGTTTTGGAAGTTCCCATCCATGGTTGGTTGGCCCCACTTCTTTGGGCTGTGACAAGGAAATATATCATGGCAAGGAGCATGTGGCAGATCACACTGTTCATCTCACCAGAAGCAAAGGACAGGAATAGGATGGATTCCCACTTTCTCTTTTGAGGGCATATCCCAATGACCTAAAATCTCCCTCTGGGCCCCACCTCCTAATAGCACCAAGCTGGGGACCAAGCCTTTAACACATGGGACTTTGGGGGACCCTCAAAATGACAACTATATAGCAGAGTGAGGCTACCAAATAGAAGCTGAGCCCTTTAATAAGGAGCCCAGTAAATGTCAACACATGGTCAGGCAGTATAGGCACATGGGAATAAACACTATAGATTCTCTTGCTGATTCTCTTCACTGGTCAGATGAAACAGGGGGAGGAGCAGCACTGACACAATCCATACAGACTGCCTCCCAAAACAGAGAACAGGGTGCACAAGTATAGAGTGAAGACTCAGGGGCAAAGTAACAATATCCAACAAAGCCAGAACCCCAGGATTGCTTATAGAGAAAGGTACAGCAAAGGCAGAAGCCCAGAAGTAGTGCTTTGAACCACAAAGCCTGAATCTGAGTGTTAATTTTCTTCTTCTGAGAAGTGGGGGAGGGTCCTTAATATGTTCATTTATATTCTTTTCTTTCAGTTTTGCCCAAGTACTCAGGCTCAGTGGAAATCTCGGGCAGGAGGTAGCTCTGTGTTTATATAAAACTCAAAAGCATGTCTCTGCTAATAGTTGCAGTTTGTTCTCAGGGTATCTTTTAGCAGCTTAGGTCAGCATTTAATATTAAATCCAATTCAGAAACGTGAGCAAATTTAGACAGCTCAGGAAGATGGTGCCAACTCCCCTCCCCCTTGGAAGCATGTTGGCCACATGAATTACAAGGAAGTTTTATTAAAAGAAAATCAAATACCATTAGCAGACATGTCTGTTCAAAGTTTCCAGGAGCTTTAACCAGCATAGACTCCACACGCACACACTCTGGACCAGAGCTGCTCTCTGGGGCAGGGTTGCTGACTCGACCAGGTATCAATAGCATTCGATATTTCCACCTTTATGCCCTTCCCAGTCACTCCTGAAGCCAGGAAACCTAGTCATTGTGGTCAAGGCCAAGACCGCAGCTACCTCCCTGGTCACTGAGAAGCTCTCTTCTCCTTACAGCTCCCCCAGGTTGTGATGCTTGTTTGCTTGTTGGCTTGTTTGCTTAATTAGGCTCATTTAGCCTTTAGGCTGGGACAGAAGGTCAAACCACAGCAAGGAATAGTCCAGAGTCGCAGCATGAAGCACTCATCTAACTCTGTCCTCAGTTAAATTCTTTCTCTGCTAGGTACTAAGAGGTTGTAAAGGGTCTCAGTCTCAGTCTCCCTCTCAGTCTCTCTTTCTCTTTCTCTCGCTCTCTGAAATTTCAGACCTGATACTAATCATTTTATTTGGTATTTTCTTCCACTCTTCCTACCCACTGGGGACATCAGGAAACACAAGTTTTATGGGTATTTTGCCAGGATGGGGTGGTGTTGAAAGTGAATGCAATGGCGACAGCAATCATGCATCTGTGCATTTTGCCCACAGTTTGTCCAGATGCTACACAGCTTGACAGGCTCATAATTAGTTTAACCCAGAGAACCTGGGACCTTCCATAAGTGGTTTCATGAAGAATAATACAAATTATCACCATTATAATAAAGGCCACTATTTATTGAAACTAACTAGGTCTTGTAAATTAAATTTTATACCTTTGATATTTGTCCTTTAATCTCCAAAGCAGGATGCTGTATTATGTATTGTTATCGTCATTTTAAAAAATTAGCCTAAAATTTTTAAGTAATACCCTGAGATTAACAACTAGAAAGTTGCAATGACAGGATTTGAATTCAGATGCCCTGGACAAGATAATCCAAGAGCGCACAAGTCCTATGATCTCATTATGAGGAAAATCATACCTTCCACAGCCCCAGCTATAAGCGGGAACTAAGTCACCTTATTATGCAGAGGTACAGGAATATGCTTCTTTCCAATAATAACAATGCAAAAGTATGTTAATAAACAAAACATGTAGGTCTGAGTTTTTACCTTGATGTACCTGTATATTTACATGCATATCTCGGATGCATTATTTTTCCTGAAATACTACATAGTGAACAAATTTACTCTTCCTAGCACTTCTGGAACTATTTAAAGTACAGGATAATTACTCTTTTTCATCTAGTCATTATAAAAATCATGATTTCAGGCATTTGTGTTTTAAAAGTTGCCAAATTCCTTTCCCTTAAGCACCATTTCCACTTTCCAATCTCAAACATATTCAACAGAGGATGTGACTGTCATCTATATGTTCCCTCCATAATGACATGACAGAATTTCCTAATTCCTAACACCCACTATAACAGATATTTGTAGGGGAGAAAACAATTCTTAGCCCATTACTAGGTTTATGGCTAAAGCATCTATAACACAAAGACAGATAACAAGAAAAGCACACAAATTCACTTGATAAATTTTATGTGACACAGGTGCCTTCATAGAGGCAGGAAATCTTGTGTATTTTAATGCTTCAATTTGAAGAGTGGACAGTCTTGGAGAAGTGACTGAACCAAGTGGGCAAAGCTAAGGAGAATAAACTGGGAAAAGGGGACTTAGCAAGGCCTGTTTGTTCTGATTCTTCTATGGCTTGTGGGGATAAGGATATTTCTTTCCTCTAAGTACAAGGAGATAATTTTGGAACGAAGGTTTTTTGAGCTGCTTCAGGGGAGAAGGCAAAGGGAAGGTGAGAATGTTTTTCCTACTTCTGCTGTTTCCTGAAATGCCAAGATGCCATATTTGTGGGTAGCATTTCCTGAAACCTATCAGCTCTCAGGAAGTTACTCCCACCAGATGACCATAGGAGTCAACAAGAAGCTGTTCAGCTTCAACCAGCAGTACACCAGTAAGCCAGGCAATGAAAAAGCCTCCCTTCTCTGGGCCCGGGGTGCTAAGTCCAAAGTTCACAAACTAAATGTCCACAGGGAAGAGTAAGTGATGCAAATGAGTAAGGTGGTCAGGGAAGAAGCAATCAGGGGTTCGAGGCAAACTGTCAAACTCCTGCCTCCTAGAAGGAGCCAGCCACCTTCCATTGTAACCTGATTATTACCATGCAGGATTGTAGCAGGTGTTTCTAGTTCCTCTGATTTTTCTGGAGACCTCAAAAGCCCATATTTTGGTGTGAGTCTCTGAGCTTCCAAATGTCATAAACAATTTCAAATTATTTTTAAATTATGCAAGTCACATGTGACATGCCTTTGACTACAGACCTGCAGGTATGACCTATAGACTGCCCATTTACAACCCCTGCCTAGCCTACAGCCAACATCCACTTCCTCTTTCCCATGGTAGATTATTCCTCCGTTTCTCTCTTCCTACAGTCTGTGCCTTCTTCTCTCGTTATGACTTAAATCATCCTCATTCCTTCAATCCAAACCCTCCCTCCCTACTTTAATGCTATCCACCCTCTTATCAAAATTCCATTATAATAATTATATAAAAAGATCCAACCTCCCAAATCAACAAAGCAATTTATGAAAAAAAAATCAAAGTGAGTAAAACTTTTAAACCTTATACCTAGTAAACTCCTTTGTCCCCTGTGGGCACTTTATAAGTATTAATATTTCAATGGCTTATATTTGAATTGAATATATTTTTTATTTCCATTTGACATCACTCCATATATATGCTGTCTTTTCTCTTTAAGATCTTGAAGTGAAGAATCCTGTCAGCTTTCCCTGCTCAACCATCCCACAGTCCTCAGGCCCCAGCTCCTCTCCACAACTATAAAACCACTCACACCTGGTTGACATAAAATAATGACTCTGCTTTAAAGGAAATAAGAAAATAGTGTACTGTTAGCCAAATATGAATGACCATGGACACAGATTTTAGTTACCCTGAGTGACATGTTCCACTATGAAAGAGGCTACATGAACATTTGTAGTTACAGAACAAAAGAAAAATCATAAATCAATACATTTACCAATTGCTTTGGTGGGAGCATCAGATAGGCAGACTTCAGAGAAGTAGGTAAGCTCCAGTAGGTAAGACGCTATAGCATCTTAGCTTTGGGGTTGTTGGGGCTAGGCAGCTGCTAAGCCTAGCAATACATTCTGAGAAACTTATCTATTCATTAAAAGAGTGTTTTAGTCAGTTTTTTGTTTTTTTGTTTTTTTTTACTACTGTGACTAAAAAGACCCAACCAGAACAATTTTAGGGGAGGAAAAGTTTATTTAAGGGCTCAGGGTTTCAGAGGTCTTAGTCCATAAAAGGCCGACTCCATTCCCCAGTGCTGGAGGTGAGGCAGAACATCATGACAGAAGAGTGTGGTGAAGGGAAAAAGCTCAGGTAATTATCAGAAAGCAGAGTCCGCTCATCAGATACAAATATATACCCCATAGTCACACGGGCAATGAACTACTTCCTCCAGCCACACCCCACCTACCTCCACTTACCACTCAGTTAATTCCATCATGGGATTAATCTGCTGATTAGATTAAGACTATCGCAATCCGATCATTTCTCCTCTGAATCTTCTTGCATTTTCTCACATGTGAACTTTGGGGGGATACCTCATATCCAAATCATAACAGTTAGGTTAAGGTAAATGGCTACTAAAAACTAAAGATAATTCTGGCTCTCAACTGACAATATTCCATCTCTCCACAATCACATGTCTAGTCCGTCTACAGGATCTTTAGTGTAGATGCAGCCTCTCCTGGGAACATAAATAGTTCACAGCTTCTAACCTCTCTTCTGAATAAGCAGGCAGGGCCTCCTGGTGACTGACCCTGTCTGAGGAACCAAGCTGTAACAGGAAGCTCTCTGAGGAATTTGGGTAGCTATTTATCCAGCATCTCAGAAACCAACTCTTCACTTACACAAAGGCATTGGCAGCCCTCTTTCCTCAGTTTGTCACAATTTTTAGTCATTTAATAAGACAAAGATGTTAAAAATAGAGCCATCCTGCACCCAAGATAGAATTGCCCTGTAGACTCAGATTTACCAAAAAAAATACAATAAAAATAAAAACCAAAAACATCTTCACTGTTCACATTGGCTGAAACCTTGGCCCAAGTTTTCCGTTTTCCCCACAGAGGTGCAGGAGTCCATGCCCCAGAACAGTTTCCACCCCTTTCAGCCCACACTGAGGGATTCTACCTTGCTCCCACTGTCTTCCTCCAACCCTGGAGAGACCCACTTTACCAGTGAGTGAGACGTGAGAGAACTCCTTTAACATTTCCTCCAGTTATAAAGATCAAAATCCTACCCCACCCTCCGCTCCCTCTCAGCACTTCAATATTTACAGGCAACTCTAGAGACAGATAAAATCTACTGGGATGTCATGTGATTTCTGGGTCTGAGGACTTTGAGGCAAGTCCTTTCTCATGAAGGAATTTCACTTTCCTGGCCCAACAGAGACACAGCCCAGAGGGCAAACTCCCATGTTGGGTATAATTCTTTAGTGAAATGTTTAAAAAAGTCCTGACAATACAGCAGCAATTTCCATGCAAATTCCTGCCTGCAGGGGAAATACAATTGGCCCAACCATCTCCTACTGCCAGGTGTGCCCCTTCCCACTCCAGTGGGGTGTGAAAATGGAACTCAGAACCCAAGAAAGAGAACTATCTATTTGTTCAGCTTTTCTACTTCAAAACAGGTATTTGTTCCCCACACTACTGTCAATGGTAAGGACTGCATGGAAATGAGAAGTTGTGATCTCCTTCTCCCTGGTGGGACTAGAGATCATAGGCAGAATTTTTTCGAGGGGAAAAACGCCAAAACATGCATGTTTTGTGGAACAAAAAAGGATAGTTGATAATGTGGGTTATAAAGAAAAAATAAGGATAATTCACTGAACATGGTTATTTCCAAGTGATCACAGAATTTCAATCCACATGACCCAAGGCTACCCAGTTCAGTGGTGAACACAGTGGTTAAAGAGTTCAGGATCAGGAGATTGTTCTGGACTCTGCCCCTCAATTCACTAATTCAAAATGAATTGGGGTAAGTTGCAACAAAAATGATAGAGTTAAACGAGCTCAGGGGTCTTCAAACTGGGGCAGTGACATGTGCCATGGGGCAGGAAGTATTTTGGGAAATCACCCATCAACTCTTCAACTCCAGTATGTCCTCTTTCCCTGAAAGTAATCTGACTAAGATGGTGCCACAAGGACTTTCTTTTTCTCCAATTGTCCTTTTCCTACTTTGCAAAAGAAAAGCAGACCACCACAGTCTTCACCCACCCCAGACTTACTCAGATTCATTATTTAGAGCATGTGAAAAATTCCATGGCTTCCTACTGAGGAATAGGACTTGCAGGAAAAAGACAAGGGAACTTCAGAAAGAAATAATGAAGGCAGACCTCTGAGCCAGCTGTCTTTCCTACTTCCTTCCCTCTCTCTCTTGTTCCCTTCCTTCATTTCTTAGAATTAAAAATCAGAAGCAAGAAGGTTCCAAAGGGTTGCATATTAAAACATTCATTTGAATTAAAAAATGAAGTAATATTTTTTTTTCTGACAGAAAGGAAATCCAAATTGGCAGAATGACTTCACAATAAGGACTAGCTTTGCCAATTAATTTATATGATGGACACTATCCATAAATTTAATGAGCTAAATCTGGAACTCCAAAGTTTAGATGGAAATATATTTTAATCATGGATAGGATATTCAGTCCATCATCTAATATATACTTGGAAACTATTTAAATTTGTGATAAAAAAAAGTTTAGATGTCAACTCAAAGAACCTTTCAAATTTATTTTATGAGTACATGAGCATAAAAATGTGAAAACTATAGTCTAGTTCATCCTTTCCAGGTCAAACTGCCCGTGAAATTTTTTAGTCTCTTTTATTTCTTCTTCTCTCTACAACCAGTCCTACCCCTCCTCCCCTACCTTGCCCTACTGCATCCTCAAACACAGTAGTTGAGAGGACCCACAGTTCCTAGTATGCAGTGCATCGTTTCAAGCTCTCCAGAATAAAACATCCCTGAGAGACCCAGAAAAGTAGCTGGAAAAGTTATGGATGCCAGGCAGAGCACCTCCCAGACATCTTGACTATCTTACAGATGGGGGGACTAGAATAATCAGCTTGAATATATCAACTGTTTCAGAAAAAAAAAAAATTATAAACTGGTTTTCCTCCCAGTTTCCCCAATGGACAAATTGAATATTTCCTATCCATACATAAAAAATAGATGTGCTATTCAAAGTTAGACAGAATGACAGTCTTTTTTTTAACTTTCTTTTTTAATATACTCCACTGATGCAGTTATCTTTTTTGTTCAAAATAACCACCCTGGATGGGAAAATGAGGAAGGAAAAATACATATATGTAGAGATAAAGATATAGAGAAGTTTCCTTTCTTTTTTCTTGATTTATAGAAGACCACAGTGATATCACTACCAATAAGCCTCAGAAAAAAAGATAAACCCCTCAGTGGCTCTGAGCAGCCACACTACCCATCTCGTTCTTGCTCTAGACAAAATTTTTGTGTATGGCCCCTTTCATCATCTGATAAAATCTATGGACTCCTCAAAATACACAAAACAAATGACTAGGATTGCAAAGGGGCTAATTATCTTGACAGTTTGTTATAAAAATATTTTCAGAGCAAATCTGTGGTACAGTAATACATGTGCTTTTTATTAACATATTAAAATAGCAATGGCAATAGCAAGAGCACTCTCATAATTTTAAAGCAGTGATTAGTAAAAATGATAGTTTCAAATATCTATAGCCACTGAAATGTGATATGAAAATATCTAAGCTTTGCTGATGAATTTACGTACACTGATGATAGTACTGGAGCTTCTTGAATTTTTACATAATAAGAGGAAATGTGAAATTTTAGTTAGAGTTCCATGTAAGTGAAGACTTGAGGGTTTGGGGGGGGTTGGGTTTTGGAGGGGGTGCTTTTTTTTTTTTTTTATTCTTCTCCAAATTCATGGATACCCTGCTCTAGACAAACTGAGATGCAGACAAGATGTTGAAGGCCTGTCCACCTTTCTCTTTAGCCCCTCTTTACTCTTCTGGTTGGCCCTTCTTCCCAAAGCATTTGTTATACAGGAGTTTTGACTATCAGATGTGCTGGCTTATGAGGAATAACCACCATTCATTGTCAGCTACTTTGCACTCATTTTTGGTACATCTATGACAAACCCCTAAGGCATTTTATGAATGAAGCAAGGAAAGCACACAGAGGTCAAGTAACTTGCCCAGGGCAACAAAGTGAAAGAACTGGAGTTTAAACTCAGCTCTTCGTGGCTTAAAGTTTATTCTCATTTCTATCCCACTATACTGCTGCCTCTGGCATGAAGAAATTTTGCATGTTAAATAGAAGTTTCTTAAAACCAAATACAATCATCTCCTGGGTGTTGAGAGCCACAGTTTAGTCGGAATGACGCCTGGCATTTTGCTAGAGGGAATGGTTGAAAGGTGACCCTGCTCCGCTGCCTCGGGCGCCTGCTAGTTTGGAGTTCCCGTTGAGGTCTCACGGGGGTTCCGGGAGAATTGGCACACGGAGCCGGTGGAGGGAGTGTATTCCCGGGAAGTGTGTGTAGAGTGCTGGTAAGAGTTCGGGAATAAAGAGTTGCTGTTTGAACCTACAAGGCTTTGTGACGGCTTGGTTATTTGTGCCCAGCCAGACTGCAGCACCTGGGGGATTGGTTCCTGAACCCTCTGCACATAGTAAACCAAGGATGCTCAAGTCCCTTATATAAGATGGCACAGTATCTGCACAAAACCTATGCACAGCCACCTGTCTGCTTTAAATCATCTCTAAAGTACTTAAAATATGAACACAGTGTAAATAGTTGTTATACTCTATTATTTAGGGAATAATGACAAGGAATGTTCAGTAAAACAATTTTCTTTTTGAATATTCTCCACAACTGGATCTCCAATTTGTGTTTTGTTTTTGCCTCCCCAGCTTCCCTCCTTTTCTTGTTCTCTAAACAGTGTCCCATCTCTGGCCTTTACTCATGGTCCAATGTGCTGGACTTCTCACTGCTTAATAGCCTGGTCACTTACTCTCTGCCTGAGTTCCAGCAAAGGAACTGGAATGGATCCACTGTTTCACAAACTAAGTTTGCAAGTTAAGCGGTGATGTGTTCCCACTGAACTATAGAGAAAAGGAGCCCAAGTTTGCCATGTCTAAACCGTACTCCTCAATGGAAGTGCATGGTGATTGTTTAGTTGAATTAAGACAGCACTGCTCCATGAACTTCCTTTGTATCTCTTCGAAGCATCCAAGGCATTTCTCTGTCAGTAAAGGACACTCGATATTTCTAGCAAGTTGATTTTCCAGACCATAAACCTTCTGGACAGCACTGTATTCACTAATCATGAAAACAATGCACATATTTATTTTTTCCCTCTATCTTTCTCTTCTACCAAGTTTCTTGCTATTTTAAAGCAGAACTAGTAAGTATTGTACCAAATGCAACCACTGGATGAAAGACCTCATCTGGATTTTTTATGAAATTTATCAAATTCAAATTTGTGGTATTCTATTAAATGCATTAGAAGATTTAAAAATGGCAATAGATTACCTATAACATCTTTTATACTAAAACACTATTTTTTAAAAAAAATCAGCACTAATCTCTAAGAGTTCTCCAATCTTCCTTATTAGTATTAATTTTAAGAAGCATTTTTCAACAAATATTTATTAAGCATCTACTATGAGCTCTTTACTATTCTATGTGTAAGGAACAGAGAAGAGATGAATGCATTCACCTAACTAAAATACAACATGATAAGTACTAAGCGGCAATATAAATTTAGCTCTAGGAAGGAACAGAGAAGTAATGTGTCTATGTAGTATTTCATGTTTTTTTAAATTGTTTTCAAACATAGTAGCTCTCAAGTCCACATTTTCTTCCCTATGTGGTACATAGGGCAGGTATTATTACCAAACATTATTGAGGCTGAAAAACTTGCCCAAATTCTGACAGCAAGTCAGGAGGAGACCTAAAGCTGGTGTCCAAACCACAGTACTTATGTGTCTAACTTCATAATCCATTTCTGGTCTGGCAGACTACTTTCCCATGTAGCCAGCATCATTCAATAAAACTGCATCAATATATTCTGAACTCCCACAGTTCCTCTTTTGAGAAGGAGCCCTTTGAGATCTCTCCCCAGAATTCTACATGCAAATATTCTACCAGGTCAGTGACTGGAATAATAAACCATGAATCTCATCCTTGGGGGTTCTACTAATCTGTTGCTATGGAACAAATTATTCTGAAACCCAAAAGTTTGAAACCACAACCATTTTATTAGATTTCATGATTGATGTCTGTTGGGAATCTGGGCTGGGCTCAGCTAGATAATTCATCTATTCCACATGATATTGATGGTGGTCACTATGCTGTATGCAGCTAACAGATGGCTTCAGTCACATGCCTGACAGTTGGTAAGGGAAGGAAGGTGGCTAAATTGAGCCAGGACTGTCAACCCAACCATGTATATAGGACACTTAAACATGACAGTTCTGGAGCAGTTAAACTCCTTAACTGCAATCTTAGGGCTCAAGAGTGACAAAGCAGAAGCTGCAAGGACTTATGACCTAACCTCAGTGATATGGTATAACTTCCATGATACTCTTTGGCCAAAACAAGCCTGCCCAGATTCAAGAGGAAACACAGACCACAACTCTCCATGAGAAAAATCATGTTTTAAAACAGTCATGTATGGGTTTCTTATTATTAACTCGTGATACACCTTCTTCACCAAAGGTGGCCAAAAAGAGTTCCCTCTATTCTGAACCCATCCAATTCCTCTTCTTCTAAAGTCAGCCAAGTTTGCCAACCCTCTTCTGCCTGTTCTGCACATCCTAGAAATGCCCCTATAGTGTTGTTCTGGATGTTCAATTCCTGTATCAGGACCTTACCATACAGGGTTCTCAGTCTTTGCCTATGGCTGTATGAGGTACACACTAAGGGGAAGCTTGTTTGGTGCCAAGAGTAGCCTCTCTCCATTATTGCCATTTTAACATTTTGCAGACCCAGGGGCACTCTACTGCTTCCTCATTGCGTGTTAGTTCTGCACTAATGTCTATCAACTTGAAATTGAGCTCTCAGAGTAGGGTATTGCCCTGTCTGAATATACTGTTTTTGTTTCCAATAGTACACTTGAGACTGAATGGATATGAATATAGGCTTTAGAGTCAGAAAGATCCAGATTATCTAGTCCAAGCTACTTAATATCTCTAAATTTTAGTATCCTAGTCATGAAACAGAGACAAATACATATACTTCATAAAGTTGTTGAGAGAATTAAAGGTGACTATGTAGACAATGCACCTGTCATATTGCATGGCACTTAGAAAATACCCACTAAGTGGTAGAGGTAGTGGGAGCACTTCTAATAGTAATGATGAGGGTCAACTATATCTGATAAAGGACTGTGATGGTATAAATTACTCAGGAAAATGCAAATGGATTTCTACAAGTCCAGTTCTCTCTGTATACAAACATAAACTGAAGTTAAAACGTATATATGCATATGAGTATATACATATCTGAGAAAAGCATTCATATGCAGTGGTTAGGTTCAGCTAATCGCAGAGAACAGAAAATAATGAAAATGTCCCTAGAGCACCATAAAGAAACCCTTCAATATTTAAGTTGGCTGGACTAACTCCAAAGACTGAAAGACACTCTGCCTATCACTAGCGCAGCTTCGAAAATATAGTTCTTGGCTCCAGTAAAAAATCCGCAGTTCAATGAATGTGATCAGCACAAGTACAAAGAGAATAAATCTTAAAGATACTGAACTAAGTTATTTCCCAACACAAGAACACAAGAGATGAGACGGTCTCGATTAGTCGATGCCCAAGCTAGTATTTCATCTGGGACTAGCTGATGTGAAGGTTAATGATGTTGACTCCCTCTTTGAATCTTCTTTGGAGAAAAGCAATATTCTGTTTTGAATTGGCAACACCCTCCCCATAGTTAAGATCTGTCAATATTTCTTCATCTGGGAGATTCTTAAGGCCTAATGTTTTACTGGTCCTGACGGGAAGTAACCTACATCACAATCCACACGCAATTCACTTCACTTACACAGTTTGGCCATTCTAATAAGTAAGAATCCTCTCAACAGAGACTATATTTACTTTCCATTCGTCTACAGCTATGCAGAGAAAAGAGGGTGGAGAATAGGGTTAGGAGAATAGGTTAGAAGCTCTAGAAAAAAAATTTTTTTTCAACAGCAAAGGATTAGAGGAAAGATTGTAAACTCCTAAATTTGATGTAAGTACAGTATAGTAATTTCCTAGGGCTGCTATAAGAAAGTACCGCAGGCTTAGAGATTTATTATCACAGTTATGAAGGCTAGAACTACAAAAGCAAAATGTTGGCAGGATTGGTCCCTGGTAAGGGCTGTGAGAGAGAACCTGCTCCATGTGTCTCTCTTGGCTTCTGGAGGTGCCGCACGTTCCTTAATTTATGATAGCAAAGCTTCCATTTCTGTCTCCATTTTCACCTCCAGTCTTTGACTCCATCTTCACCTGACTGTGTACTCCCCAAGTATTTTTGCAACATCTTCCCTCCATACAGGTCTGTCTCTGTGTCCAAATTTCATTTTAATATAATGTTACTAGTCTTCCATCTTTCCATTTTTTAGTGTCCTTTTCTGCAAGCTATCATTAATACCATTTCACCATCAGTCTCTGTAATTCAAAGCACAAGGAACAGGTTGGGAACTATTATCCTAGGTCTGTTCTGAGACGTCTAGTTTCCAAGTAGGTTCATTAGTTAGGAAAAATTCCCCTGAATCTTCTATTGTTATTTTTTTTTTTAGTACGAGACTTTGGAATAACTTGCTGCTAACTCCTCTAGATCAGATTTTGCTGAGAATAATAGATATGTATAGTAATTATTAAATGGAAATGAATTAGTTGTAAGTAGATTTAAACAAATTTTTCCAAACATTGGAAAACCAAACATATCTTTCTCAGAAGAATGTTTTTTCCTCTCTTCACCTCTGGCCTCCAGCTTCTTTGACCCAATACCATTCAGGAGGGATTTTAAAAAACCTACAGTATTTATGATGTCTGGAGGCCATAAATATTGTCTCTGCCAGGGACTGGGCTTCTGGAAATAAACTTTCAGATTCTCTTAAGTACACTTTATGGAAGAACACTAGGAATCTGAGGCATCCTTTAACAACTGCTCATGTTTTAAGCTCTTGGACCTACTAAAGGACTCAATGGAAATTACTATATTAGAAATGAGAAACAAGAGACTAATTAATAGAAACCATATTTGAAAACAGTTTTGATTAATTATGTAGGATTTTAGGATTGTATTTCACAGCAGAAGCAATAACATGAAAAATAAAGACAACATAAGAAAGACATAGGCTAATCTTTGTAACTACATCTTCCCCCTAGATTGAGTGCTAAGTTGTACATAGTCCAAAGTCAGAAGAGGAAGCATGGTCCATGAAACATGTTAAAAAAGAAAAGAAAAATGGACAGTTGCCATAACTTATAAGTGAGAGTTACAGAATTATAACTAATTTTTACAAATTTAAAAATGAAATGCCAGGATCAAAGGACCATTTAGTTTTTCCTGAGTAATTAAGATTACAGAAAATCAAGTTGTAGAAGGTACATTTGCAACAATGGCAGCCCCAGACTCAAGGTCAATGAGTGGATTCACTGATCTTTCAAAGGAGTTGACAAAGTAAAAGAAATAAAAGAATCATCTCCCCCAAATGTCACCTATTAATTCCACAGATAAGTCATCTAGCTTAATGACCGATTGCTGCTTATGCTGTAGGGTACTGACTTCAGTTATTTTTCTTTCAAATGAAATTGGAGCTTTACCATACATACATTTTATGACATCTGAAAACATTATAGGCCATAACTAGAATAGTTGTGGTGCATAATCTCAAAACTAGGCTAGCCCTATTGTTTCTCCGCTATATGAACCTGGAGCCAGGAAGATTGCTTAGAGCTGACCCTCCTTTGTCCCATATATGGCATTTAGGGTTCAACACACTGATGCAGCTTGAGAGTGCTACCTCTATCCAGATCAACTGTATCTGGCTAGGATTCCCACCAGACAATTGAGAAATGACTGCAATAGGTGTAGATGTGAATCCACGCTCATTCTATCTCTGCCAACATGAAGCACCACACCACCTCTTCATGTTCCCATTTAATATGGATTCGTTGCTGTTCTTTATGCTCCACTGCTCTCTTTCCTCATTTTTAATGGCTTTATGTTTCTGCATTTCTCCCCTTACAACAAAGCTACAAACCAAACGAACACCACATCTTAGCTGGACTAAATACTTAAATACGTTTGTCGCTTCATCTGGCCTCGGTGCACTCTACTGAAAACAGCTTGTGTCGCTGATTTTGAAACATCTTTATGGTCAGTAAAGAGATCAAGCATTACCTCCTGTGATGGTAAGACCAAATAGCCAGTTCCAGTAACATCCCTGGATATGAGTCATAGGTCTGATCAGTTGGTTTATAATAAATCTTCCCCATATATACCTTGATAAAAATAGACATTTCATGATTTTTTTATTTAAAGCTTTTTACCATTACTTTTCATTCATTTTAGTTGTCAAATTTTACAAACTTATAATTGTCCTAATTTACTCTGGATACAGGTGACCTCGTAATCCTTTAAAGAGCTACCTGTAAATATAGTTACTTGGCCCCAATTTTACACACACACACACACACACACAGAGGTCATGCTTGAAATGTCTTTTCTTGTCTTTTTTCATTAAATTGCAAAAGGTTTCATGCAGGTCAGCATAGCCAGTGCCTCCTTACTTTCATTTCTGTAACAATCTTCTTTATTATTAATAACATTGATGACAATAAAAATAGTAATAATGCCTGCATGCCTTCCCAAGAGCACAAAGGTCTTGGCCCTGAGTACCAGCATTCACTAAAATATATAGCATATGCTAGGTATCATTTGTTTTAACTTCTTGAATGTCTTAACCAATTTTTCTTAGCTTACTTTGTAAGTTCCTAACAATTCTCAGTCACTAAAGGCAAGAAAGTAGAAACGAACACGGAAATAATTAAAATTCCCTTCTCTCTTCTTTGTCCTTTTAATAGAACAGCCTTACATTTTCAGTCTTTCTTTTTTTTTTTTTTTTTTTTTGTTTGTTTCAATTTTTTTTTAATTTTTTATTGTTGGCTGTTCAAAACATTACATAGTTCTTGATATATCATATTTCACAATTTGATTCAAGTGGGTTATGAGCTCCCACTTTTACCCCATATACAGATTGCAAAATCACATCAGTTACACATCCATTGATTTACATATTGCCATACTAGTGTCTGTTGTATTCTGCATTTTCAGTCTTTCAAGCCTTGCATCTACACCACACATCCATTAATATCAGATAGACACTAAAGAAACATTTTAGCTTTCTTACCAAGAAAAAAATGAAGATCAGAATATATTTTTTTTAAAGAGAGAGAGAGAATTTTTAATATTTATTTTTTAGTTTTCAGCGAACACAACATCTTTGTTTGTATGTGGTGCTGAGGATTGAACCTGGGCCGCACGCATGCCAGGCAAGCGGCTACCGCTTGAGCCACATCCCCAGCCCAAGATCAGAATATATGAAGAACTTTCTTCCTAACCATGGAGGTACCTAGTTAGCCATGACTCATCTAGAAGTGAGCTATGTCTCTAAGGAAAAGATGAACTTCAGGACCACAACCTGGTCTTTTTTCACTGAGAATAATTAAAGCTTTCTTTTCCTGTACTAAATCAGCCTTTTGAAAATATGACATATTCTGAGTCATCTGGTAGAGCCTTCACTATCAATAAAATAGGTTTTGATTTGTTGATTTCTCTCTCAGCACCATACTTTCTGATCCAGAGGTAGCCATAAGGTGAACGGGTCAAGAGGTTGTTTAGCTCAAGTCCTTCTGAAACACAGAAATTTTTTTTTAAAAATTTAAACTTCCTTTTAACCTAGGTTTGATTTTTATTCATTTCAATTTACTAAATATTTACGGTACTCCCATAATCCTAGACAAAGTTCACTTAAAAACATGAGGCAAAGCCTAAGTTCTAAGCTTCACTGGGGAGTATAACCCCATATCAGTGTGAGTGGTGGAAAAGAAAACTGTTGCAAGGTACTGTGTTACCAATTTAGCCAAAAGACATGGTCACCTGGGATAGCCCGTACAGAAATCCTTCTTGTAGAATAGCCCATCAGAGGACAGAATAAAGAAACTACCTACCAGCTACCTCCCATGTAATATGTCCTGGAGCCACAGTTAGTTGTCATGTTGGCATTTAGAGTGGAAGAGGAACAGAACTCTAGAGAGATAGGCAAAGGCCAGAGAATCTAAGGTGTCACACCTGAAGTGCTGGATAGAATTATCATGTCCCCTACAGTCATGTATAAACTAATTAGTACAAATTAAAATTTTTAAAAAATTGTCATGTCCAACAAACTATCTTATATACTACTTCCTCATCAAATATGACTATCAAAATGATAATTTACATATGATTAAATGTGTTCTATCTATATTTGCAAATCACAACTAAGAAAACATCTTCTGATCACTAATTTTTTTGAAGACATGTAATAGTAGATGGTTTTTTAAGAGATTATTTTCATCTATGAATTTCATCTAATTTTCAAAACAATAACCACTAATCAAAGAAGAAACAATTTGATCTCCTCCTGGAGAACTTTTTCTTGCTGAAGCCCCTCAAGACTATCAGAATTAAATAAATATTAAACAACATCTTATAAGGGCACACTGAAAACCATGCAGGCTGTCATGGTGGCCACCTGACAGGAAGGTACTTAGGAGTGACTTCCCCAACAGAGGGCTCAGAGTAGCATGTCCAGTGTGGAGGGAGGAGAAAGGAGAAACTTAGGAAGAATAAATCTCTCCCTTCATTACTATGTAAATAAATTATTTGTATGCAAATAACATGAGCAGTACTGCAACTGTAGTCATAAAATTTACAAAGAAATTTTTTAAAAACTTCTGCCTTAAGAAAGCTTTTTTATTATTTTACCAAATTTTCCACTGAATTATTATGCCAAAATAACTCTGCATCTGATGTAATCTGAGCCATCTGGCGTATTTTGGACATATTTTCATTGTAATTACAACACTTCAGCTCAGTTTAATTTCTTTCTGTTCAGGGGGTGTCTAAAGATCTTTAAGGACAGACGATTCTACCATGCATAAGTGTTTTGACAAATTTGGGAATTCGTTTTGTCTCATAATGTCTGATATTAAAGCAGTCAGTTATTTGAAAGTCAGCGAACACAACCTATTGCATTACACACCAAGCCTTACATACCAGGAATTATCATTTCCAGATGATTATAATGTTAATCCCTTGTTTTCAGTTTGTCCAAAATTCCTAAAAGAACAACAACAACAAAAAAAAAAAAAACAGAAACAAAAACAAAACCCTCTTTTCTCTACATTTAACCATTCTCTATGAGGACAAGAAGAATATAGAGTGTGTTCAGGCCCCCCAGAATAGTACCAAAAGACCCTATCTTGTTATAGGATTTGTCCACACAAATGATGTCTTAACCCTGTACTAATTTGGAGGGGCTGCCATAATAAAGTGACACAGACTAGGTAGCTTCAGCAATAGTAGTCTACTATCTGTAGTTCTCAAGACTGGAAGTCCAAAAGCAAGGCACCAATGGCTAAGTTCCTTTCTGACTTGTCTAGAGGAAGGGTCTGCTCCAGGCCACTCTCTTTGGCTTGAAGATGCCCATCTTCACATTCATGTGGCATTCCCCTTGGATAAATGTCTCTGTGTTCAAACTTCCCCTTTTTGTGTTTTATATCTGTCATATTGAATTAGAATCCACCCTAACGATTTCATTTTAACTCAATTACTTCAGGAAAGACCCTATCTACAAATTAGTTCACATTCTGAGGCACTTAGGAATAGGACTTTAACTAGATATAAATGGGGAGAGGCGGTACAATGCAACCCATACTACTCCCTAAAACTCATGTATTTTGTTAACATATTGTGCCATAGGTGGGTTCCTTTGGGGTAATGGTAGACATTTGAAATGTAGGGTCCAATATTGCACTGCCTGGGTTCAAACTTCAGATCTGCCCCTGACTGGCTATGAGAGCTCAAATAAGTCACTCAGCCTCTCTAAATTCCATTTTTTTCCTCTGTAAAACGGGAATAACAGTAGTTCCTACCCCATAGGGTCGCTGTGAGGACTAAAAAGCCAATCCATGCAAAATACTGAGCCAAGTGTCTGGCACAGAGTAAGCATTCCTAGAATGTTAGTTATTATTCATATGAATTATTATTAATCCAATATGACTGATCTAAACTAAAAAGTAAAGCTTTCAAACACAGTGGTTGGAGAAAACACCTTACCTTTCCTCTCCAACCATCTTATAGCTCCTATGCATAAAGCTTCCTTTAAGATGAACATGGGGGCTAGGGTGTAGCTCAGTGGTCGAGCACTTGTCTAGCATGCACAAGACCCTGGATTTGATCCTCAGCACCACACACCAAAAAAATTAACATGAATTCCTAAGCTGTCAGGAGTGGCTTGACCCTGAATCACAATGATTGATCCCTGATCCCCATTTTACTCTACCTTTTAATGCCACTAGATTCTTAAGAGGCATAGCTAAGGTCAGTATGGACCAAATGTCATACTTTGTGTAAGGATCCCCTATTCTGTGACATGCACACACAGCTTCCTTCTCACAAAATCTGCTTTTGCATATCATAGAAAGTCAGAAATGTATTCCACATTTCCCACTTTTTTAAGCAGTTCATATTTTCTCTTTTATTCAGCCAAAATTAGGTTACCATTTTGGTAGGGGGGCTGTTGTTGAATTTTTTTTCCCTAAACTTTCCCTTACAAATTCATTGATATTCATGAAGGAGCTTACATATTAAATTTACATAAGCATGGGATAAGAGGAACTCTGCTCCCAAGATTCTAGTCTTATGTTAGGAGACTCCTAGACTTTCTATAAATACCTGTTTTTCATTGTTTTGTTTTCATGTTTGCTTTTTCTCCAACCTTCTCATGAGGCCAGGAACAAAAACAGATTTATGCTGTGGGAAGGGACTCTGACAACACCAAGAAGCCCCCTCTAATGGTGCATCTCAGAAAAGGGTGACCAGTTCTCAGCCTGACCTGCACAGATGTTTCCTGGAAGAAAGTCTGAAAGTTCATTAAAGTATCCAAGAGCTACATTATAACTTATTTTTTTATGGGCCCCTTCCTTCATTAAAATGAAAATAAAACTAAAGCTTTCAACTACCTTGGTATAAAGATTAAGATAATAATGTTATATATTAAAACACTTTCTTTGACCTAAAAGTTTACTTTTATCTGATTTTAAGAGAAATTAAGGCCTGGAATCGTGGTGCACCTGTAATCCCAGCAGCTCGGTAGGCTGAGGCAGGAGGATTGCAAGTTCAAAACCAGCCTCAGCAAAAGTAAGGAGGCCCTAAGCAACTCAGTGAGATCCTGTATCTAAATAAAATACAAAATAGGGTTGGGAATGTGGTTCAGTGATTGAGTGCCCTGAGTTCAAACCCCAGCACCCTCCAAATAAAAGAGAAAGAGAGAGGGGGGGGGGAGAGAGAGACAGAGAGAGAGAGAGAGAGAGAGAGAGAGAGAGAGAGAGAATTCCAGGGTTGGGAATGTAGATCATTGGTAAACCACTTGAACCCACAAGGCCCTGGGTTCAATCCCCAGCATCACAAAAGAAAAAAAATCATGGGCCTCAAGAATTATAAGCCTGAGGCACTGTGTCTACTATGCATTATAGATATTGACCCTGAAGCAAATGAAATAATGTACAGTATTTGATATAATGCAAACTTTCTTAGACTCCTAAGATTCCTAGTTGCCAATAACCATGACCAACTAATTACAAGGCTAAAAGACACAGTTGACTTTTATAACCCTCTGTTACTGGCCACAATCTAAATTCCTATGAGACAGAAGAAGAAGAAGAAGGAGAAGGAGAAGGAGAAGGAGAAGGAGAAGGAGAAGGAGAAGGAGAAGGAGAAGAAGAAGAAACAGGCCTATCATGGCCCAAGATTTTTGCATATAGTTAGAGCAAGAATGACACAAACTCTTAACATATATCCATTACATAATGCATATCACATATTAAAGCCATCATTTTGCTCTCTCTGAAACTCATTTTACATGTATAAACATATAACAGAGTATTTGCTGATTTTTAAAGTGTTCCTTTCACAAATCAAAATCACTGATAAAGGAACAAAGGAAATTCATATTTACTGAAAGCACACAAATATTGGGCACTGTCCTGAGTGCCTCTGTATGTATATATGTGTGTGTATATATATAAATATAATTTATATATATACACACACATATATACATACATACATACCAGGGAGACCAAGATTATTACTTCCACTTTTATATATAAGGGAACTGAAGCTAAAAAAGGTTGAGCATCTTGTCTAAGATAACATAATTCATAATGGTGGAACTAGAATTCAAATGTAGGTCCTTTTGATTTCAAAGTCAATGCTTTTCCTACTACATCAAATAGACCAATAATACAGAATTGTCCTATTCAATAATTTTAGATAAAAAGATTTGTAGTGACTTTTTTTAAAAAAAAGGCTAGTTATCAGGCAAAGTCATACATATTTAATATAATCATAAACTTGCTGAACTAGAAGCTATATTAGAAGATATTCCTACTTCAACTCTTTCATGTTCTAGAAGAAATCACAAAAGAGTTTGGTAACATTCCCAAGATCACATAGAGAACACAGTACCCATGACTATTGCCTCTTGTTAAAACAAAAAAGGAAAAAATAGCTATATGTATAAAACTTTTTAAGAAAGGTACAGGAGAGAGGAATAGAGACTTATTCTGACCCACTTTTCATGGTTCAGACTGCTTCTAAATACCTACATCATATGCCCAAAAAGAAGACAAAGAACAGTTAGTGAAGAGTCCTGGTGGTAGTAGGCTGGGTGAGAGGAGCCACCCTAAAAGAGATGCGTACTTCAGGTACAATAGATTATAAAAATTGGAAAGAACAAAACGTCAAAGACTTCAATCCTCCAGCTAAAGAATGTACAGGTTTTTGTGACCCAGCCACATCCACAGCCACACCCAGTTCCATTCACAATAGCTAAACTATGGAACCAACTTAGATGCTCTTCAATAGATGAATGGAGAAAGAAAATGTGGTACATATACCACATTTACATATTTACATATTCCACATATACACAATGGAATATTACTCAGACTTAAAGAAAAATGATAGGACATTATCAAGCAAGGGAAAAAAACAATATACAGAATGGGAAAAAACATTTATAAATTTGATAAGGGCCTAATGTCCAGAATATATGAAGAACTACAACTCAACAAAAAGTGGGTAAAGTAATTAAATAGACCTTTCAAGATATATAAATGGTGAAGAAGAACAGGAAAAGATAATGAACATCAACACTCAAAAGGGAAATGAAATCAAAACCACAATGAGGTACCACTTCACACCTACTAGAATAGCTATAATTGTTAAAAGTTGAAAATCACAAGGATTGGCAAGTATGTGTAGAAATTATACCTTCATATGTTGCTGGTAGAAATGTAAAATGGTACAGCTGCTATGGAAATTTTGGCAGAACAATTTCCTCAAAAAACTACACAGAGAATTGTCATGATCCAGCAATTCCACTCCTACTTATGTACACAAAGGAACTGAAAGCAGGAACTCAAACAGATATTTGTATATCAATGTTAACAGAGGCATTATTCACAATAGCCAAAAGGCGGAAACAATCCAAAGGTCAATCAACAGATGACTAGATAAACAAATTGTGGTATGTTTGTTTGTGTGTGTGTGTGTGTGTGTGTGTAATAATATTATTCAGTCATAAGAAGGAATGAATTTTGAATTTCTGATACATGCTACCACATGCAAGAAAACATTATACTAAATGAAATAAGTCAGGCAAAAAGGAAAATATTACATGATTCCACTTATTTGAAATAGCTAGAATAAGCAAATTTATAAAGACAGAAAGTAGATGGATGAGAGTTTACTGGAGGATTGGAAGGAATGGGGAAAGCAGAGCTACTGCTTGGTGGTTTCAGAGTTTCTGTTTGGGAAACAGATATGAAAATTGCCCAATATTGTAAATGCAATGAATGCAACTGAATTGTACACTTTAAAATGGTTAAAATGGAAAGTTTTATAAAATTAATAATGTAATATATGGAAAATATTAATTGCACTGTATGCTTTAAATGGGTGAATTATACAGTATATGATTTATATGTCAATAAATCTGTTTTTTAAACATTGAAAGGAAGATGCATTAATTAAGGTTCAAATTGGGAGTTCCTGGCCCATAAGTACTTGTCTGCCTGTACCAGTCCAGGGTTTGTAACTCCCTCTATCTCATAGCTCTGCCATACCTCAGCTGAGCCTAGCACCACCTTATGGACCATATTCAGCTGACATGAGGGGAAAAAGCATCAAAGGGATCCATCCACCTCCTAAAAGGCTTATCTTGGAAATGATCACACACATGGCCACAGTAAGCTATAAGGAAGGCTGGAAAATGCAGTCTTTTAAAAAAACAGTTAAAACAGACAAAAAAGCAAAAGAAAGCAGAGTGAGAATAGGGTTGAGGCAATATTTGAAAAGATAATGGCTAAGAATTTTCTATAACTAATAAAAGACAACAACCCATACATTAAGTATCCTATAAACCCCAAATAAAAATAAATAAATAAAAAGAAATCCACACCTAGATGCATTATAGTGAAATCACAGAACGTGAATACAAAGAGACATTAAAAACAGCCTGAGAAGCCAGGCGTGATGGTGTACACCTGTAAAACCAGCGGTTCAGGAGGCTGAGACAGGAGGATCACGAGTTCAAAGCCAGCCTCAGCAAAAGTGAGGTGCTAAGCAACTCACTGAGACCCTGTCTCTAAATAAAATACAAAATAGGGTGGGGTGGGGGATGTGGCTCAGTGATCAAGTGCCCTGAGTTGTTCAATCCCTGATAACAAAAAGAAAAAAAAAAGCCTGAGAAAAAATATAGATTACCTTAGACAGACTTGACATCTGACTTCAATGATAACAAAAAAATCAAGAGGAGAGTAGAATAACATACGCTAAGAAAAAATAATTATCAACTTAGAAATCTATATAGAGCAAAACTCATACTTTTTAAGCATGAGAACAAATTAAGATATTTTTCAGACAAATAAAAACTGAGCATGTTTGCCATCAGGGTTCCCTCAGGAAAGGTATTTATAAAATATGTACTTTGGAGAGAAAGAGAATAATCCTAAAGGGAGTTCAGATTTGCAAGAGCATAGAGAATAAAATACGATAAATACTGACAAATCTTGACTATGCAAAACAAAAATATCATGTGGGGTTAAAAAAAAAGAACTAAAATATAAGACACGAGTATGAGTATTTAAAGGGGTAATTGAAGTATCCTAGGTCCCTTGTATTCTTCAGGAGACCAAAAAGTGATTAATGAGTTAAGTATGCAAGTTAAAAATGTCTAAAGTAGCCACAGAAATACAAAAATAAATGTTAGAGCTTCCAAGCTAATAGGAAAAATATTATCAATTCAGAAGAGGGAAAGGAAAAAAAAACAAGCAACACAGAAAAAATGAGAAAAATGTAATCAAACAACAATATGTCTACAATCACAATAAATAAGTTAAAAGACAAAAACATCAAGCTGAGTTATTTTCTTAAGTCCTGTTTTATGCTATTTACAGGAGACATGTCTAAAGCTTAAGATTGCAGGAAGATTGAGGGCATACAATAAAAAGGTGTAAGAGAATATACTAGGCAAGATCAGGTTGAGCGTCCCTTGCCCAAACGCTTGGAATTAGAAGTGTTTCCTATTTCCCATTTTGTATAGTTGCTATAGATGTAAGTATCCCTAATCTGAAAATCATATCTGAAATGCTCCAAAATTTGAAACTTTTTGAGTGTTGTGTTGGTATTCAAAAAGTTTCAGATTTGGGGGTGAGGAAACAGTTGTGATAAAGTGCAAGGCCCTGCATTCAATCCCTAGCAAGCACCCCCCAAAAAATAAAAAGTTTCATATTTTGGAGCATTCTAGACATTCAGAATAAAGATGTTCAACCTGTACCAAACAAAAGAAATCTGGTTTAATCAGCTCCAATAGACAAATATATTTATAGACAAATAAAAGATTATTAGATACACAGAAAATCATTACATAATGATTAAAATGCAATTCACTTGGAAGATATGAATGAAACAGAATATTACATATTAAAACTTATTTTGTGAAGATAAAGAAAACCCATGATTATGTACAACTATAATGTACCAATTTTAAAAATGTGGAAAAAAAGAAGAAAGCAAAAACTTTCTGTGGTCCAATAACTATTAAAGAAATTTCATTATTAGTTTCCACAAAGGGCACATCAGGCCTAGAGATTTTACAATTTAGCTATACTAAGCATTCAAGAAAAAGGTCATTCCAATTTTATAGAAACATACCAAATTATAATAAAATAAAGATATTATTCAAATTATTTTCTCAGGTTAGTATAACATTGGTACCAAAATTCAACTATGACATTCAAAAAGAAGAATTTACACAAACATAAATGCAAAAAAGTCCAGATAAAACACTAATAAACTGAGTCCCCCAAAATATTAAACACACACACACACTGTTGCAAAGTGAGTTTATTCAGGAATAAAAATTAATTAAAGAAATAAAAATAAGTAATGTGATCGATTACATTAAACTATTGAAGAAAATATCACATGGTTATCTCAACAAATGTATAAAAAGCATTGATACAATTGAACATTCTTGTATAGTAAAAATTCTTAGTGAAATATGAATTAAAGTGAACTTCATTGTTCTGATACCAGATATCTACCAAAAAAAAAAAAGTGCAGCAAACATATTCAGTGCTGAAATTTTGAAAGCATTTAAAGATCAATAATAAATTAAGTTTATTTGCTATCCCCAGTACTACACAAATTTAAACAGGAGATCCAATATAGTTCAAGAAAGTAAGAATGAGAAATAAAAACTATAATGATTTAGAAAGAACAAACTTGTTATTATTCAAAAATGATTTTTCCACAAAGATAAATTTTTTAAAAATTCAGTAAATATGCTGATGTAAAATTATTATGTAAAATTTGATGTATTTCTATGTACCAGTAACAATTGGAAAAAAAACTTAAAAGATATTTATCATACATTAAAAATATGATGTGCTTTGGAATAAATCTAGCATAAGATGTCCAACACTTTAAAGAGAAAAGTACAAAATTGTATTGAAAGATATTAAAGAAGACTGTAATTAATGAAGAAATACAAAATGATGGATTTTTTTTTTTAAGGGATGTGAGCATAGACCCTTACACCAATGGAACCTCATAGGAAGTCCAAAAACAAACCCACACACAAAAGAACATTTCATACGTGACAAAGGTGCTACTACAGGTCAGTGGGGAGAGTATGGATTTTTTTTCAGTAAATAATGCTGGAAACATTTGTTTCAAAATGAAAAAATCAAATTATACTCCCATCTCATACAATACACAAAAATCAATTCCAGGTAAATTAAAGACCTAAATGTGAAAAGCGAGAATGTAAAACTTTTAGAAGACAATATCATAGAACATCTTTATGATTTCAAACGGGGGAGGAAATTCTTATACCAGAAATAAAAGTTCAAGTTATAAAGGAAAATATTGACTACATTAAAATTAATGTCTTCTATTGATCACAACATTATAAAAAAGTGAAAAAGCCCAAACTGAGAGAAGATGATTGCAGCACACTAATGAAGTATCAGAATGCAAACTATATTTTTGAAACTTCAGCAAATCAGAAAGAATGACAAAGAACCAAACAGAAAAATGGGGCAGAAATAGCTCATAAACACAAGAAAAGATGCTCAGCCTCGTGGCAAATCAGAGAAAATGAAACCATGAAGTTCATTCCAAAACTGCCAGACTGAAGAGGTTTGATAAAACAACTATTTTCAAGGTCGAGCAGCAATGGGAATGCTCCCATTTCACTAGTGAGAATGTAAATCTGTACACTTGTGGAAAATAGCTTGACATTACCTAGTAAAATTAAATGTGCCTAAACTCTATGACCCAGTATACCTCTAGAGAAATCTTGCATATGTGTGCCAGGAGACAAACAGAAGGAAGTGTATATAGCATTGTTTACAGCAAATAACCTTTATAGAAAATAACCTCAATGCATTCAACAGATGAGATGGATAACTTGTGGTTATGTTTTCATAATGAAACACCATATAGCAATGCCAATGAATAAACTACAAATTCCAACTTGAATAGATCTCAAAAATAAAATGTTCAGTTGAAAGGAACAAGTCACAGGCAAATACGTACAGTATATTTTAAGTAAAGCTTAAAAATAATACAAACCAAACAGTGCAATGTTTAGGGACACACAAATATGCAGTAGATCAGGAGAGAGGCACAGACATTTTGGGGACATGGTCATGTTCTATTTCTCAGCTTAGGCATGAGGTACAAAGAAATCCATTTTACTTTTCTTTAAACTTGCATTCAAATATCTTCATATATTCTCTTTTACGACTGCTATATTTTATAATAAAAATAAGATTAAAAAAAGCATTTAACATTTGCCTTGACTATCTGAATGTTTCAGATGAAATATTTTTCCTGATTAGAAGAGTTAATTTATTTTAGTTCCTCCTTTAGGGACTTGTAAAAGAACTCACAAAATTTGGGTTTCTCTCTAGGATAAAATATTTAAAAGTGCCTTTTCCTCCCAGGTGTTGGAAATCAAACATGAGCCCTTGAGCATGCTAAGCAATCTTGGTTTACTTAGCAATAGGTTTCAATTAATCAGTGTATATTTTCATGTCATCAAAGCATGGTAGGAAATTATATCACATCACTTTTGTTCATAACAGCTTTCATACTATCCAAGAAATATCCCTATAACAGTGGTCTGTGTAGCAGAAATATACTATAAGCCAAAAATGTAATTTTATGCTTTCTGGAAGCTACATTTTAACATTTGATCGATATTTCTTAAATTATTGATGAGATATTTTAGATTCTTTTCCATACGATGTTTTCAAAATCCAGTGTGTATTTTACACTTACAGCATATCTTGATCTAAACTAGCCACATTTCAAATGCTCAACAGTCACATGTGGCTGGTGATCACTATCTTGAACAGCGCAGCTTTATAGTCCCCAACTCCCAGCTCAGGGAAAGTAGGAAACACCACATCAGAAGGCCTAGGAGGTCTCCAAGTACAAAGGAGAAGAGTTCTAATTTTAGCATTAAGTACAGGTAGGTATCTTATTCATACAGAACAATAGAACTGGTCATTTTTTATCACATCTTTTCTCTTTATATCCCTGAATTTCCTTTGCATTAGGCCTAACAGGAACTCCTTTTTTCAAAGGAAATAATAATGCTTTGGAGTTCTTAAGCCTATTTTCCTCAGGAATCTAAAAAGTTTTAAGACCATAGGTTCAACAGCCATTAATCAACAAGCTTACAACAGACATGACATATTCTGCCATTTCAATTCATGTCTATTTACAAAAATCGAACCTTAGAATAGAGCAGCTCACATCGCATGTGGAAACAGAAACTGCGCCAGAATCCAGGATTCTGAATCTCAAGATTCCCCTGAGCCAACCCCACTAAGCACAAATACATGTTTCTTTGAATAATTAGGTTTTCTCTGGGTTTCTCGTTATCTAATCATTTACAGCTAATTCCTTATATTATTTCACATTATACTTATTCTACTTAATTTCAGTATTTTCCTACTCCCCCACCTCAATTGACTATAAGAATCAAATTTAATATGCTGACATCATGCCTTATTTAGTAATGTCACTAAAAGGAAATACATAATTGCCAAACGCTCTTATTTCCTTATTTTCTTAGGACCAGATATTATAATTTCTGTAGAACAACTTTTGTAGCAATAAAAGCCAAATACTAATTACCAAAGAGCTGCAGAATGAGATCATCATTATTTATGGAATTTTTCTTCTGATTCATTATCACAATTTTGCATAGGAGACTTGAATTTTCTTAGTAAGTTATTTAGTAAATGTATTCATTTTCCAGTGGTAATTGCATAAAGGTGTTGCTAATGAGAACCAAGCATTGACTTCCTGGGATTCATTTGTGTGCTCATATACACACTCATTTTCCAGGTCTTTCCCTATTTTTTAAACTGTATTTTATCCATAACAACACAAAGTATTATTTAACTAACCTCCAGTGCATTGGTTTTCTGGCTTTCAGTTTTCATAAACCAATAAAAAATAAATTTTCTCATTGAGATACTAGCATAAAGTGGCTAATTTCTTATTTTGCCAGTTAGGGTCATAGAAGATTGAAATCTACCACTTAAATTACCACTGTCATTTCTTTCAAAAACTGGTTCTCCACCAGAGTCACCTAGATGGCTTGTTAAAACATAGATGCCTGAGACTCATCTGCAGAGTTTCTTACTCAGCAGGTGTAATTTAGGGCCCAAGAATCTGCATTTCTACCAAGTTCACACATGACACTGATGCTGCTCTGGGGAACAACACTTCACAATTGCTGCATTGAAGACAGGCTATTTCAGTAGCAAAAAATGAAAGTAGGAGGGTGGTTTAAATTGAGTAAGTTTAGCTTTACTTCCCTTACTTCTCCCAGGTGAGGAGAAGTTTACAAATAGTAACAAGTCCTTGAAGTAACATTTAGAAATACTGTCTGATAATTAACCCTAACCAATCACACCAGGCTATTGAGCACTTCAGATATGGTTAGTGCAAATGGAAATGTGCTGCAAGGGTGAAACACTGTATTTTAAAGATCTACTCCCAAAAAAGAAAGCATATATATTCATTAATAATTTTATATTGATTAAATGTTGAAATGATAATATTTTAGATATTCCAGGTTAAATACAAGATTTGTAAATACATCATTTTTTACTTTTAAAATGTAACAACTAGAAAATTTTAAATTACATTTGTAGCTCACATCATAATTCTATCAGACAGCAGGACCCTAGAGCGTGGCTCTCAGTGTGGTCTCTGGTCCAACAGCAGGCAATGTCATCTGAGAATAGGTAAGAAATGAAGAAACCTCAGACCCCACCCCAGACATATTCAATAAGAATCTCTAGGGATGGGGGCCCAGCAATCTGCATTAAGGACAAGTCCTGCAACAGTTTCTGATCCAGGTTAAAGTTTGAGAACCCTGCTAGAACAATGTTTTATCAAACTTCAGTATACATGCATAAAAATGCATACATAAAAGCCCAGGAGACCTTTTAAAATTCAGATTCTAATTCAGTGGGTGAGGGGTGGAATTTAAGATTCTGCCATTTTAACAAACTCCCACATGATGCTGGTCCTGGAACATTCTTTAGGTTACAAGAACCTAGGACATTTCCTACTTATGGTGCACTTTAATGCTCAACACAAACAAACCAGCACACATCCAAACTCCAAAGGATTCTCACCTCAAGACTCCAATTAGACTGCTCTAAGGAAAAGGAATTGTGTTCCTGACAGGAGGGATTCTGTCAAGACCCTTTGAGAGCTATAAATAAATTCTTCCATTTAATTATTTGCATTATCAGACAACCTGCTGTGTTCATCTAATAAGAAAGTGTGTGTTGGTGTTCTTATTTTCTCCAGTAGGTTAATGGTGATTCAATATATTTAGAGCTGGAAGCTACTTCCACGAGGCTGGAACATTTGAATGAAAAATGGGCACTCCAGCTGCATCTCCCTTGGCAAAGTGATCCATTTAATCAGCACTGTTGTTTATATCTAGGTAGCAGGTTTTAATCTGAGTTACTAGCTGCTGATTTTAATTGGGGAAAGACAAGGAGAATAAGGAAAGGAGAAGAAACTCTAGAGCTTTGCTGAGCCATTTTTAGTTTATCCATCATGACAAGATCCATGTGACAAATGGTAGGAGACCCTCAATGTTACACAAAATTACATATAAGAGGCTGTGAGGGGAAAGGGGCGGAACAAGGGAGAGAATTGAACAACAGCAGATGAGGTAGAGAGAGAAGATGGGAGGGGAGGGGAGGGGGGATAGTAGGGGATAGGAAAGGTAGCAGAATACAACAGTCACTAATATGCCATTATGGAAAAATATGAATGTGTAACCGATGTGATTCTGCAATTTGTATTTGGGGTAAAAATGGGAGTTCATAACCCACTTGAGTCAAATGTATGAAAGATGATATGTCATGAGCTTTGTAATGTTTTGAACAACCAATAAAAAAAAAAGGTTAAAAAAAAAGATCCATGTGACAAGAGATAGGGGCAGACCCTCCCAAATTCTGCTTGGTTCCCAGGATACTCCATGATGCATTGAAGAAATAGCTGCCCCACATTTGAAAGAGGCATTTTTTTTCTGATTTTCCCCTTTTTCTGAGTCTCTTATTATATTTTCCTTCAAACTTCCTATAGTGGAAAAATACAGAAAAATATCTTTTTAGTGCCTTGGGGAGGAACTCTTAAACCTCAACTGAAAAGATAGATAATGATCAATAATTGTGTGGCTCTTATCATGCCGTGTTGTTTTTGTTTTTGTTTTTTTAATAAGCCAGAATACAGAAAATGAGAAGTTAGGAAACATCTTTGGTTAAAAAGATTTCTTTGTAAAAGAACTAAAGAAACTTTCATATTTCTAACAAAAATCTATTTCATTGTTTATTGTAAGTATATGAAAAAATGTAATTAAATGGGCAAGTTTTTTAAGGGAAGTATGATTTATTACACTTCTCTGTCAGTTTGGATAAAAACCTATAACATATGGTACATAATTTGTGCTATACAAGAATGTCCTATAGAATAGGTTTAGGGTATATATACACATACCAATTATATTCACATATGTACACATTTTGGGATTTTTTTTCAACATTTATGATATGAGGTAAAGCCAACAATTAAATTTAATTTATAAAATTCTTAGAAGAAGTCAGTCCATTTTCTGTCTATATCTCATTGCCACTTGAAGAAGTAAATCCAAAGCAATAAAATTTTTTTTAAAAATGGCTCCTGAGATCTGCGACGATTGATCCTGATGTTACTATAAATATAAAACAATCATTTATTGTTTGGACAGAGAAAGTGAAAACAAGTCCTATAAATCATTGGATTAGCTACAATATGGTAAAGGTTAAATTCAAATGTTCCTTGCACTTGAGAACAAGTAATTTGTGTCTTTGGCATGAGTTTAGATAGATGTGTGATCAAAATGGGGCAGTTTTCTGTAGCAATTCAGTTTGCCAGGAAAGTGCCTTGTGGAGTCAACTGAAGAAAGAACAAGGTATCCTGGAGGACCCGGACATTAAAAGGGGCCATCCCTTGGGGTAGGACACACAGGCTTCTGCTAGAGTAGTATGACAAATTGCTAACACAGACTTGGTTTTGAATCCCAGCTGTTTCCATTTACCAGCATGTTGACCTTGAGCAAGTCACTTAACCTCCCTAAGCCCCAGTTTCCTAAACTCAGGTTGACCATGAGTAAAGAAGAATATCTTTCTCAGTAATTTTTGGATAAATCACTTTCTTCTTTGAACTCCCCTGAAATTTTCAGTTCCTTTTGAAACAAAGGATGACAACCCCTATTTTGCAGTGTGGTCGAGCATACTGACCCTCTCTAGGAACACCTACCACCACTCTGCATTGGCTGTTTTAGAGACCCCAAATATAGCTTCCTCTAGAAACAGCCCTACTGTCCCAGCCCCTCCCCATTTCCATGGTTTCTATCACACTGGACTTATTTTCTGCTGAACTGACTGCTCCTCCTACAGGCCAGTGGTTCTCAAACTTTATGGTGACTCAGATTCAGTAAGTCTGGGGAGGACTTGAGTATTTGCATTTCTAACAAGTTCCCAGGGATGCCTATGATCTACTTCAGCCTACACTAGTTCTTTGAGGAAAGAAATCCCAAATTATTTTATTTGGTATCCACAGCACCTCAGAGTCTGACATATGGTAAACATTCAAACAACATCTTTTTTAAGTATTTTATTAGTTATTAATGGACCTTTATTTATTTATTTGTTTATATTCAGTGCTGAGAATTGAACCCAGTGCCTCATGCATGAGAGGCAAGCGCTCTACCACTGAGCTACAACCCCAGCCCCTCAAACAACATCTGTTGAATAAAAGATGGGTGGACTACAGAATCTCTTGGCATTTCATTTAGAGATGGAACAAATTGGTCTCAAAGCATAAGAAGAACCCAAGATATTGCATCAGTATTAAGCTCCCTCTAAAAACAAGCAGTGGAGGAGGATTCCTTTGCCAGCCTCTGACCTAATTCAGCACAATAACTATTTGATGCTGCAGAAAAAAGCCATTTGAAAATGCGTTTTCAACTTAACAATCAAAAAAAAGAAATCCAATCAGGAAATGGGCAAATGACCTGAATAGACACTTCTCACAAGAAATACAAATGATTAACAATTATATGAAAAAAAAAATACTTGACATCTTTAACCATCAAGAAAATGCAAGTCAAAACTACATTGAGATTCCATCTCACTCCAGTCAAAATTGCAATCCTTGAGAATATAAATAACAATAAATGCGAGTGAGAATACAGAGGAAAAGGAACTCTTACACATTGCTGGAAATCAGCATGAAGGTTCTTAAAAAAAAAAAAAAGAAAATAGAACTACCGCATAATCCAGCTATACTACTCCTCAAATCCATAACAATTCAAGTCAGATAAGAGATAACTCATTCCCATGTCTATTGCAGCACAATTCACAATAGCCTAGTTATGAAATCAGTCACTCAGATGTCCATCTTGAGACAAATAGATAAGGAAAACTCAGGATACATATACACAGTGGAGTTTTATTCAGTCATAAATAAAAATGAAATTATGTCATTTGCAAGAAAATGGATGGAAGTGTAGGGCAGCATGTTAAAGGAAAAAAGGCAAAGAAAGACAAGTATTCTATATTTTCTTTTATTTGTAGAAGTTAGAGGGAGAGGGGAGAAAGGATGTCTCGAAAATAGAAAGGAGAATCGTAGGGTAGAAGAAAGAGAACAGGAGGAGGGAGGAGGGGAAAGTAAAGAGAGGTACTGAAGAGTGAAATTGATCAATTTATGTTATATGCATGTATGATTAAGCCACAATAAAACCCACTACTCTGTATAATTAATATGCAACAATAAAAAGAAGTACAAATGGCCAGTAAACATGAAAAAATTCTCAACATATTCATGTACCAGGGAAATGCAAATCAAAACTGCATTGAGATTCCCCCTCAGCCAAGTTAGAATGGCTATAACTGAAAAATAAAAAATATACTGACAAGGATGTGTAGAAAAAGGAACATTCTTGGTGTGAATATAAAGTAGTATAGGCACTATGGAAAACAGTATAGAGGTTCCTCAAAAAACTAAAAGTAGAACTACCAAAGGAAATGAAGTCAACACACACAAAAGAAACATCTGAATACCCATGTTTATTGTGGCACTACTCACAATAGCCAAGATATGGAATCAGTCTAGATGCCCATTGGCAGATGAATGAATAAAGAAAATATAGTGTATATACACATAATGGAGTATGATTCCACCATAAAGAAGAATGAAATTCTATCATATTTAGAAAAATAAATGATACTAGAGAATATCATAGTGAGAGAAATGAGTTAGATGCAGAAAGAAAAGTATCATATGTTTCTCTCACATGCAAAAACTGAAAGAAAAAAAATGATGACCTGAATATAGAAAAGGGACAATTAGAGATTGGCAAAGTGTTCCTCTTTAGGGGAGAGGGAAGAGAAAGGGGTGGGGGGAAGAGAGATACCAAGCTTAGAAGGGATGGCAGGCAGCTCTTTGTTTTTTGTTTTTTGTTTTCTTTTGTTGTTATTGTTTTGGTTTTTAATTTTTTTTTAGTTGTTGATAGATATTTATTGTATTTATTTATTTATATGTGGTGCTGAGAATCAAACCCAGTGCCTCACACATGATAGGCAAGTGGTCTACCACTGAACTACAACCCCAGCCCACAAACTTAATTTTTAATACATGAAATCAGGCCCTAGGATCAGAGAGTAAGTTTGGTTGGAGATAAGCCAAACCTCTCTCCTTAATAGCATTGCTATGTAAATAAGTAAAAGAAGACAAGATATCAGCATTGAAATATGTCTTTAGGACCACCAAATTCAAATAATATTTCAAAAATATTATTAAGTGCTCTTTCCCAATATCAATACCTTAAATCAAGTTGACCAAATTTCTCTGATCATCCAGGAGTCTTTTTTAAAATACAGGTAGCCAGGACCCTCATTCGGAGAGTGTAAATTTAGTAGGTACATGTTAGGCCCCCCAGGAATCAGTGTTTTTAACAAGTTTCAAGTGGGGCCTACATGATGGCTGCCTTAAGCCCCCCATTGATGACTTAATTAATTCATTAATATGCCGCTAGGACTGAGAAGCATTGCAGGAACCCAAGTGGATGTTTTCTCATAAAACTATTTTTGTCCTAATATTTTTCACCTGGAACAGGTTAGGTCATGGTGCAAAAGGCAAGGTTCTCAACCTGGAATGTTGCTTTATTGCCCTTTCGTTTCCTGGAGGGAATAAATGCGGACAGCATTTCTACCAAAGATCAAGTTTTGCGTCATGGTGCTATGGGGCATGAGCCACTCCAACAATAACAATAGGACCATTAGTCAAAAGACCAGGAAAAAGGGAAACTTATCACAGGATGACGCCAATTACCCAATTATTCTGAACTCAAAAACTAAACCTTTAGCACTTGTCTTATTGCATCAGAATTATGGTATGATCTGGGGAAGTAATTAGTATAATTCCAGCATTAGAATCTTTGCTGGTACAATACTGGGATAAAACAAAGGTGGGCTCTGGAATGTACAGGGGTTGGGGTGAAACTAGAAATGGTCTTGCATTTGAATATAAATATGGTGGTGTCGACAATTAACCTCCCATTGAAAATATTTTTCCTGTTTATACACATGCTCTGGTGGAAAGATTTTTTGGTATTGAATATTATGTTTGGAATATGACTTCCTTTGCATTAAGATTTCTTAAGATGAATTGTAACTTTAATTCCAGAATGAAAAATTCTCTTTTTAAAGTCATATTGGGTTGAAGCCATATTTGCCTTCTAGCTCTCTTCACCCTCTTATCTTCATGTTACATTCCATAATAAAATCCAAGCATCCATCAAACCACTCTACACTGGCCTCTGCCCAGACACAGGGGAGGCCAGTCAGGCTACATGAGGCCTGAGGTACTTCAGTTCCTTAAATTGTTTAATATGAACACTAATTTTTACAATCATGTAATAAAAATAAATGTTTTCAAAATGAACAGTAGACAAAGGTAGAAAAGAATATAGGTTTCCAGGACACATGCCCATGGGGATTTTATAGCTAAGAAGTCATTTTGCTAAAAAAATAGAGTTGCAAAGTGCAATTCATTGTTAGCACAGCACTGGCACGAGAGTGTCACCAGATGAACATTTGATGACATTTGTTTTCTCAATAACTGCCCAAATCTTTCATTAAACAACTACCATCACGGCTGGGATTGTGGCTCAGTGGTAGAGCACTTGCCTAGCATGCGTGAGGCGCTGGATTCAATCATCAAGCACCACATAAAAATAAAATAAAGATATTGTGTCCACCTAAAAACTAAAAAACAATAAATATTTTTTGAAAAAAAAACTACCAACAAAGAAATTATTTCTTACAAAAGAATGATTTGAGAAATGAAAGGCTGCAAACATGCAAACTAAAGTTCATTGAATTCTTAGTAAGAATTTCAAGCACAACAAAGATTTTTACATCCAAATATATCAAAGAAATAGATGCTAATCCTACATTAAAAGGTTACTACACTAGGTTCATTTTTTGTTGTTGTTTTGTTTTGTTTTGTTTTTTAACCATAACCAAAGTCATAGTTAGTCCTCAAAAATGCGAGGTTATGCAACAGAGATCATATTTGATGGACCTCATTTGGTCCCCCAGACTCTACTGTTCGTGGTAGAAGCTTAGGCTGCACAAACTAAAGGTGGAAGGCATTGCTGAAGGCTCTGCCACAGTCTACCCCACACCCTCCTGCAACCTGGCCTAACCATCTTTAACAACCCCCTGTGGGGGAGATAAAATAGTTACTATGTGCAGAAAACCCTTCACCAAGAAGATAGTAATAAGAACCACCTCCTTCTCCATTATCACCTGGATTCACATAGCTATTCAAATTTATTAAATTTGGTAAAATTAAAAAGTAAGTTCCTCAGTTGCACTAGCCACATTGCTAGTACTCAATCAAGAGCACAGACATAGAAAGGTCTATTGGGTGGTGCTACTCTCCAGAGGGCATTGCTAAGGAAGGGAAAGATGATCCCCTTACCACTTCAAGTGTCAACCAGGAAGGAGAAAAAAAAAAATTCTCTTTTCTCTCAGAATGTTTTCATTCCCACCAAGTCTGCCCCCAGTGGATTTCATGTTGCCTTAGAAAATTCATTTCAAAGCTTTAAAATATTAGTTTTAATGATGAAGGTGATGAAGACCAATGTTGCTACTACTTTTAAATAAAAATCTGGTAACAAACCCCACGTATATTCAAAATATAGTAATAATAGCAATTGTAATAAAGTCATTTTTTATTAATGTCTGAAAAGGACAATCATTTCATTTCTAACACATGTGGGTAGTGCTCACAAGACTGGCTGCAGTAGACACTGATAGTATTCCCCATATTCAGCTGTTCTCCACTTCAGGATTCACAAAGATTATGAATCCTCAAATCCCTTGAAAAATTAAATGAAAGCAAACATCAACTGCAGTGATCCCAGGCAGAGCATTAATTGGCAGTTCTTGACTCCTCTCTTCCCCTGCTTTGATGAGCCCTGAAGTTTTGCAGTGGGAGGTCACTTTCATAACATGGTAAAGCTCCATCCTTCTAAAAGATGGCCTCATACAGTAGAATTCTCCACCCACCTACACATCAATCCACATCCAGTATGAAAGAATGAAAGATGAGCACAAAGAAACCTTGTTTTAAACACTGATAGTTGGGGGTTCTTTTTATTTCAAGCATAACAAGCTTATCTGACTAGTACACCAGCCCATCACCAATAGTCTTTCTCTACTGGCATTAGAAACCATTACTATTATTTCAAGATATGAAACCAGATTTTTCCTTGTGTTTGTCAGATTTTGTTATAGCACTGATTACTTCTTTTAGGGCTTTTCCTGAGAGTGGGTCACCAATAATACTCCACTATGATATATCATGGATGTAACCATGATTAAACACATCATAACCCATGTGCCTGGAGCTGTCCTTTCTGTACCATTGGAAATATTACCCTTGCACTCTGATGTTACCATGCCATTTGTGCGTATATCTGAGCTTCATGTGAATCCTTCCCTGATGCTTCTCTCCTGTGCTCATGGGAGTGGGTGCCTACTGTAGCACCCCACTGTTGGTTACTCATATATAAGAAGGTGAACTGGGAAGAGGACTCTTGTATTGCTCACTTCTGTTCCCCCCAAGGTCTAGCCTATTCTCAAAAGTAGGTAACTACTAACCATCACACGGAAAAGGACTAGACAGATGTATTTACAGGTTTACAAATACCTAGCATGATCTAGTGTCACAGAGAACCAACTCTGAATCTTTATAATAATTTCATATTATTATTGTCATTATTTTAAAACTCTAGGATTGCTACAAACTAGCATACTATATTAAAGCAAAAGATGAGCCATTTGCTGAAAATCTTTAAATGTTGTTCACCCGCGCAAATGATCTATGGATAAAAACAGTCAAAAACATAGATTGGGGAGATGTACTACTGACAGTCATTAAAATACCATTTTAGGAAAATGATTCCCAACTTTTTAGAAAGTGCCATACTTTTTAATTAATTATTGGATCTGCTGACACTCCTCATCCCAGCTCTAAAGTAGTTACTTCATGCATTTTCTTTGAAAGAATCAGGGAAGTCATCAGTTTATTCCCATATTTTCTTCTGTTTCTCCTTTTCAACTTTAAGGACAGCTATTTTCCTCCATGTTACTTCCTCCTAATGAATGGGCTCTAATGGCAGCCGGAAGCTGTAGCAATGCTGATGGGCGAATCTACCTGTCCTCAGCCTGACAGCTCAGAATCACTAGGGAGCTTCACTAAAACATTGATGCCTGAGCCTCATCTCCAGCAGATTCTAACCTAATTAACCAGAGGTGTGGTCTAAGTATTTTTAAAATCCTACAGTCAGCTTTGAAAACTACTCCTTTCGTCAAATGAACAATTTGAAAGAACAAAGGATAGGAGTGAGAGGCTCATTCACTCATTCAATACACTTTTAAGCCATATACTATATGTTGGGAATTAGACTGAGACCTGAGATGCTAAAATGAGTAAAACACAGTCCTAGAGAGATTCACAGTCTGGTTAAAGAGAAAAGTAAATTACTCAAGTGTTGTGATTGAAAGAAACAGGGGACCATGACGTTCTAAGGAAGGAGAATTACTTAATCCAAGTTGGAAGGGTTGGAAAATTCTTCCCAGAGGAGACACATTGTCCTGGATCTGGAACAATGGAAAGCATTCAGCCTGGCAAGAAAAAAAAAATAGCAAAGACGTTCAATAGAGAAGAAACCATTCATAAATTTGACGATCATGAGGCCTGAAGGGACTATAATCAGTTAATGTGGCTTGAGCCTACCGTTGGGAGGCAGTGGTGGGAAAGGACGGGGAAAGGCAGACAGGAGCCAGGTCATGATGATGTAAAGGGCCTTGAATCTGACCATTAAAGTCATCACAAGGCCAGTTGGTATATATGATATGAGATATACAGCAATACCTGGAGTATATTGCCATTGAACTGCTACACCTTACAATGAACACCTTATCATCTTTAGATCCCTTTTCCTACCCAGAAACATGAAGGTAGGGTCTATAGGGACAAGCCAAAGAATAGCTTAGAGAGCTTGAGCCCCTCCATAATCTCCATCTTCTAGAGACTACCTCAAATAAATACACAACCTTGAAAAAACAATGTATTGGGGAGAAATGCCACCACTTGGACCCTCTATATAATCACCTAAACCGAAACTTGATTTTTTTTAATATATTTTTTAAAAGAGAGAGAGAGAGAGAGAATTTTTTTTAATATTTATTTTTTAGTTTTCGGCGGACACAACATCTTTGTTTGTATGTGGTGCTGAGGATGGAACCCGGGCGGCGCATGCCAGGCGAGCGCGCTACCGCTTGAGCCACATCCCCAGCCCCGAAACTTGATTTTTAACAAGACTCCCACGTGACTTACATGCACACTGAATTTTGAGAAGCACTGCTCTAAAGTACTATCCAAATACAAAATCCTATAACTTAAAATAATTTCAAAAGGCGTAAATGATTCTCTTTGCTTGAAGTAAGAGCACTTTTTACAATGGTTTTCATTCCTCACCATGCATCAGAATCCCACAGTGAACTTTAAAAGAAGGCACGTGTGCCTTGGCCCAACCCTGAACCACTCCAATGCCCCTACAAGTTCTGATTTCTATTGGACTTGGTAGCAGAACCAATACATTCTATTTTTAAAAGCTTTCCATTAATGAGATTGAAACCCAACAGCTTAAAGAGATCATAAATTCATACAGTTTTTGTGGTCACTGGGTTCACCTGGGGTGAGGATGGCCTAGTTAAAGAAAAAAAAAAGTAATCTGCGCAGGTGGTCTAGTTCAATGGTACAGTGATTGCCTAGCAAGTGTGAAGCCCTAGGTTCCATCCTCAACACTGAAAAACAAAGGTCAACACTGGCTTGAGAAGGATTTCCACTAAGACCACTCTTTCTCTCCTGGCCGAGATGACCCTGCCTTCTCCATGCCCATACCTACTATTCCTACTCCAGTCCTTCTTTCCCAGATTCTCCATAAATCTTAACCAAGGTGATTCAACCCTAGCTTGGTACTTTCCTCCACTTCTGTTTCATCCTCCACTGCAGCCACTCTGGGTTCAGGTACAGTCTGGTGACCCAGCATTGACCATTCAATGCTCCCCTGCCTGTTCACCCACATCCTAAATTTCTGACCCAGGACTAGTCCTTTGATCCTGATCAAAACTAGAAGAGACTTTCTTAGGGCCATAGTCCTGAGAAGAACACAATCTCTTTCCCCCCACAAAAAAGTAGACTTGGGGAATGCAGAGGGAATGTACTTCCTTGATGACTATAGACAGAAACCAGCCTCTCAGAGCTAAAGCTGCTAATGGTTATGGTCCAATCTGCCCCTTTCCACTCCAACCAATTTTAGCAGTAAAATATCTAGCAACAAAGAAGAAAATTAAACAACTAACTGTTGCAATATGCCCTTTTTAATTTTGAAAATTTCATAGCAAAATGCTCTGGGGTTGACCCAATGGCTAGAAAACATTTATTTTAAAACTTGATCTTATAAATTAAATCATGAGTTCGTAGCACTAATTCTAAGTGCAACAAAAGGTCATTGAAAGGCCTGAGCTGAGATCAGACATAATCCAATCTGCATTTTTTTTAAAGGCTCTTCTTGTTGCTCTGTAGCAAATAAGATGCAAGGGGCAAAAGTGAAAGCAGGAAGCCAGTTAGGAAGCTATGGCAGTGATCCAGGCACAAGATGGCAGTAAATGGGATGGGTGATAACAGTAGAGATCAACAGAACTGGGCAGATTCAAGAGATACATAGGATTAATAAGACTTGCTGATGAATCAGATCAGGTGGGAGCAAGAGGAAGGGATCAAGGAGATCTCCTAAATTTTGCCTTGAACCTTGGAACTGTCATACTGTAATGGGAAAGATTAGCAAAGCTGGAATCTTTGAACAGACTTGCTGAGATGTGGCAACCATCCAGTAAAAAAAAAATGTAAGAAAAAAGAAACCAGGTAGAATAATAGATGCAGCTTGGGCACAAAGACAAGTAGAGACACCAGGAGCCTGGTAAGAACAGATATCTAGGTTTGCATTTAACATTAGGGAGACCTACTAGCCTGGAGTGGGGCCTCAAGCATCACTGTATCTCCCCAGGTTCCAAATTTTTCAGTAATTTGGTATTTTTTCAATGAGTATAGATTCAAACATTTAGTAAAAGAAACCAGGTCTGGTGATAGATGGAGCTTGTGCAGAAGCCAGGAAGGAATGACTTACATCCTGGAACCCAGGTCTAGAGCAGGATGAGATCAGTACAGATCATCTTTTCTGAGATGTGTTCCCAAAGCCTAGCTTAGCACTTACCCATGCCAAGTACAGAGATGTTTGTTAAAATGCCTTATTGTTTAATGAATATTAACACAACACTTACTATGTACCACACAGTTCTAAGTGCTTTAGATACATTAACTTGTTTAATCTTCACAGCAACATAGGAAGTAAAAACTCTTGTTATTTCAGATGAAACTAAGGTATGATGGATGCCTACGATGCCTCAAGTATCCTTCGACCACAAGCAAGACAGTGGTGAGCCCGTATGTGTCTGTCTCCTACTGGACTTAAGGAAGAGTCTATCTGGAATACATGCTTAGAAGAGGTCCTAAGGCATTCACACACTTTATCTGAATACTGACATGTTGCTTTCCAGGATGGCTGTTCCAGTCTACATTCCCATCAACAATACCTGGAGGTTCCCATTGCTCACATTCTGCCAACACTTATCAACTACATTTTAATTTTTGCCAATTAGATGAATACAAACTGATAATTTATTTACATTTTCTGTTCTCTGGTTAAAGATAAATTTCAGCATCATTTCATACGTATTTGCTAAATTTCCTAGTAGAAATAACCATATTTATAACTTTGACCATTTTCTGTTGGGTTTTATTGGTTTTAAGGATATCATTATATTGTCTTTGTATTAATTCTTTGTTTCCTTTAAACACTGCAAATATCTTACCCCAGTTTATCATCTATTAAATTTATCTATGGCCTTTCTACATTTTCTATGACAAATAAGGACTTTTGGTAAAATGACATTCTCTTTCCTTTAAAAAAAAAATACCAGAAAAATGTAAAGGCTTTCAGCTCCCATAATTGAAAAACCATCCCTTCACCAAACTATGAAACACAATGGCTAAGGAGAAAGTCTGAGAAATGAATTTGAAGTTCTAATTCCCAGACCACTAAATTGGTGATTAAGGAATGCTTTTGGTGTATTCTATTAATAATCTGAAGCCATTTTTTATTTATCCCAGCTTGTTCCCACAGAGGACCTGAGGAAGCTTATAAGAAAACAAGCAATAAAATTGAAAAATATAAATTTAAAAAATCAGGAACAAAGAACACACAGCAGAATAGAAGGTCAAGATCAGGAAGAAACTAAAAATTCAGATATGTAGGCCACAGGGTCCTACAAAGTTATTCATGTGGAGCCAAAAATTTGGCTCTGAGCTTCTTGGCAACCAGAGGGAAAAGGGAAAAGGGAATACAATCAGGCACATTCAACAATATTCTCTTTGTTGATAAGAAAACATAAAAGTTCCTCACGGGAAGATAAGCTTTTCCTGGCCTTGAGTTCCAAAAGAGTATCTCAGGTGGGTTTCATGTTGGGGACAGTTCCCTCAACAACACCTCTATGGCAGAAGCAATGATTCTTGTTTCTTTTAACATTTCTCAGTAAAGCTAATGGCCACCAAACTGTACTGGGTAAAACACAGAAATAAACTCAATCTGTCATTGGCCAGTTGAGTTCAAGAAGGAGAAAAAATGAAACAAAAATGAGGAAAAAAGCAAGTCCATCCAATTATGCAATCTTTAAGAGTCTAATTTAGTCTAAAAATCAAATCGAAAACATCTGGGGAAATTAATGGCATGTTAAAGATAACACCAGCTGCTATAACAAAAACACTCTGATAATCTCAGGGATATATTACAAAATAAATTTGTTTCTCATTGATAAAAAACCAAAATGAGAACCAGAGTCATTCCATCTTGAAGACCCACCATAGTCTACACATGGGAAAAGAAAGTCAAGGACCACACAGGCCTACAGGCAACCACACATCTCTTCTGCTGATGTTACACTGGCTAGTATTTTGTCACTTAGCAAGTCCTGACTCTGAGGGAGATCGGAATAGTCTAAAGCCGTGTGCCCAGGGAAACAGGTAAAAATTTATCACTCAGTCACAAATTATCAGCTGTATCTTTCAAATATGTCCTTATAACTTCAATTCTCTAAATCAGGGACCAGCAATGTATACCCCACAGGCTAAAACTACCCCATCATCTCTTTTCAGGTGGCCCATGAAGTAACAAAGGGTTTTCCATCTTTTAAGGGTGTGGGTGGGAACAAAAGATAATAATATTTGGGGACACATAAAAATTTTGTGAAATCCAAATTTCAGTATCCATAAAGTTTAATTGAAACACAGCCACACATACTATCTATGGCTGCTTTTGTACTACACAGCAGAGTTGAATAGTAGCAACAGACTAGGAAAGCCAAAAATAATTTACTCTCTCACCTTTTGCAGAAAAGATTTTCCATTGTCTATTTTAAACTGATAAGCATTTACAAGAGATGAGCAACAGGTACTCTTAGCCAATGACCTGAAACACAAGTATGTCTTATTGGGGGTTGAATGAGCTGATAGTAAAACAGATATCTTTGAGGACACTGAGAAGTCTGAACAAGTTTCTGGCCATTCCTCTGTATGCAGAGTTGGACCAGGGAGAACCCTCAGGGAAAGCCAGAATATTTCTTAAGAAGCATTTCTGAATCCACACTAGTTAAAAAACAAATGATTCATCAGTCATTTTTAGATAAGCAAATGAAGGAACCAAATTCCTCAAATAAGAACGCATTTCTTCAATAGAATTGTTAGATATTACGTAAGCATAGCTTGTTTTAAAAAAAAATAATGTATCATTCTGTTATAGAAAGGGTACTATTTTCTGGGAGTTGTAAAAACCTTAATTCCAATGGTGAAAGGTAAAGGATAAAGTTGACTAGTAATCATATTTCATGAAACCAAATATCAAGAAGTTTATTTATAGGTAATTTTCTGATAATTATGTTAGCCTTACTTTGTTTCTTGATAACCCAAGAATCAGATCAAGAACAAAAGTAACTCCTTTCTATCCAAATGCTTTATCAACCTCAAATACTGACTGATAATATTTCTTTCTACAGAAGTTTGAAAAAATAGGTTCACAGTGAATATGTGCTGCTAGTACCTATCCAAAAACACTTTAAAATATTATTAAGGAATAAAATATACTGACATCAAAATAAGCTTTACAAATGAATCTCAGATTAACGTCAGTAGCCTCCCTCCCTCCCTTCTCACCCTTGAGACTCCCAGTGACATAAAGCATAAGTCTCAAGACAATTTTTTTTTCTTTTAGCCATTGTAGCTGTAGTAGTAATCCAGAGCAAACAAAATCCCCTGCCCTGGGAAGCCAGGCTACCTGTGACCAGGATGCCCAATTTGGGAATGACCTCAGAGATCATTATTCTTGAGTCCACCCCAACATCCTAGGTTTAGATAAGAGAAAACAAAGCACAGATTGGGTAAGCAATGTGCCCATACTACATAGCCAAAGAGCAAAGTTGACGTTAAGACTCCAGCCAATCCATTTCCTGTCCTGTGATTCTTTCTCTACACAATTCATCCTCCTACACTGGCTCTCTGGGGCCATCATTGACTCATGTGCAGTTAATGTATTCTCCATCTAAGGCAGATAAATTCAAGTCCAATACTACTTACTGCACGAACCTCTTCCCAGTGATGCCTATAAAGCAGAAGCCCTGTCTGCTTTGCAGGACCCCAAAGATCCCACAATGCCTTTTTGGAAGAACTTAGTTTACCTCAGCTATTTGGCCAAAGTTAGATGCCTTTCATCCTTCTCTTCACACTACACTGGTTAACCATGGCTCTCTTCTTCCCTGATCACCTCCGCCTCTTTCCTCCGAAGCATCTGCTTCTCAGATCACTCTTCTGCAGTGCACGGCAACAGACAATTCCAAAACTGCACAGCTGTTCAACGGCTGGAGGAATAATTCCCAGGCAACCAGTGCACCACTTTTACCTTAATATTCCAACTTGCTATGTAAATATCCAGGATGTGTTTGTAGATTTCTTTCTACTAATACAATAATTCTACAAGTAACTAAGCCCGTGGTGAAATCTCTTAACTTTTTTAAATTCTAAGACATGAGAGCCACTCTTCTTGGCAGGTTCTCTGGGGAAAATTGTAATCAACCAAATTTAATTAATATTATTTGGTGTCACTTGACAAAACTAAATACTAATCTCCATTTTCCCCCGGTTTTTGAATAGGACCAGATCTCAATTAACAGTATTGATTTATTTAAAACAAAAATAATGACCCCTTTACTTTCTAGCTCCCCTTTGCAAAAATCCCACAATCTCTAATAAACAATGATTTATTTTGCGCAAAAACAGAAACAAGTCTTTCCTTTCTTATCAATTCCCAAAATGTATAATTTTACCTCTGTGCTGCCTCAATCCCCAATCAGAGACACCGAAAGCTTTTTTTAAAATCTAGCATAGTGACTGAGTACCACACCAGTAATTCAGCTACTAGAGAGGCTGAGACAGGAAGATCACAAGTTCTAGGCCAATCTGGGCAACTCTGTAAGACTTTGCCTCAAAATAAAAGATACAAAGAGCTGGAGATGTAGCTTAGTGGTAGAGCACCCCTGTGTTCAATCTCCATTATGGGGCAGGGGACAGGGGGCAGGAGAATCTAACCTGGTAGATGGTATCTGATCCTGATTTTCAAAATGCTTACCTAGTAATGAATGTAATTTTTTTTCAAGAGGTTTGACCATAATATTTTCAGTTAGATATCTCCCAGTTTTCAATTTCTATACCTGTCAATCAAAACCTAGCATCAAAACACAGAATTCTGGCAGAATAACCAAAAATCTGGGGAACAGAATGCAAAACATCTGAATTTAGAAGTTTAAAAAGGCTACGTGCAATGGTGCATGCCTCTAATCCCAGCTACTTGGGTAGCTAAGGCAGGAGGATTGCAAATTCTCACCTAGTGAGACACTTTCTCAAAATAAAATTTTAAAATGGAATGGGGACATACCTCAGTGGTATGTGCTTGCCTAGCATGCATGAGGCCCTGGTTCAATCCCCAGTACCCCCCGCCACACACACACACACAAGTTTAATAAGGAATATTGTCTTGACGTTTGGGGATGTATATAAGTCACCGAGAGTCCAGCTCATGTTTTGCTTTTCACAGAGACAGTTGTTGAAGTTAGTTTCCAGTGAGGTACAGAAAGAAGGGATCATGGGGCTGGGGTTATGGCTCAGCGGTAGAGCGCTCGCCTCGCACATGCAAGGCCCTGGGTTCAATCCTCAGCACCACATAAAAATAAATAAATAAACAAATATAATAAAGTTATTAAAAAAAAAAAGAAGGGACCATGAAAATCTTACAGTCCTGCTCCTCTTTTAAAAAGGAGTGGGGGGTGGGTAGGCAACGTGGCCCTGTGGTTAAGAGGGCACATTCTGGAATCAGGTGTTCAGGGTCCAAATCCTGGCTCCATTACTTTTTATTCTGTGAAGTTGATCAAGTAGACTATCTTCTATATTGTAGTATTCTCATTTATAAAATAGGATAATAATTATCTCATTGGTTTTGTAAGGATTAAATGAAATAGTATAAATATTAATTTAAAGGTGAAGAGAGCACTCAGGAAGAAATTGTTGCTTAGCAAATACTTAATAAATATCCATTTTTTAATAGACTAGAAAGTGAAGAACAAGGAAGTTATGTGATTTACCCAGTATGCCATACATGAAGTGCTAGAATTCCTAGTTCCTCTTATTGCACACCGAGTGCTCACTCCACTATGCCTCCTTCTTCTTACAAATGTTTTCATCTATAACATTTACCTATTAACATGGTTTAGCATTAATGCAACTGCTGAAGCAACGGAAAGTGGTCTCATCAAGAATAGCAAAGTCTACCTGAGACCATGTGCCCTTTACCCCAAGAAATTCCTATTCAACTGCCCACACACGATGTGTGTGTAATCCCTGCCCACATTTTCATAGCCACTCAATGGCATTGACATTGTTCTCCTTAGTTGTTGCTCTTACTGCACTATGAAAAGTGGGATTGGTTTTGTCCTCACAAAACTGTTGATCATAGCAGCCAATCTCATGCCCAACCCATAGTTTTATGAAACTATGCAAAAATATAGCTAGGTATCAACTTCTTCCAGAAAATGTGAACTCATTTCTTCCTTTTATATGACTAAATCTAATTTTTTTTAAAGTCCATTTTTCATGCCACTAAAGACCAAATGAGGCCAAACAAGTATTCTAGAATCAATTTAAGACAGAAAGTAATTCCATTATCATCAATCAGGGAAGCATGTCCTTATTTAATAATAATTTTTATACATTTTAAGTTATCTCAAATGCTGAAGAAATTCAAAAATAATCTATATTTTTTAAATCTCAGGATGGAAGGAAAAGGAACTATAAGCTTGCCTAAACTTGATAATTTAGAAGAGGATGTTTAAAACTTTTCTTTGACAAATGCCCAGTGATGTGTGAACCAGAATACTCACTACAATGTTTTTTATAATGTATAAGCTATAAAGCAGAAAAAAACTTAAATATTCAGTAAGATAAGAATAGAGTAAGTAAATTATGGCATATTCTCATAATGGAATAATATACAATTATCAACATTGATTATTAGACATAAACTTATTATCATGTAAAGATGTTCATGTTAATTAAAGAAAGGAATCATCAATAGGAATTTTTATGATCCAAATTTGAAAAAAATCTATGATGAAAATCTTGTTTCACATGCATAGTTATACATAGAAAAGAAAAATTATAAGAACATACATTAAAATAATAATATTCAGGTAGAAAAGACTGTGGAATGAGATGGATATCATTACCCAAAGTACATGTATGAAGACACAAATGGTGTGAATATACTTTATATATAACCAGAGATATGAAAAATTGTGCTCTATATGTTTAATATGAATTGTAATGCATTCTGCTGTCATATATAACAAATTAGAATAAAAAATTAAAAATAATAATAATATTCATTTCTAGGAAGTAAAATTAAAGGTTTTGTTTGTTTGTTGTTGTTGTTTTGTCATTTTGTTTTTTGATATCAAGGATTGAACCCAGGGGCACTGGATTACTGAGCCACATTCCCAGACTTTTTTTTTTTTTTTTTTTTAATTTTTATTTTGAGACAGGGTCTCAATAAGTTGCTTAGGGCCTCACTAAGTTGCTAAGGCTGGCTTTAAACTTGTGATCCTCCTGCCTCAGCCTCCAAGCCACTGGGATTTCATGCATGAGCCACTGTGCACAGCAAATTGAAGTTTTTTGTTTATATTTTCTAAATGTTTTACATTAGCTTGTTTTATTTGCCTAAAAAGTCATGAAGTATATAGGGCATTATATAGCTTCATCCAAAATGGCTAACAGTAAGAAACTGTTCTCAGTTGTGGAGTACATCAGCTTTGTAGCAGCGGGCTTCAGTCCTTGGTAAGGCTAGATTAAGAGAGAAATTACCCTTTATCCTTCTATCCCTAGGTACACTGAGTTGACAAGTAAAATCAAAGGCAGAACTAAAACCAAAACACAGAAGTCTCAGATTTCAATTCCCACTACTAAAGTTCATTTACTCATATATTCAATAAATATTTGTTATGAAGCCAGAAATTAAAGAATATAAGGATAGATCAAGCACAGATGCTACTTTCAGAGACTATAGTTACTAGGACAATAAGGAATCTACTTAAGTTTTTTTTTTAAAGTGGTACAAGAAAGTTATGTATGAAGAACAGGTTTCCTCCTACTCTGGAAATTAGGGAAGTATTATGGAATAATAAAAAGCACCGCTGCAATTCAATGTAGAAAAGGTAAATTCTTATGGTTGTATGGTTGCATTACCTCAGAAAATGAACTCTATGTAGTATCAAGTTAAAAAAAAAAGCAAACTGAAAACCAACATATATGCTTAATACACAATTCTACACACACATGCACACACAAAAACCAGCATGCATGGATATGCGTATCCAGCCAGATTGTAATTAGCTAACACACAGCAGTTTGCTCTTGGTCATATTTTTCCAACATGTCTATGGGACAGGATCAAAAGCCTTCCAAAAGTCAAGCTAGGTTTCATCAAGATCTATCTAGTGGCTTCCTCTCTGCTACGTGAGAAGATTTTGGATGAAGCTATCTAATGCACTACATACTTCATGACTTTTTAAGCAAATAAAACAAGCTAATATAAAACATTTAGAAAATATAACCAAAAAACTAATTTGCTGTGCACAGTGGCTCATGTCTGAAATCCCACTGCATGAAACAATGCTCATCACTGGATAGGGGAATTAAAGGTGGATGTTACCATTTTGCTCTCTTTCATGTCTAAGTTTGCTACAATACAACTGAATGGCATATTACTAATGAATAAATGGGGAAAACTTACCCGTGGTAACCAAAGAAGAGCTCGCATTATGCCATGATTAGTGCTGGACTACGAGAGAGCTAATGCTGACATGTGACAGATTATGACTGGATTGCAGGTCTTGCCCACTTCTTTCTGACAGCCCAGCTCTGATTTTTTTCCATCATTACATTATTTACAATCATTAGTAACCAAATGGCTTCTCAAGAAACTATTGGTGATATATAGTCATCTTCTCATGTAGTAGAGAGGAAGCCACTAGATAGAGCTTGATGAAACCTAGCTTGACTTTTGGAGGACATGTTGGAAAAATATGATCAAGAGCAAACTAGTGTGTGTTAGTTAATTACAACCTGGCTGGAGAGCTCTAACCAAAACATTTAAATTTAAGAAGTCTCACAAAGTCATTTTGTGATAACAACCTGGACAACAGACAGATGTGTCAAAAACAGTGTTCGGAGGTAAAATAGCAACTTTAGGTGAAATTGTACAAACAAAAGGGAACGAAATTCAGATTTAAGCTTAGTATGAAAAACTGGTTCCAAGTATACCTGAATTGGAAGAGATAAAGAATTCAAAAGTATTTGAATATAAATCTGACTACTCATAGGCATTGCAGCAGCAGTTTAAAATCCTGTTCTGACAAGGGACACAGAATTAGGTCTAAGACATCCAAGTGCACACTGCACACACCCATGTTAGCACGTATCACATTGTATTGTCATTGTTTCTCAGCAAGTCTTGTTCTCCCTCAAAAGTTTTTTGTTTTTTTTTGTTTTGTTTTGTTTTGTTTTTTGTTTTTAATTTGGCTGTATTTCCAGCACCTAGCAGGAATCGGGCAGTGTGGAAGTTTTCAAAATATCTTTAAAAATGAATGAGTGGGGGAGTTGAGGATGTAGCTAAGTAGTAGAGCATTTGCCTAGCATGTGTAAGGCCCTGGGTTTGATCCTCAGCATTAAAAAAAAAAAAAAGAATGTGCTGGGTATAATGGTCATTACACACCTATAATCCCAGCTACTTGGGAGACTGAGGCAGGAGAATCACAGTTTCAAGGCCAGCCTGGGCAACTTTGTAAAACTCAGTTTCAAAATAAATAAACAGGGTTAGGGTTACAGTTCAGTGATAGAGTGCCCCTGGTTTCAAAACAATAACAACAACAAACAAACAAAAAAGGGTGAATGAAAGTATGTCTTATCTTTCTCAGATACCCCACAAATGCACTAGGCCCCCTTGGAGCTCTCCCTTTAAAGATAGATATGAATAGTTTGCTGAACATCTAAATATGCAGAGGAGACCCTAAAAAAGTTGAGGAGCTGATAAGTGAAAACTGAACTATTCAGTTGATAGAAGAGAAAACTAGGAATAAACCAGTAACAACATTCTTTCTGATGAGATCTTCCATGAAGGGTTTCTTTTTCTATTAGAAATTTCCAAAAATACCAGGATAGAAAAACAGACGAGGGAAATGGGCCATTATATATTGTAACAGATAACAGCAACAGCAAAAATAAACAAAAACTCAGCTAAAATAAATTTTACTGGATGCTTTTGCAAAAGAGCCAACTCCTCAGCTCCATGATAAAGGCTCATGTATAAGCCTCTGTGAATTTAGGAGCAGGATTCTGAAGCAAGCCCCTTCCAGAGCCAAGACACCATGATTTTGTGATAAATATGAGTAATCAGCCATCATCAGAAGCTTTGCATAATTAAACTGAAAATGCAAACCTCAATTTTATTTTCATGATATTTATGTTCTAGGCATCATAGAAGTCTATATCAACAGAATATAAAATATTCTCTGGATGTACAGGAAATAGATTTCTAGAAAATCCCATACTTATTTCTTTCTGTATATTTGCATAGCTTTCTATGTTTAAAAAAAATAGCTGGCTATTTCTCAATTCTGAATGTTCTAAATAAAATCTTATATTAAATCCAATAAAATCCTTTCAGTTCCAAAATGCATTTAGTATGCATATTAAATATGATTATAGTAAGAAATGATGAGAAATCAACACAACTCTTGATTCTTATCTATTTATCAAATATTACATCATTCTATTCTTTGACGATTGTTTTTATTTGCAATATATAACTGTTTAATAAATAATCTACTTGTCACCATATAAAGCCTTTAATTTCTCTTCCTTTCCAAAAATGAGTGAAAGAATCCCCCAAACTTATTGATTTAATACCAAATTTAAATAAACTCAAAAGCCCTCTCACTTTCACATTGAGTAAAAAAAGGTCAGACTGGGCATCTTCCAAATGTAAAGCTTAATTGGACTAATTCTTTCATGATAATAATGTATATTTAAGATAGCCACTAAAAATTGTCAATGCTAATTTAGTAGATCAATTCCATTAAATGCTTTGAACTTTTCACCACTTGCTAATCTCATCTATTACAGCTGCTATTTTGTTAAAAATCTGAAGCTATAACTTAATATCATATTACAACAATTCCAGCCAGACCTAAATAATACTTTTCTATATGTGGAATAGAACCTTAAAAGATCTTAAATTGTGTCAAATTTGAAGAGTGTAGCTATAAAATTTCCCGCAGCCCAAATGCAAAGCAATCTTATCAGTCTATTGGTACTTAATATTATGGAAAGAAGCTTGCAGGTTTTTAAAATATATATTTGAAATATATATATCTTAGAAAATGCATGTTTTACTGTTTCTGATATAAAGTTTCAACATTTGTGATTACTGATCATAGACCAACCCTTATCCAACTAAATGGTTCAGATTTTAATATCAAACACAATGTAATTTAGGAAATAATTCAACTCAGGTCAATAAAAATGTCAAGATTTTGCTCAACATTTAAGTGAACAATATAAGTGATATGACTCATTAATGTAAAAATAACACATTCATAATTAGCTAACAAAGAATTCGGGGAGACTCTAAACCACTATTGAACATCCACCATATCTTTTTTTGTTTGAAACGAGATTTTTGAGGCTATTTTTATTCCTGTGATTTACCACCAGTATCCTCTGGGTGATAGTTGAGGAAACAGATGCTGGGAATCTCTGTCCCCTGAGTTCCTGAGAGGAGGACTCTGACTCAGCCGTGCCAGCTCCCGGCTTTGTACTTCCACGTACAGCGGGTGGTGGAGAGAAGCGTAAATGACTGCCTGATTTCCAGGCTCTGGTTGCCAGTTTCCTCAAAGTTTCCACTTACGCATTTGCCTCCCTTACCAACTGCGTTTGAAGTTCCCATTCCAAAATCCTGAACGGCATGTTCCCAGGATACATCTAAGTTTCAAAAAAAAAAAAAAATCAGTAGGGATTTTCCAGCTGAAATTTTAAAAAAATAAATTGACAGCTGGGGAGGGGACAGTCTCTGTTTTTAAGAGTTGTTCCTTTGCTGTCGATTGATGGTACTGCTCTCTGCAAAAGGAGGATGTAGATAGATAAAAGAAATCTCCAATTGTTTCATTTTAAGCTCGGTTTCTTGAGAACCACAAACCTTCCTAAAGTTTCCTGTTCCCTATTATTTATTGTGAACAAATTTAAAATAATATAAATCTGCAACTATTTGGAGATTCTATTTCAATTTAAAATAATGTTTATTAATGTCCAAAGCTTTATTCTTTCTTAGTGCATCTAGGACTAGGCGAATGAGAAGTAGGGTGGGTACAGGATCTATGAAGCTTAAATATCTTTTATAATGATTTAAAACAGAAGCTCAGGCCACACTATAGATTGAAATTCAGCTTCTCAACGCAGCAGTTTCTATTAAAAGGATTCTTTTATAAAGAAATTAAATTCACTGGCCAGTCTATATTTTTACCAAGTTGTTTTAAAGCTACTTTTACTTTACTCTATTTAAAGTAATAGAACCTATACAGGTGATTTTTTAAATTTTAATTTTATGTAAATCAGTGTTATTTTCTGATCCAGTGCCAATGAACTACCAAAATGGGTACTTATCAGTCCTGTTATTTAGTGTGATTTAATGATAGTCTAGAATAATTGATTTAGGCTATTTCTACATTAGGAAAATGCAGCAATTGTTACTGTCTTTCAGATAAAGTGAGTTTAAATTGATGAAGACCTAGCAGTTCATCTATGTGAGGTGGAGGCAACAAGTCAACCTGCTAACTTAAAGGAAATCCATCAGTTTTTGACATAGGGAAGGGCCACAAGAAGAAAGGTTTTTGGTTTGCTATCATGTACGTCAAACAATTGCTAAAAAATAAAGCATTGCCTTCCATCATAAAAACACCTAACCCAGGGGACTGGGGACATGCCTCAGTGCCCAGGTAGAGCATAGTTCAATCTCTAGCATCACCAGAAAAAAACAAAGACACCTAACCACTCTCAAGTTGATAACCATCTGTTATCTGTGAAAGATCATTGGTAGACTGGGCCTCCTCACTATCAGCAAATAGATATTTCTTAACAGTCACAAGAAGAAATTATTTTGCAGCAAATCAGAAACATTCTAAAGGGAAATGAGGCCTTTTGAATGAAAAAGACTACTTCAGTTAAAAAAAAAAGAACAGATACTCAAAATGAGCAAAGAACCTCAAAATGCAAAAGATGTTTCCAGTAGAATATAGCCTGCCGAACTGCCATACAACAATCAACATAAAATTTGCCATTTAGGGATTGGGAATGTAGCCCTGGGTTCCATTCTTGGTGTGCGCGCACACACACACACATAAACACATCTCCAATAATATTTCACACAGACATCAAAAGAAAACTACACATTAAAAAAAGGAAAAATGCACATTATGCTGAACTACTTTTGTAGCTGCAACAAATAACTAATGTTTAACAATTACACTCAGGCTTTAAGTAGGCACAAAAACACCAAGTAACCAACTGATTAGTCAGATGCTTAAGCAAAGAAAGTCAGTCAAGTTTGGTGAGTAATCTAAAATACTATTTGGCTATCCAAAGAGGTATTGTCACCCTTTACATATAAGTGAAAAATAATACAGGGTCAGTAATATAGTTACACGGATTAGGGAAAAAAATTTTTTAAATGAACACATCAACTCTAGCATATGAATTACATGCTAAAATCCCTTTAGTATACACAAACACCATTGCCAAACTTAAAGGCCCAGGCAGCACCCACAGGGTAAGACAAACTCTTATTTTAATGTTTCTCTGAGCCCATCAAATAACCTCGTAAGTATAATATTGAAGGTCAATTCTCTAGCATCTCAAGGGTTAAATTCTTTGTTGTGAATAATTTTGAAAAAGTATCCCAGTAAGCACTAGGCTTAGGCTAGTTCAGCAAGAGAAACCGTTCCATAATGAGGCTTGGCCTCCCCAGTCCCAGTAGAATTAATTTTGTGCAGTAGAACACCTAGATAAATTAGTTTTGCTTTAAATATTGAGTCCTAAAAGAGTTAAAAGAGGGAGAATATCAATCAATAATTTTTAGATTAACTACTTTGTATATGACAAAACAAAATTAACTTTGGCATTATAACCTCTTTCTCTGGCATTTCTGATGAACCTCTGGTTTAAAATAAATAATTAGAGATTTTAAAACCAACCAAACATGGGCATTTGCTTCTTGCTATAGAATGTTAACTCACAACCCAGTTTTTTAAAAAGAAAAGCTTACTCATGCATTTTGCAAAATTATAAATATTATTATTATTTATTAAAATAATCCCATCTGAGAATTAAGAATTCTGAAGATATATAGACAGGTTTCTGTAGGTCTTTTAAATTATTGTTGAAGAAATGAAGCTTAAAAATTAAGTGAAAAATAACATCAAGTTAACAATGTTAGATTCTTACAATTCTATTTTAATTGAATAATTCCTCCCAAAGTCCAGCTCTTACTACCCTTTTATAAATTTGACTTCTATTGAAAGAAATTTTCACAGAATTAAAATCATATCTACAAATGACAACAACTTGGAACTAGAACTCTCTTACGTTTTAGTGGCTTTTTCTGGTTATAAATGCCTACCAAAAAACTATAAGATACATTTCCATGGAAGATGAAACCAGACTTTTAACCTGGCCAATTGCCCATATAAACAAACTGGCTATAATTTGGTAATTAAAATGGCAAATCACAACCATGCTGAATTTACATCCCTATGCCAAAATGTTATTTAACAGATAACTAGAAATAGAGGAAATGTCTCTTTAACAGATTCTTTTAAGAATACATCTACAGGAAGCATCCAGCATTCAAACAGTCATAAAAGCAAGAAGCAGTTGAACAGTGGCACCCAGAGGTGAAAAGTATATTACTTCTAGAGATTTATATTGTTAACTAATTTGTTTTTCAGCTATCCTTTCTGTCACTTCCCGATTTTTCTCTGGTAACATACCAGAAATCATTCTGTCTTAGTTGTGTATTTAAATACTATATTTTAATCAGTAAAAATAAATATTTTATTTTAGAAAAAGCACTTTATTTCTGTATTAAACTGCATGTCAATTCCTCTCCTACAAAACAATAAACAGACAAAATACCTTCCAGAATTGAATAAAACATCCACTCATCTACGTCTAGCCTATCAATATTATTAGGAAAACACATTTTTAAGAAATGATTCTGTGACTACTACACAAATTGCATACACCCCAAATTATGGGTTGTTGTTTGGTTTTGGGGGGTTTTTGGGGTGGGTTTTTTTTTCTGTTTAAGTCGAACTATAGCATATCCCTGAACCAAAATTTATAATACTGTGGAGGAAAAAAAAATCTTTGTTTAACTCACAGAAAGTTAATGAAGCACTCCTTCCCCCACTCCAGGGGAAGAGGAAAAATTAAATATAATTCTGATTAATTCTGAAATAAAGTTGACTAATTTTTGAGTCTAAAAAATAAGTTCCATATTGAATTCTCCCATTTGTACCATAGCTGGGGATAGAAATAGGAATAAGATTGTTGAATAAGTGAGAGAAAAGGAAATAACATTTTTTAATGCAACAGGAAGTTTAAAAATAACAATATACTTTGATTTTTAATTAAAGAAGCTCCACACCCTTGAACCTGCAGGCAAGCAGTAACATCAAGCATTTGGCTGGCTCTGAGTTCCTCAGCTACCCTGTAGAAAAACGCCTCCTCCTGGATCTAATCACCTTCAGGGAGCCACAAATAAACCCTTAGTCTCTGGGCCAGTGTAGGTCAGGTTTTTAAGAGGCTCAAAGAACAGGGTCTTATTTTTTCCCTAAGCTGAAATGCACACGTGTACTTAGTAGAGAGGGTTTCCCAGGCAGCTTATGGCCAATCTATCCGGGATTTTCCATTACCTTTTGAGAGGAATTCTCTTCAAGATCCTCGCTGCTTCTTCTTTTTAATCACCTAAGAAGCCACCTTAATGTGCCAAGCTTCAGAATAAGGCTCATCCTTTCTTATCTGCATCTTCAGCCTAATGATGAGAAATGGGTTTCCATAAACTTGAAAAAGGCAGGAAAATGCTGCCAAGTCATTACCTACTACTTTGAATTGGAAAGATGAGATCTGTCCCTTTTTAGAAGAATAGTAATAAAGTATTAAATAATAGTGCAAAGCCTTCAGCGTTTCGTATAAAGGAAATTGTCCAGTGGTATTCAAAACAAAAACGAAATACCTTTATTTTCTGCTCTTTAAAATCTGTATCCGAATATATCCTTCATTTTGCATATGCTTGCCTCCCTGTTCAGTTGTCTGTCAAAAATGAGAGAATTATTCCTGCATGAAAGTCAATTATCAAAATAACCTTTCTCTTTTTGATACCTTCCTCTTGTCTCTTTTAACTTTCCGGTAAGTAGCAGTGTCCTTGCCTAAGTCAATATTTTGACACTAAGCAGTAGCTTCTAGAGGACTTGTCAGTGGCCAGACTGCTACTCCCAGGTGTCACGGTTGGAAGCAGGAGGGCCTGCTCCTCTTAGTGTCAAACAGCAAAACTGCAGGCTTTCTCATACTAAAATCACACCATCATTGACCATATTTGAGGGTTCCATTACAGTAACAGTTTAAAGGAACCCCAAGCTTACAGCATTTGGGGACAGACTTTAGGGAAGCTACCTCCTACGCATCACACTGAGCTCTCCAGCCGCTCAGAAAATCCATAACTGTTCAAGACCCGCGCCCGTCGGAGGCCATAAGCCGCAGTAGACGTGGGCGCCACCTAGTGGATCCTGTTGACCCCGGGGGGTGCCTTCAGGACATCCGGGGTTTATGTAAGATTCTGCAAGATTCTGCACACAATCCCCACAACTGGTGTGTAAAAAACGATTTTCTTCATGCTGCGGTGGGGATGAGGCGTGTCTAAAAGATAAATTAGTAAATTAAAAAATAAAGAAGAAAATGACAGAACAAGCAAATGAGTAAAATAACTGTCACAAAAATTTCAAGACTGACACACACCTACAATCCCAGTTGGTAGGGAGGCTGAGGCAGGAGGGTCCCGGTTTGGAGGACAGCATGTGCAACCCCCCTCACTCACCGCCAAAAAAAAAAATCCCAATTTTTTTTCAATATGCATTTTAAGTATTTGCACTGTCAAGTACTATATTATTTTTATATTTATTAAGAAAAGGCTGGCACTGTGGTACACGCCTGTAATCCCAGTGGCTGAGGAGGCTGAGGCAGGAAGATCACAAGTTCAAAGCCAGCCTCAGGAACCGCGAGTCGCTAAGCAACTCAGTGAGGCCCAGTCTCTGAATAAAATATAAAAAAGGGCTGGGGATATAGCACAGTGGAAGAGTGCCCCTAAGTTCAACCTTTGGTACCAAAAAATGAAAAGAAAATATATGGAAAGTTCATTTTGCTAAAATATTACTATTTTTCTATAATCTGACAAATTGAATATTGTATAGTTATGCCTTAATAGCTTATGATTCAGCAATCCAAATGGAATTGAATTCTTATTTTTTCTATCATCTTATAAATACATGAGTCTTAAAGATGCTGCTTATAAAATACTTCATCAATTATTTCTCCCTTCCTCACCCCAATAATTCCCATTCCTATCATGCCCCAAAAGAGTTCTTACTCATTTCCAGCTCTATTCTTTGCACACATATATTTTCTGGAAGAAAGAACTTCAATTTTCTTCTCGACAAAGTTTTGTCTATCACTCAATTTAAGATCAAATTCAAAATACAACTCCTGGAAAGTTGTATCTCTGATCTGCAATCATTTCCTAGCTTTATGTTTCCAAACATTTAAGTTGCCACTTGTTTATGATTTCCTAATGGTCTCATCTCCACAAGTAGTACTTGTGTCTGATCCAAAGCCTCTACGTCAGAAAAAAAAAAAAAAAACCCTAAGATGTTGAATAAATAGCAGTGATATAAGTAAATGACTGTTTCTGTCAAGATTTGTTAATAAATTCTCCCATTATCCTGTCCTTTTAGTGAGGTAAATATATCAGTAATAATGAACATTTATTGAGCTTTATTAAAGCAGGGTCAATGTTAATCATTTATTGGGTGCTCACAACAGTTCTATGAAACAAGGACAGTTGTGCTACTGTCCTTATTTTGTAGTTAAAGAAAGCTGAACATGAAAGGTTAAGAAAATCATCAGCGATACAGAGGCAGAGCTCGAATATGAAGCCGATCTTTCTGACTCCAGAGCCTATATTCTGAATCACTGTATTACACTGTGTCTATTTTATATGTTGCAATTAAATATATGATACACTATATAATCTCATTATTGGTGGTATTATATTTCAATGATTCACTTTATAAAAATTAGTTATAATTTTATCCCCTGGAAAAAATCAGTTATTTTAAATAGTTACTAAAATTATTCAAGTTGTTAATATTTTTGACCATGTTTGTTCTTCAAAGAATGAGCTTACTATAATCAAAAGATTTGTACAGAGGAAGGAAAAGAAATTACTTTACTGATCAAAGGACTGATGTAGGAAAATATGCAAGCTGACTGCATTTAGCTAAGACTGCAACAATGAAGTGGAAGAGCCAGGGGAAATGGGAGATCTGGTAATAACTGTTTCTTTGTTTTTTCAGTTCACCTGACCTCTTTAAACATTTTAATTTAGAAATGCTCCTCATACTACTCAGGCTTGGCCTCGTGAGTAAGTAAATCAGCAACCCCACAGGAACCACCTGTGGGTTTCAATTCAAGGGGACTAGAAAGGACTCCCAGCCCCCTAAAAACATTTAAAGATATTTAAAATTGCATCCCTAGAGCTCCTTGAATCAAAAAAGGGACTTTTCAAAAACAGGGACAACATTGATATAATTGCTCAACACTGGAAATAACCCATAAATCCCTAAGCAATAAAATAGATAAGTAACATGATAAATTCATACAATGAAATACTATTTGCATTGAAAATGAATGTACTAATGAGACACTCAATGTGCATAAATCTTGAGCTGGGGCTATAGCTCAGGAGTAGAGTCTTTGCTTATAATGCATGAAGCCCTGGATAAAATCCCGGCCAAAAAAAAAAAGTAAAGAAAAAGAAAAACCTCAACATAGATAAATCTCAAAATACAATCTGAGCAAAAGAAGCAAAACATAGAAGAATACACAAAAATTCCTCTTAAAATAGTGCTAAAAGTGGCAAAACTAATATCTTGTTTAGAAGTATATAACTCAGGAGTGAAATTGATTACATTATGTTATGTCCATATACAAATGTGGCATAATAGGTCCCACTGTTATGGATAATTCTAATGCACCAATTTTTTTAAAAAGACGAAGAAGAAGAAGTATGTAACTCAGATGGGAAAACTATAGGAAATGCAAGGAAATGATACCACAAAAGCTGGTTGCCTCTGAGAGGCAGGACAACAAGGTAGGGAAGGAGATGGGTCACTTCTGGAGGTCTGGCCATGCTTCTTCCAATCCATCCCTCGGGCTGTGTTCACTTTCTGTTCTTATGTCATATTTCATAGTAAAAATTCAAAATAAGCACATCCAATGATCATTTCAAAAATGTATCAGGAAAAAAATATAATAGGCTTGTACATGATTATGTTTGAGTGAGGATAAATTTATGAGTTCCATGACTGCAGCCATAGAAGGAGAGGAAAAAGGAGTAAGCCTGAAAACTCACTTCTAAAAGAGGATAGTGGCCAGATAGCCAGCTCTGGATCTCAACTAAAGTCTTGCTCCCTGCCAGAAGAGGGCCTTGGGCTGGTGTGTAACTTGTCTAATCTTCTGCTCTCCACCTATAAAACAAAACCCACAGTAGGTCGTGCATCCCAGGACCATTTTGAGACTAATAGCAGATACTGGTTTTCATCATTATCCAGTAAGGGTTGTTTTTTGATCTGAGATTGGAAATAGAGGAGGAAATCACTACCAGGAGCAGAAAAGGAGAAAACTTCAGAGATTGTATTTAATGGATTTCCTTTCCATTTTTCCCTGGGTCGCTACCCAACCCCACTAGCTTCTTCCTGAACCACTCACCTGAGACTTCTCTAGCAAGAGTCACTAGGGACCTTCTGGAACCTCTTTTCTCTACCTCTTTTGACACTGTTGATGGCTTCATCCTTGGAATTTTTCTCCCTTGTTTTCTTTGATACCCTGAGTTGACCCTTCTTACCAAAACCTCACCACTGCCTGCAGTCAGGTTCTGGCCACTTCCCTCCACTCCTGCAACAGCTTCCTAATTGGTCTTCTCTGGGATGGCCTCTCTTCCATCCTGTCCCCCACGATGTAGCCACAGTCATATCATTCCCAGATTCTTCACATGAACCTCTATTCTCTTTGGTGCTCCATGATCTGGTAGTAGTTTCTATAGCTACACCAACCCACCTGCATTCTATTTGGACCTTCTTGCCTTTCTACCATCTCCCCTCTTCATCTGGAAGATCCCCTCCTTGCCATATCACCTGCCTCCCTTGTAAAATGTTAAAACTCAGGACCAGTCCTCTTCTACCCATCACCCACCACCCAACCCTTTCTAATAACATACCTTCCTTTGTAATGGGTATCATCTGTGATCATCCTTAAACACCTGCACTAATTGTCCAAACTCCTTACAGATAGGCACCTTTCTTAAAATTGTATACCACCAATCAAAACAGGACCAAGAAAACCCCAGTTAAGTGAATTAATGAACAAAGCAAATCATCAATGCATACTCCACAGTTTTACAAGACTGCCATTGCTATCTCCTCTACTGTATATAAATCCCTCACTCTTTCTATTGAAGGGGAAAGAATCATATATCACATCCTTGTCTCTTAAACCCTGTCTTCTAACATTTTTTGGTTTTGTCATGATTATTGTATTTTCTCCATATTTAACAAATCAAAAACTGTAGAGGTAAATTAAATCTATCTGATCTCATTCATATATGTTATGTGTAATTGGACAGCCATGGGTTCAAATTCTAACTACCACATACTAGCCATGGAACCCTGATTAAATTATTCAACCCCAAGTTTTCTCACTTGTAAAATGAGAGTAAAAATACCTAACCCATGGCTTTCTTGTAAAGCTAAATCTACTAATATACATTAAGCACTTAGCAGATTTCCTAGCACAAATAAGTGTGCAACAAATACTATTATTATTAATGCACAATTGGGACAGTTACTTTGCACTATATTGTTAATTATTCATTACAGTGTTCTGTCCTTTTCAAAACTGGGAGTCACTTTGGATTTAAAGTAAGACCTGAACAACTCTATTTTTCCCCAAATTCTAAGGCATTTATTTGCATTATGTGGAAATATAGAGAGAAATAGATAGTGATAACTACCTTATTTCTTAACTGAAAAATTCTGAACAAGAGTAGATTAATTGAAAGTAGAGATTTAACTTAGTAAGTGCTAGCAGTCTCACAGTGCAATCTACGTCTTTTATTAAAAGCAAGTTAGTTATGTATGTTGTTTATTGGCAAAACATGTTTTAATATATAACATGAAAAATTCTGACATCACTAACTTAACTTTTGCTCTTCCTATGTCTTGAGCTTAATACTTCAACATAAGTCTTGTTAAATTTAAAATGTTGGTTTTGAATAATGCAATGAAAAAAGTAGAAATGAAAGAAAACAGACTATATTAGCTAGAACTATATGAGGATATTCATATGGCCCTTGTAAATATGAGAACACATCATTGGAATTTATATTATACATACAGATTACATTTCAGTTTTTTAAAATTCACCATATTCTTCACTAATCTAAAAAAGAAGGGTCTGTTTATCTATAAAACTCACTTTCCCTCTTGCACTTGCTTCCCAAAGAAAAAGAAACAAAAACACTAGCTACTTTATTCAAAAAAGAGACTCTCATGACAATAGAATTATTATGACAAGCATTTTCCATACTTTATTCTTCATGCCCAGAATGACATTGGTAAGATAAGACATTCTAAAAGTCAATAGCACTTATTTTGAAGTTTAAACTATCATGTTAAAAAAAAAGTCATTTCCTTAAACAGGAAATGTATTAATAATGACACAAAAGACAGTACAAGTCACTATACAGTACAATATTTCCTTTCGAAAAGAAAATAATATCCTATCCTCAAAAGGTAGTATTCTTTAGCGTGGTGGCTTTTTTATTTTTTTTTAATACAGGAGGTGAGAAAATCTTGGCACCTTTTGTCTAATATTCACATATATTTTACTTAATACTGATCACTTGAAAAATTAATATATTTCACTCAAGATTTGAGACTATATGAAACTGTAAATCGCACCAGATAAGTTGTCTTTGATTTATATATACATTATTTATTTATTTTCACACCAGCTTTTGCAAAACTATCATATTTTTGCAATTGATTGATTCTGCAAAGCACTGTACTCCAGAAAGCTCTGCAGAGAATGACTTATGAAAATGATACATTTTTTCAGACTCCTAAAGATTTTAGATTTATTTATAAAACAGAGATCTACCATAGAAACATTTTTGTATTTTATTTTATTTGCAATGACTTTGGATTGGATGATATTGTGGAGGCTGAGAAAATTTAAGAAAGGTAATTGTGCATGGATTCCAAGTTCTGAAAGGTTACCAACAGTATATTTTCGTTTCCTATTGAAAATACAGAACCTGCTTCAATTCACTGCCTAACTCATCTCACGACTTTTCCATTTTTTACCTAAATAAAATATCCTCATTTGATAACAATGCAAAACTTTTACCTAAAAAGTTGAGGTATGTGTGTTTAAGTTCCTTTGTGCATTCGCCAGCTATTAGGTAAATAAATCAAAGCCATTATCGAATTCATCCTAAAGTACAATAAACTACATTTTGTTTGTCCACCTCATAAAATATATCAAAACACATGGAAATTAACGAAAGTTTTAGTCAAATATTCTAAACTCTTTTTCTAAAATAAATAGATTTCCTGAAGCAAATAATTGCTATTATGAATGACTGCCTGAATAGATTGATTTAATTCACTGTCATTGGTACACTTATAAGTGCATGGTTACATGAAGGTTTTGAACCCAATGGAAGCCCCTTATTTTCCAGGATCAGGATATAAAGAAGTCTCTGGAAAAAAAAAATGGCTCTTTACTTACTAAAACTAACTTTCTAAGATGAGACTCCAAAGTCTCTAAAATGGTTGCTTTGCTATTTATTGAATCAGCATTCTCAGGATCTGAAGTGTAGACTATTCCCTTGAAGATAATTTTTTACTAAAAATTGGTTTGAGGAGCAATTTAGAAATACTTATTCAAGTCTCATTTTTATGAGCAAAGAGGATTAGTTAGGGCTTGGTATCAGAAAGAGCAATGATGGAATTTTAATTTTTCATAAAGCTGGAGGTTGCTTAAATACATTAACATGAAAACGCACATCTTTTTATGTGAATTATCTGAAATTAACCAAAAGCTGAACATGGAAACATCAAATGATCTAGCAAATTTAGGCTCATTTGAGCCAGTGTGGGGACAATTACTCCACTAAGTTGATTTAACAAACATCCCAAAACTGACCCTGAGCTCTTCTTGGGTCTACGGAAGACTCATCCTTCCACTATTTCTTGAACTGTTTTGTGGGCACAAGGGCATGTCACTTTGGTGTGATGGGGAGGTGGAGGGGGGACATAAGGAATGTAGAATTTCCTCATCCATTCAAAAGCAAACAGAAATTTTTTTTCTGTTCCCAAATATCTTCCTTACTAATAAGTGAATTTCATCATTCTATTAAAATAAATAAAAGAGCAAATCTACATGTTCTAAGGGGACGGAAGCCATAACTGTCCCACAGTTCTACGCCAGCCTAGCACAAAGGCTGATCAATAAATATCTGTTGAATGAACACATTTCCTGACATTTTTATGCAGCATGGGATTTTAAAATGTTGTTTGTTTTTTGTTTCTATCAAATCTCTTTCCAGTCCCTATATGAAAGAACTCAAATTAATGAAAAGCTAGGAAAGGGAGACTTCAGGGTATAGTGCACTTATTCTTTTGGAATAATGAAAATGACAGTAAATTTCTGATTTGTAACCATTTTTTTTGGCCGGCCTGGCTAATAAATGAAGAGGAGAGAATTCTCTCTTAATACATGAATTTGGTTGCTGAATAATGGAGTACATTCTTTATTATCAAAATTTTGTTACCCAAAATTCAGTGGGTGGTAGTATGTCCTTGTCTTTATAAGTTCCTGTAAATCCTAATTCTAACCTTATTTAGTTGAGCAATTGGAGTGGGAGTGGTGGATTAACTGACAAAAAATAATTCTAGCCCATAGACTTTCACTGGCCCTATTACTGGAACTGAACATTCACACAATAAAGAAGGACAAATAACTGATGCTAGAGACATCATTTTAATCTTCATAAAATTCTTACATAAATAAAGCTTCCCCCCACCCAGGAGACTGTGAGTCTATGTTAATTTGCATAGTTTGTAACCTAAAGTCTGAATAAGGCATTTTGGAATAAGTCAAATGGAGAACTGTGTACTACAGTATTACACCAACCATTAGATTACCTTTTAAAGAGGGGAAAAAAATATATGACAGGATTGTTTCACTGCAACATTTCAGAGAAAAGGCAATATAATTATGTTAAATTCAGGAAGGAAAATTGTTTAGTTGCATCTTTGTTAACAATTTGGAAGCATCCATTGTATTACTTCTGTAATGTTATTGAGCTAGTTTTATTAAGGCAAATTTATAGCAATGTTAGAAATTAATACCACTCTTATTTCCTCCACTGCCTGACTTTATTGAATGCCATGGGGCATATTAATCAGTAAAGCCAAGTAGTGCATGAAATAAAAGTATAAATTAACCTGTAACATGAATGTAAAAGGGGCTTAATAAAATAGAAATAAATAATACTTTAATGATAATCAACCTGCCCTGTCTGAGCCCAGCAAAAATTGTGATAATGCCAAACACAGAGTCTAAAGAGCACTATATATTTATATAAAGTTAGATGGGAGCACGCATTGACATGGAAGTCAAAGATGACAATTATGGCCACATAAGCCAGAAATGATGAGTTACTTTAGTATCATAGCACTACTGGTTCATAGATAAACACAAGTACTGCTTTCAAAGAATTTTAACACTGAGCAGCTAACTGTTCTACTTTTTTGTAGAATAATTTTAAAAAAAAAAAATATTGTCTTATTGGACTTCCTTCTCATCCCCAACATATTTTAAAAGCATAGTATAAGGCTCTTAAATGTATTGTTGTAAACTCTATTTTCTTCAAATATTTTTAAAGTATCATAGTTTCCTAAAATTTTTTAAATCTCTCTTCTGTCTGTGACTAATTAGGACCCCCTTTTGTTTTTCTCATATCATTTCACCTTTTCTCTTTCTCTCTAAATCAAGCAGAATACTCTATTAATATATCAGGTCTGTAAATTGCAAATATCTTTATACAAAGGAAGACTTCATTGAACAATACTTATATACAACTGGATGCCACTCTATTTCCCCTCCAAAATGTGTTTTTCCATATAACTTAATCAACTCTGAGTATATAAGTATAAAACTATGAGTATAAAACTGAATCAACTATGATATCAAGTGTAAGACCCCTACAAAATGAAATTCAATGCTTCTTCCAAATAAGTAATAGAACTGGGAATGTAGCTCAGTGGTGGAGCACCTGCCTAGTATCTGTGAGGCCCTGCATTCAATCTTCAATACTGCAAAATAAATAAATAAAACAAGTAGCCACATAATGATAATCTCAGCTCCTCACAGAACCGCTGCAACAGCCACAAGCTTTTGACTTTATCTATAAATCTATTTTTACATATGTAATCAAAAGGAGATCATGGCTGGAGAGGGGATTATAATATATTTATTTTAACCTTACCAGGCTAATGGAAGAACAAAACAAAATAATGTGTTAGCATTTAGAATAACAAAATATATTTCCCAAATATAAAATGTTATTATTGACAGTCATGGAAAGAAAATAACCACACACGGCTCTATTCAGATTAGTTCTACTGGATTGTAGCATTGACTATAGTAATCAAGGGAGATGATATAAAAATACTTTACATCATACTCTAAAATTATGTGAACAGTGATTTTTAAATTATAACTTTTTATTTGGTTTTCTAATGCTGATGCTAAATCAATTTGATTAAATCTTCAAGGATCCTGTACCATGTCACCAAAACTATGTCCCTGGAGTAAAATTCTAATTATGCCTCTTTCTAAAACTCTGCCTGGTTCCTGTTGTTGTACCCAGAATAAAGTCCTAAATGTTCAGCTGCACATCAGATAGAGACAGCTCCTCTGCAAGCACCCAGTTCCTGTATCCTTGTGTAACTGGAGCCCTTTCCAATGTTGTTCTTTGCTTATAATCTCCTTTCTGCCTGAAGCATCTGCTGCTCTCAACACTACACACCCCACCCCAGCACTATCCCCATAAAGTTATTTTGAACGTTCAAGGCTTCCTCAAATACTTATCTTCCTAAAAGTTTCTGATTACTATGAGGTTACATTTTTTTCTCAACATAAAAAAAACCAGAAATGTTGATCCACAAAATTGTTGATTCATCATAGAATTCTAAGGGTTACACTGTTCTAGGGAAAAAGAGAGAAAGATAATTACTCTTAATTTTTTGATTGTACGTTTTGCACCAAAATTTGATATCCTTGTCAGTGTAAAGTTGATGCTTAAACTCTTCCTAACATAGTCATGAATCACATTGTGAGATGACATTGCAGGCAAATTCTCCAATTTGGGAATGTGATTATCACTCTGGAGTTCCTTCTCCTCCAACGGAGCAAAATAAGATGAGCCACAATATGTAAAATGTATGCCCATGGACATTATAAATGGTTTGGTGAGCGAAAAGTAATTCATATATTCTGAATTGTTTTACCATAGTAAAAAACTAGTAACCAGTGGACTTTCATCAAACATCAGAAAATAATAGTCTTCTCCATTTTGTTGACTTTAGAGTTAAAAACTAAGTAGTGTGCGTCATATCAGAACACAGGGATTGCTGGAAGACCTGTCCTCACTATCAAAATCTAAAAAATACATCAGTGTATTTTAATTTCTCTTTTATTTCAGTTGCAGGTGGATTTATAGCTAGAAGTGCCAGGAAATAAAAACAGCTGATTTCATTTTTCGAGAAATAACAAAATCTAAAACAAGATTTTTCCCCTGGATTAAAAGACTGGGAAGAAAACTCTTACTGGCAAATCCTTGCCTATCAGTTATTCTTAGTGGTATTCCTGTAACTTCATATAATTAAAGAATAAAAATAAAATGACTTAAAATTGCAATAATCTAGCACATTGTGATTATGTTCTAAACATCTATGTTATACATGTGCACAGATTGTAAACATCTATGTTACAAATGTAAAACAACAGCAACTATAATAATTATTATAATAGCAGTTCAGCCAGAGAAATAGCAGACCGTAAAACAGTATGGGCTCCCCCTGCTGTTTCTACTGCTAAACTTAACTAACATTTCCGGTTGCCAGGGCTTGGTGCCCTGATTTTAAGGCTGATTCATAAACAAAGGGTAAACAAAACAAAATTAAAATACTATCGTCAATAAATCAACGGGTCAGGGGGAAAAGAGGGAACGAGAATGCCTACTCATTTTTGCAGTAGGGGAGCATGAACGTGAGCTTGAAGGTGAGGACCGCCTGGCTGCACACGCCTACGCGCATGCGTTGGCAGGGAGCGGTCCGGCTGCCCTGCCGCTGCATTTAGTTTAAGAAGTTTTGCAGGTCGGGCTAGCTGCAGAACTTTGTCAAGTCAGAAAATCGTACGATGCCCTTTGGCAAATTAGGCACGATGCCACCATCTCTAATCTCTGAAAGTGCGACTAGGCCAGCCTGAGCCCAACAGGGCACACTAAGGGGATTATTTTGGAGAAATGGTAATGACATTGAACAGGAGGCTAACTTAACATCTTGTCCAAGTGAAATCCCAAGCCTCCTTCGTGATGGCTGCATGGAGTTCCGTAGGCTAATGAGGGGAACCATCTGTAGTACTTTGCTGGCAGCTGTGTCCCCTCATCCTGTGCCAACGTCTCTTAATGGGAAGGTCTTCAGAGGGTTGCAGTATCACTGGGCGGGGGGGGCGGGGGGGGGGAAGACTGCGTAATTTCACAACCATGTAATGTAGAAGCCAAACAAATATTTAATTATTCCCATATATGCACTTTAGTATGCCTTGTCTTGTCAAATGTCAATGTTAGAATGAATGCGAGTGTATCTATTTATTTGTAAGTTTGTCTTTACGTTGTCACATTCGGGGACATCTACCCCCAAGAGTAAAAACTATAGCCTATGTTTGTTTCTTTTGTTTAAAAAAAAAAAAATAGACTACCTCGAATGAAAGAAAAATTTGCATTGAATGAGCTTCATTTACTGCTATCACTATTTCAAAGTCACAAAATAATCTCTAAAGAAAAAAATATGAATATGCTCAGATTTTTCTTCCTTCAGATGTGTTCATTTGAAATGTTGAGTTAATTTCTGATTTTATAATTTCAAAAAGTAAGAAGAAATTAAACTCAAATGATAAATCTTAAAATCTTTATGAGTAAATTTCAAATTATGACAAAATGACATTTTGAAGCATTTATTTGGCAGCATATGGGAAATTATATAAGGATTACAGCCATAATCAAAATTTTTTAAGGCAACCATTAAACAGTTTTAAAGATAGACCTAATGACAAACTCAGCGTTCAAAGTAAGTACTCACATTATACAAAGCTGTTTTAAAAGAGCATAGATTATTTTATTTTGCTGTAATTCTTAAAATTTTATGACAATTCAATCTATCATTCACTTTCATTTCAATTAATCCACTGTCATTGATAGAGCCTTATTAAAATAAATTATCCTTTAACAAAAACATTAAAAATAGTACTCCTTTTCAGGTTCTTATTTGAAATTTATTTCATTATATAAGTGCAGCTTCTATGTAAAGATTTAAAAGACACAGAGAAGAGCAGGTCAACTGAAGATTTTAAGATTTTTTTAACTGGAGCCGTATTAAATACCAAAAGTTACCAGTTGCTTATTAAAACCAAAGGACAATGGCAACATTTTGACCTGGTTGGTAATAAGGCTGGGTGAATTTTTTATATTAAATATGCAATTTTTAGCAAAAGTTTAAAATATAGTTTGTGAATTTCACACAGCAACACCATGGCCAGCTATTTTACCACCTGATATCTCAGGTAAATATTTTAAATATTATTTCTCCAATAGCACAGTAACATAAATTGGACTGTAAAGTAAGACTGGCAATTTTTCTTTCCTGAAACATCCTCTTAAATTAGATATAGTTTCCAAAAATATCATAACAAGAAGTTTCAGTTTGGATGATCCTTGTTCTCTGTAACTGACACAGATATGGAAATATGAATGACATTTTAAAAGAAAAGTTCTTTACCACCTTCAGGTGTTTTCATAATAAATTCCACTTAGAATATTAGTACTAGTAATTGATTTTAGCAATAAGTAATAGAGTTATAAACAGCTCCTGCTATTTAATGAAAGAAATGTCTCCGCTTCAGGTTTTATTTATTAGCATTTGAAGTCCCTCCATAACCCCAGTAAGAGCAGTTATGGCTTAATTAAATGAGAGAAATGGCCTGCCAAAGATTCTTTGTTCTTAAAATAAATACTGTATATTTTTATTTTTTCCTGCAAACCATCATAACCTATTTCTATTTGAAATAGATTGGGCTCCAAGACTAAATTTGCTTCATATATCCCAAATAAAGTCTCTTTTGCTTGGAATTTTTATATTTTTTCACAGTGTACCAGCTACAAAGAACATCTTAAGATGTTTCTGCTTTATTAACCATTTGAGTTATTCATCTTAGAGTTGTTCCAGTGAGGAGGTAGTCCATGCACAGTAAAAATCTTTGCTACTTAAGCATGAACACAAATTTACACTTACAGCATGCCTCAGTACTGTTTGTGGTGAAGTTCCATAGTTATACATGTCCTATTCATATATGCAAATATATCTACAGGTTAAAAACAAAAAGCTAAAAATTCACTGGCATAAATTGATCTCCATCAACATGGCAGGAATATTTCAAATACATGATCTCAAATCCTTCAGAGAAACGACTGCATTTGTCTGGCTTTCCCTCTTTCTGCCCCCGCATACCGTTTTTTCTCTACTTTCATCTATAATCCCGTGTGTTCCTCTCTGGCCACACTGCAATGATTCCCCCATTCTGTTGATGGGGGAAAAAAATAAGGAGGATAAAAGGTAAAAGGAGGAGGCCCACTGACGCCTTCTCAGATTTGAGCCCGACAATGCAGCTCCCCTCTGCTACCACTAGCTGGCGCCAGAACTCTAAAGATACAATGATATATTGCATCATCGCTTGCTAATTAACGAAACTTCAAATTGATCATAGTTTTCCGAAGAAAACACGAAATGATTTTAACTATGAACATGTAGCAGCGGCAGCAACAGCAAAAAGGCTGCCATTCCAATGAAAATAACCCCATTTACGCCTCCAAGCTTTTGTCTTCAAAGAAAAAAATAAAAGGAAATACATCCTTAAAAATGCATTGGAGTTTTTTATTTATTTTTTTATCTTATCCAAATAATAAACCGAGGGGAAGTCATTTTTTCCTCCACAAACTATTCACTGTACATATAAAACTGTAAAAATTTTTCTGGTTATATAATGTTCTGTTAACCTAAATAAAGCGCCTTTTTTATTATCCCTTTAGTCTAAGACAGAAATGTCCGACACACCAGGGTCACACAGAGAAAGACTTTACTGCGTGAACTCCTAATTCACTCTCTATGCTCCTTCCTCCTAACCAGTTTTACATGTATTCCAAGAGCCCAGCTTTTGGTTTTCTCATCCTGCCCTCCCCTCTTCTTGTACAGCAGAACACTTCCCTTCCAGACTCTTCCATGTCTGCAGAGAAGGAGCTAATCAGCCATCCAAATGCAGTGCTCATGATAGGGAAAGACAGTCCCGGGACCAGGACCAAGGTTTAGGAAACAGGGGTCTGATTCACAAGGTTATCCCTGGATGAATAAGATGTTCTGAGTTTAGGATGGATAGAACAAAATCTCATGAGAAAAATTCAAAGTGTATGCTGCCAAGGAAAAAAATTTTATTTGTGAAAATGTCATTAGAAAAGGGACAGATACTGATTATTTTGGCAAAAGGCAATGAATTCAGACAAAACTACAGTGAAGAACCATAATTTCAAAAAGAATTTGTAGTTTGACTTTTCTAGTTGAAATCTCTTTTATGAACCCTTTTAAATGACAACTGGGTGGCTTTGATGTAGTAAAGAACATTCAGAAAGTGAAAATGAAGTTTGAAATCTCCATACTGCTTTCCAAATTGGCTGCACCAATTTGCAGTCCCACCAGCAATGTACAAGTGTACCCTTTTCCCCACATCCTCACCAGCACTTGTTGTTTGACTTCATAATGGCTGCCAATCTAACTGGAGTGAGATGGTATCTTAGGGTGGTTTTGATTTGCATTTCTCTGACTGCTAGAGATGGTGAGAATTTTTTCATGTACTTGTTGATTGACTGTATGTCCTCCTCTGAGAAGTGTCTGTTCAGGTCCTTGGCCCATTTGTTGATTGGGTTGTTTGTTCTCTTATTGTCTAATTTTTTGAGTTCTTTGTATACTCTGGATATTAGGGCTCTATCTGAAGTGTGAGGAGTAAAGATTTGTTCCCAGGATGTAGGCTCTCTATTTACCTCTCTTATTGTATCCTTTGCTGAGAAAAAACTTTTTAGTTTGAGTAAGTCCCATTTGTTGATTCTGGTTATTAACTTTTGTGCTAGAATGGAGCCACCATTTGACCCAGCTATTCCCCTTCTCGGTCTATTCCCTAAAGACCTAAAAAGAGCATGCTACAGGGACACTGCTACATCGATGTTCATAGCAGCACAATTCACAATAGCTAGACTGTGGAACCAGCCTAGATGCCCTTCAATGGATGAATGGATAAAAAAAATGTGGCATTTATACACAATGGAGTATTACTCTGCATTAAAAAATGACAAAATCATAGAATTTACAGGGAAATGGATGGCATTAGAGCAGATTATGCTAAGTGAAGCTAGCCAATCCCTAAAAAACAAATGCCAAATGTCTTCTTTGATATAAGGAGAGTAACTAAGAACAGAGTAGGGTCGAAGAGCATGAGAAGAAGATTAACATTAAACAGGGATGAGAGGTGGGAGGGAAAGGGAGAGAGAAAGGAAAATGCATGGAAATGGAAGGAGACCCTCAGAGTTATACAAAAGTACATACAAGAGGAAGTGAGGGGAAGGGGAAAAATAATACAAGGGGGACAAACGAATGTCAGTAGAGGGGGCAGAGAGAGAAGAGGGGAGGGGAGGGGAGGGGAGGGGGGATAGTAGAGGATAGGAAAGGGAGCAGAATACAACAGACACTAGTATGGCAATATGTAAATCAATGGATGTGCAACTGATGTGATTCTGCAATCTGTATACGGGGTAAAAATGGGAGCTCATAACCCACTTGAATCAAATTGTGAAATATGATATATCAAGAACTATGTAATGTTTTGAACAGCCAACAATAAAAAATTAAAAAAAAGAAAATGAAGTTTGAGGAAAGTGTCAAAATTCTGCATAGGAACACAATGCAGAAGCTCAATATGTCTGCCACACAGTGAAAGGTCGGAGCTAATCCTTTGCTATCAGTCGTAATTTTGCTGGGCCTTTTCAGGAGACATAATGACAGGGGAACTACATTAACCACAATTTGGGATGGTCTTCATGCTAACTGCAGTTATCTTTTGTTACTTACTGGCCTTGACCTCTAGATGGACTGCATTAGGTGCTACTGAAACCAGCAGGTCCCTCTCCAAAGCCTAGTGCAGGCCTGAGTTGTATGCAGTTTAATTCATATTCCACTCAACATAGCCCATTTTATTTCCAGTGGAAATTGCTCATTTAATTGCACTGTAAGTTTTATGGGGTATGCCCCAGGCTGCGTTCTTTATGCTAGGCATTTCAGTATTTATGGGCAGAGGTATACCCAAAACTTCAAACATAAAGTAAAACCAGCAAAATATGCTCTCCTCTGGTTCCATAAATACTTTTCACCAGTATCATTATTTTTTCCAATGAAATTAAATGAGTGTGTTAAACCTGTAGCATAGGCTATTGCTTGGTATCTTCAGAACTGCTTTTGTCCTTCATATTCAAGTCTGAATCGGCTCCTCTTTCCTGTTATTCTTAGAATGAGATTGCAGAAGGGCAAGCACAGTCCATGCTGTGTATGGTCTAGCTCTCCAGTAACAATAAAGACTTTCTTGGTCAATAATCTATACGGTTTTTATCCATGAGACTAACCCTGTAAAAGGATTTGAAGGTTTTGTTTTTTAATAAATGTTGCCTGCTTCTAGGTCACACCTACCTCCCATAAATAAACACTCTGAATACAGGGCTAATGCATGTGTTGCAGAAGGTGCCTGGTTTAAAGAAATAAATATGTTAGCCTTCTACTTCTGATGGTTTCTGTGTTTGGGGACAAGAGCAGACAGACATGATTTTACCTATTGCAAATCAGAATACATTCCTATCATACTCAAATGCCAAATAAAGTTCTACCTAGTTTTACTAAATCTATGACTGTTTTCTTTTTTGTCTTCCATTGTTATCCTGCTATATAAACTATATGAAAGCATATTCCTAGGGAATTTCAGAGTTTCAACAAATGGTTCTTGATAAAGGACATGAATGGGTTTTTAGGCAATTTCATTGGAGAAGTAGGAACAGAAGCCTCATCATGGGGGTTTCAGAAAAGGAGAACGAAGGGGAAATAAAGACACTAGGTATGGAACAGCACATCTTTCTATGTATTTGGAAGATGCTGTCAGGTCAAATGAGTATGTTTATTGAACTGAGCAAGGTAAGGCCATATTTAGAGCCTCTAAGAAAAATGACAGA